>NC_066870.1:4143546-4452296 GCF_022985175.1 Labeo rohita
CTGCCCTGACTGAGCTGTAACAGTCCGACTCTGACCGCCATTACTCCGCCATTACTCCGCCATTACTAGGGGAAGACAAGAGTTGTCTCTGATTGAGCGAATGAGGTGTTCTGTTGTTGGATGTAATAATGATCATAGCAGTCATCTTTTACTCCCGACATCTGAGCCGTTGAAGATGCAGAGGATTAACATTACTTTCGTTTTAGAAGTGAATGTGCCTGGCCATCTACATATATGTTATACATACACTATGTTCGCGTGAATCATTCATGATGCAGCTTCACCTACAGCGGAAATGAGTATAAGAGTTTTTATGCATCTTCGCCTTTCTTAATAATGTGCTAGTTAGCAAGTTTTGCGGCTAAATGCAGCTAAAGTAAACAGACCGGCTCATCACCCCACAGAAGAGAGGGGCGGGGTGAGCAGAGCTCATTAGCATTTAAAGGAACATGCAGTAGAATGACTCACTCTGAACAGGGCTGATTTTGACAAGGTAAAAAGGGTGTTTTTTACACTACCACTGCTAAAATTTAACCAAAGTTTGTTATAGACTTATCATTAAGACCCTAAAGAATCATATCAGCTTGTGGAAAAATGGGCATCTGATGACCCCTTTAAAAAACTAGTAAATGTACTGAAAACAACTCTATAGTTTTTGTCATGAAGGGACAGAGACAGCTATGCAGTTTTTGACTGCTGAAGTGTAGACTTTTTGGGCACAGGGTTACCTAAGCCTGCATAATTATCATGGTATTGCTGTCTGTCTCCATAAAAACGTTCTAAGTTTACTTGTCATTACTTTTCTAGCCATGTAGAATGTTAGGAGGTTAGGTCTAGCCATGTAGAATGAAAGATGCATGTAGAAACATACCCTTACAGGAAAGATAAAGTCCAGTCCTATGACTACTGCATAGGTGATGGCTTTGGAGGTGAGAACAGCTGCCAGTAAAATAAAAACTTCTTGTTGAGAGTAATCTATCAATCCTAACTAAATTTCTTCCTCACCTTTTGCCAAACAGAGCAGACCAAGGGACCAGAAACGGAGATTGTCTGGTAGAGCGAGCTCCTTCCAAAGACTCATTGGCTTTCCCTTTCCAGATACTGATACTTATGTGGACAACTCATTTTTGAGTTACATCAACCAACTTAGAAGCAGTGGATGTTATTTTTTCCAGGGGCAGAGGATGATTTGGGTGTAGTTGTGGCAGAAATGTCATTATTGGAAGGCTGACCACCTGGCTTCAGAGTCATCTGAAGGCCTTCCAAATGTGGAAAATGTTAACTTAAGGTGCAGTAGGAGTAGTGTGAGGCATTTGAAGTTGGAGGTAGGATGAGATAGTAAAGATGCATTTTCTTTTTTCCTGCATTCTGTCCACCATTTCAGTTTTAGACTTCTTTAGGTCTGTGCAAAGTTGCATTGATGAATTTTTTTAGATGGTTCTGAATTCCTGCTGAACTTCCATCTGGAGCTGTTCCACCATGAAGAGCAAGCCAGAAACAAAGGTAGACTTGACTTTTTGCAGTCTGTCATCTGTAATCATAACTTTCATTGCTTTGGTCATTTGATCAGTCTCTGCCTCATCCTGTTGATTGTTTGCAGTTATAAAGGTTAGAACTTGTCTTTGATTGTCCTCTGGCAAAGTATCCCAGTTCCCTTGTACTATTTCTCTTCGAGGAGTTGGGAGTCCACTGTGCAGGTCCTGCCGTGCCAAAGAAGAAGATTCAGGAGATGTGCATAGCTGCATGTGATCTGGATCCTGTTTACAGCACTGGAGTGCTGCCAACTAGTAATGAGAAGGTAAACTGCACATGGTTTCCTGTACGGATGGTGCTGGAAAAAGTGGGAAGGTGGAGATGCAAAATGGAGGAGATCCAGGGGGAAGCTGAGGATGCTGTGCAATTGGCCATGTCTGAAGCTTCAATGTCCACAAAAGCAGACATTGCTTTTGTCTGAATAAGGAGAGAAATATACACAGATCAAACATCATTTACAAGGAAAAAACAACAGTTCTAAATAAATATGTCAGTCAGTGGTGAGAGGAGAATAGGAGTTGGACTTTTTCACTCGAGATAGTGTTGTTGGATTATGGATAATGTATTTTGGCCAGAAGTTTAAAGTTAAAACATCTTAATCAGTGTTGGGTAAGTTACTCTAAAAAATTAATTAATTACTTGTTACTCATTACATCTTCAACAGTGTAATTAGATTACTGTCCAAATTACTCTCTCCAAAAAGTATTTAATTACTTTTTAATAATTACTTTCTAAATCCTACATCAGCCTCAACAAGTTAATGATACAATGATAGACATAAAATGATTCTTTTAATTCTTTCAAATAAATAATAGATAACTACAGAAATTATTTTGGTCACACTTTGGATTAGCGTCCAATTCTCACTACTAACTATTAACTATGGCTTTTGCCTCAATAATGACTGCTTATTAGTACATAGTGAAGTTGCTAAGCTTAAGAATCGGTTATGATTAAGGATTTAGAATAAGGTCTTGCAGAATAAGACATTAATATGTGCTTTGTATATAATAATAAATAGCCAATATCCCAGTAATATTCATGCTAATAACCAATTAGTTAATAGCGAGAACTAGACACTAAAATGATATTCTTATTAACTTACCAAAGTATTAAAGTGAGAAGGGTACATAAAAAGCATACATTTTAAGATTATAGACTTTAAATTTTGATGTTATATCCACTATTGTATTGTATATAAATATTCTAGTCTATACTCAGTATTAATTTCAATTACATAAGAAGTAACTGTAATTAAATTAGAAAAAAAAAAAAATGAGTAAGTAATCCATTACGTTACTTTTTCAAGGGAAAAGTAATTGAAATACATTAACTAATTACTTAGTAACTAGTTACACCCAACACTGATTTGTTTCTTACAATCATGCAGTTTTAAACTTCACAAGATGATAATGGAGTTGTGTGGATTATTGGCACAGATTATTGTGATGTTTTTATCAGCTGTTTGGACTCTCATTCTGACGGCACCCATTCACTGCAGAGGATCCATTGGTGAGCAAGTGATGTAATGCAAAATTTCTCCACAATTACATTCATATCATCCTCAGACCTTGGAAAAATAAACTCCACTGCTTCTAAGTTAGTTGTCTGGAAGACGAAAGCCACTGAGTCTTGAGCTCGCCAGAAGACAATCTCCATCCCTGGTCCCTTGGTCCTCTCTATTTGTCCAATGGCAGAAGTTCCATTAGGTTGGCTAAATCTACAGATTACTCTCCACAAGAAGGTTTTTACATTGCAGGCTGCTATTCTCATCTCCAAAGCCCTCGCCTATGTAGTAGTTGATTGGACTTTGTCTTTTTCAGTGGTTTGCATATTAACACAACAAACACCACCTAAAATGGATTATACATTTTTTTATACAAATTATACATTTTTCTAGTATGCCAAAAATCATTATGTCAAATATATTTTGTAAATTTCCTACTGTTAATATATAAAAACTTTTTATATATCAAAAAAAAAAAAAAAAAAAAAAAAAAAAAAAAGGATTAGTAATATGCTTTGCTAAGAACTTCATTTGGACAATTTTAAAGGCAGTTTTCTCAATATTTAGATTTTTTTTGCACCCTCAGATTGCAGATTTTCAAATAGTTGTATCTCGGCCAAATATTGTCCTATTCTACCAAACCATACATCAGTGGAAAGCTACCATTCGATGATCTCAGTCTAAAAAAAATTACCCTCATGACTAGTTTTGTGGTCCAGGGTCACAAATAATGGGAAATGTTGTAGATTAAAAAAAAAAAAAAAAAAAAAAAAAAAAGGATGCATGATGTGCTTGGTGGTACAAGAGATATTCATAAACAGTGGATTCATAAAGCACAATAATTCGCTTTAACATGATAGCAGTATCACATTCCCAATAGGACTTTTGTGATTCCACATTCCACTGGTCTCATGGACTTACATCCCACCACCCTAATATAACTGTGAATCAGAGAAAGATAAAGGGCACACTAACAGGCTACATCATGCACAGTTTGGCTCGTAAAGATTCCCCAGCTGTCCAGTGGATTAAGCTTAGTGATTAAAAGCTTAAGCCTCATGGCACCGTGGCTGGAGCAGGCGCCTCTGGCTCAGGGATGGGCTGGTACCTTCCCCGTCATCAGGTCGGACATTCTAGACCCTCTGGTCTATACTACCAGAAAAGGATTCTGTCTATTGGTATTTTGAGTAAAACCATTATATTAATTAACTATTCATTGCTATTGTCTTTATTTGTTGGCTGCCAACCTAAGAATAGCAAAAGCTAATGCAAATGGGATGTTTATCTTGCTGCCCATAACCTGATGCCAGTAAATCATACGAGGAAAGAATGTGCCCTTTTCTTGTTAAAACAAATCTCACCTCACAAATGAGGTTTAATATTTCCCTGCTTACTTCTAAGTGATGATGTGATGTGTCATTTAAGATGATAAATGGTCATTGTACAGAAAGTTCAGGAAGCACTCTGGGTTCTTTGTGTCTTTTTACTCAAAGGTTGGTTCAAATGAGGCAACTGGAACCCGAATGACATTTGGGATGACAAACAGAGTGACACACTGATTCTATGCGTAGAAGTAGAGCACAGCTGTGAGCCGGGCAAACACGCACATACCTGTACACACACACACACACAAACCCAAATGGGTCTGTGCCATCAACAACAAAGTGTCACAGCCCAGAATGAAGCATTATTTTGGAAGTCCTGATGAAAGCAACTCATACTGTGAATGATTTGGCCAACCCTTACAAAAAAGAAGTTTATTCAAGTGTGCTATTAGTATTCTAAAATACGAGAGTATACTTCAGTCTACTATTTTATGTACAAATCAAAGATATACTTAAAATACTTAAGCATACTTGACTTTTAATGACAACCATACAAAAAATGTTTAAGCATATTTGTACATGGCTTGTAGTTGAGTATACTGTTTTGATAGAGTAGCCACACATATACAGTATTGGCTACCTTTAAGTAGCACCAGCATGTGGTTTGCATATGATTTCATAAACTTATTGACTCCCCTTTCAAACTGAAGTATATTTTCCAAGTATACTTTATGTAGTAGTAGGTATACTACTATTAATACACTAGTAATATACTTGTAGGTGTACTATTTTAAAAATGGAAAATTTTTGGTTTATAAAAATATACTTTTAAGTGTAAAAACAGTAACTTGTGAGTACAGAACAAGTTTATATTTCATTTTTTAATACCTCAGTAAACTACCAGTTTAGTAGTTTTTATATTGCAAGTATTCTTATGTTTTCTTTAAAGGGGTCATCGGATGCAAACTTCACTTTTACATGTTGTTTGAACATTAATGTGTGCTGGCAGTGTATGTACAAATCTGCCCTATAATGATAAAAATTCATGCAGTGGTTTTTAATTAATCTGTAAAAATAATATCCCCTTTTTCAAATCGAGCCATTCTCAGATGCCTGTCGGTGTGGCATTACACCCACAGAGGCCGCTCCCACGATAGTTAATTGACATGAGCGTCTTACCTCAGATCAGCTGTAACAGTCCAAACTCCATTGTTTCGATGCAAATAGTGGTCGTCATTTACTCCCGACACATGAGCCGCTGAAGATGCAGTGGGTTACATTGATTTGTGAAGGGAATGTGTCTCCCGACATAAATGCGCCTATGTTCACACAAATCATTCGTGATCCAGCTGGATGTAAATTATCCCACTTATTACATAGCTGCTTGCCACAAAAGCAAATAATTAGACACTAAACACTGATCTGAGTTGAAATATTTGAACACAAAGCTTCTGTGAAGAAATTAAGCGGCATCTTGACAGAATTAAGAAATTGTACGCATAATATTGAATTGAGTTTTAATATTTTATTAGCTAACCAAATGCGAAGCTTCCACCAAGAAAAACTATCAAGCGTATAACGCTGACTTAAGTTGCCGGAATGAGTCTGTGTTGTTAGCTTTTACCAGTTGTTATTGAGAAATAACATACATTGGAATGTCATGACTGACCAGTCAGAATCAAGCATTCCACAGTGTAATAATTTAATTTAAAGCACAGCCACCACAAATTCAGACTCAACACCTCTTATTTACACTGAAATCATTCTGAGGGTAAATACAGATCATAACAAGGAATAACTATGATACTGGTTTTGAAATGAAATGACATGAAACACTGGCATCTAACAATGCCTTGGGGATAACAAGAAAAATAAAGTATATGCATAAACCCAAATAGGAAATAATACATTTATCAAATAAGCATTAAGAATGTGATCTATTCTGTGTCCTAAACTCCTCAATCATTGGTGTCTCATTTTAGATCAGTAAATGCAATTTCTGAAAGAAGTCAGTTAAATCTGTATGTGGGTGTGTGAAAAAATTCATATGTGACCCCCTTTGTAATCATTAACATTTTCAAAATTAACTGTAATTTAATTACACATTTTTCTGTAACTAATTACAATTACATTTATTTTGTAATGAAATTACGTAATATATATATATATATCTGCTTTCTGTATTTTTACCGTTAAGATAACATTCATCATCACAAAAACACCAGTAAACACGGTAATTCAATCATTTGAAGAGAGATCTTTAAAGAAATTAGATTTTTTTTTTTTTGTCATGACAGGGTAATTGTGCAAAGTTTCAGAACGCAAAACTTTTTTTTTTTTTTTTACATAATAGATGACTGCATTAGCACTGCCTGCACAGACACATAACAATGCCTCTCCGTCTCTTTGGCGCACTCACTGGTGCAAATGCATGAGATCTGCGAGAATGTGAGGTCAGCTTGTGAAATGAGACTGGGCAAATGTTTGGGATGAGCCGTGCTGGCCATAATCCCATCCACAAATGTGAGCTGCTCTTCCTTCGCCAGTTTCCCACCCATTCTAGTTTTGTCTGCAGTGTTTACTAACTACACTTAATCCTCAGAGTATCAGGGGGTCTTGTGAAACAGAAAAACACTTGATGGGCAAGTTGCAAGCCCTCAACAAGTGAAGCTCCTTCAGCATGAAGAGCCATTATGGCTCAGACTGGAGGAGGGTCAGTTTTACTATGGAGTTTAGTTACGTATTGGTTGAATTCTGTCCCCTTCAGACCAGGAGAAAGCTGTTCTCATTCACAAAATCACCACCAGGTTATGCAAAGGACAGCTGGCACTGTGGCCTTGAAAGGCTGGAATTGTGAAATTCAGTTGAAAATTAAGATAAAATCATGAAATAAATTAATAAATTATTAGTAATTATACAAATGATAAGTATAATATAGCATTAATCAAAACTAATTAGTTATAGTATAAATATTTAAGATTTTAGCTATTTACCAATGCAAGATCATGCAAATGGCAAATAAAGATGAAAAGTTTTCAGGGTAAATAGCCAGTTCGTTTTTTTTTTTTTTAATTATTATTATTAGCATTTCTGTTTCTCTGTGTTTCAATAAATTCAGCAGTGCACAAAGTACTAACCAACCTGTATTTGTAACTCTGACATCTGAGGTAAATGGAATGCAGCATTGTTTCCTGTGTTTAAATCCTGTTGCCTTGGTGTCTGAGTATACTCTAGTTAGTCACCTTGATTACAGATTATGTTCTTCACCTGTTTCTAGTTTAGCTCATTATCCTTTGTATATATATAGCTCTTGATTTCTTTGGTTAATGTTCGGTTATTTTCTTTGTTCTACAAATCGGTCACAATTGCGTTTACCTTAACCTTTTGGCTCGTCTTCTTGTTTATTTTAATAAATACTGCTGTATCTAGATCATTACCTCTTCCCATCCCTGTACTGCACCACTACAGCGGCAGGCAACTGATTGAACTCCAGGAATTTTGAGCAGGAGTGCACATGGCTGTGATATTAATTGTACAGCTGAGGTCAAAAGTTTACATACACCTTGCAGAATCTGCAAAATGTTAATTATACCAAAATAAGAGGGATCATACAAAATGCATGTTATTTTTTATGTAGTACTGATCTGAATAAGACCTAAAAGACATTTAAATATAGTCCCCAAGACAAAATAATCATTTTTTTTTTAGATTTTGCCTAAATATCTTTTTTTTTTTTCATTTAGTACTGCCCTTTAGAAGCTACAGAAGATACTTACATGTTTCCCAGAAGAGAAAATAAGTTAAATTTACCCAGATCTTCAAATTCAAAAAGTTCTCAAAGACATTTTTGTGTTTATTTCAGTATAAGCCAATTATACTTTAGAATATTTTTGTTTAAAGTATTTCTCTGAATAATAGCCTACAGTACATAAAATGCAGACTGAAATTATACAGCCTTTTTTGTATAAAAGAAGCATACTAGCACACAAAGTTTTTTTTTTTTTTTTTTAAAGAGCAGGCTCTTTTCACAGCTTGGACATATTGAATGCATTTCTATTTTGTCTCCGAGCATATGAATTACTATTTAAGTGAGACTTTACCAACAGGCAAATGCATAAAATCTGTGAGAATGTGTGAGGTCAACTTGTGAAATGCGACTAGGCAATTGATTGGGATGATCCACAAATGTAAGCTGCTCTTCCTCAGCCAGCTTTCCACCCAAACTAGTTTTGTCTGCAGTGTTTACTAACTATACTTAATCGTCAGAGAATCAGGGTCTTGAAAAAACATTGTTTGGCAAGTTCCAAGCCTTTAACAAGTGAAGCTCCTTCAACGTGATGAACCATTATGGCTCAGACTGGAGGATAGTCTGTTTACCTAGAGTTCAGTTATTTGTTGGTTATATTCTTTCTCTTTTATATCAGGAGAAACTTGTTAATCTTTTGAATTTGCTAGAGTGAGAGCACTGGCATGGGTCCCAAACCAAACTCAAGTCTAAATGTGTGAAAGTGTCAGTTACAGGGCTATGGCTCTGGGAACATGATGGCATGTCTGGTCCGTGTTAAAAAGCATGCATCTGAGAAATTGTAATGGCTAGAAATTGAACTAATAGACCATAATCAAGTTATGCCATACTGAATTTAATGCAGATGAAAACAAGACTGTGGGGGACAGACTTTAAGTTTTTACAATGGCACGAACTGTATAAAGGTTGTAGATCATGTAATTTTCAACTTTTCAGATTTAACAGTCAGAAGCCGTGGGTAGAGTTGGGGAAAGCTACTTTTAAATGTAATGCATTACAATATTGCACTACTCCCTTAAAAAGTTACAATTAAATTACATTACTTAGTTACTTTTTATGGAAAGTAACAAGTTACACTACTTTTGCGTTACTTATTCTTATCTGGGCTGGGCTTACTTGTTTAACATAAGTTCTGTTTTTGGCGAAATGTAAAAACCCTTTCACACCAAAGGCGAAACGATTAAGGCTCAAGCAGAAGGAAATGTAAATTCATGTTTGTACAGTAGAATTATTGGATTGTTGGATTTCAAATCAGTAGGGGTTGAGGCATCAAATGTAACTAACAGTGTTGGGGAAAGTTACTTTTAAAAGTAATGCATTACAATATTGAGTTACTCCTTAAAAAAGTAACTAATTACGTTAGTTACTTTTTATGGAAAGTAATGCATTACTTTACTTTTGCATTACTTTTTAAAAAATCTGGGCAGGGCTTGCTTCTTTGTTTTTAATATAAAAAGTTCTATTTTTGGCAAATGTAAAAGCCTCTTCACACCAAAAGCCTCAGGCTTTGAGAAAAGTAAATTCACGTCTGTACAGTAGACCGCAGAAGAAACAATTGTCAACTCTTCAGCAATAAAAAAAAAAAGGAAAACAAATGTTAGATTATCTTGAGTAATTTTTGCTTTAGTATGGTTGAATTGCATCAACAAAGGTCGGCAGCAAAGACATCAGTTAATAAAATGGCATTAAATGCATAAAGGATATTTGTATTATTTAACATATTTAATTATTGAAGGTTTGCATCATATTCTGAGTTGAATTTCACTGTTTTAATTCATTTTGAGGAATACTGAATCTGTTTTTTGTAAGTGAGATAAATTAATGCATGTTCACATTTATTCTAGAACTAACATCTTACTCCCGATTTCTCTCAACATTGGGACAGGAGAACTTTTAATCAATAAATGGAGGGAAAAGTAACTGGCGTTACTTATTTGAAAAAGTAACTAGTAGCTAAAGATATTTTCTTGTCAATTAAAAAGTAATGTGTTACTTTACTAGTTACCTGGAAAAAAGTAATAATATTACATAACTTGCGTTGCTTGTAATGTGTTACCCCCAAAACTGGTAAATAATGTGTTGTTTTATGCTGTTTTATGGATAGTAACTGTATCATTAATTATAATTATAATATTATTACTGAAATCTTATTGGTAATTAGACACACTACTAATTACTGCAAAAACTATATTTATTACTGTAACTAATTACTAGTAACTAGTTACTGCCCAACACTGCTGCTTAATTATGGAAAAATAATGAATACCCGTGGTGTTAATGCAGAGTCAGTTATTCCACTTATACCCCGGTTAAAACACCTTAAAACATTCTTTGGATGTTTTAAAAATTTTGAATGGACACTTTGCAGATGCAAACAGGGGTGAATAATGTCTTTTGTGTGTTTTTCTTTGGCTGCATGTTACATTATTTATTACTTTAGATTCACTCCAGAGTCCATTCAACATGCTTCTGTTTTTCAAATAAAACTAATCCACATAAGATGAAGTCAACAGATGCACCAGAAGTTTCTTGGATGAATCCCATGTGCATTTAGTATACAGATGTTCACTCTAACAGTAGACAGAAATTTACAGAGGAAGTAGACCAAATATCATGCTTATTTTTTTTCTGACTTTGAAGCCTGCTGCTATATAAAACTGCCATATAAAACATGTAATCATCTAAATTGCATTTAGCTGTAATGAAAACTGTTTTATTCATGTTTTTTTTAAATACCATAGTTAAAGGAACATTTAGTAAAATCTGATAGACTTTAAAGCTTGACGGACAAAGTGTTAGATTGACTTCTCTGTATACAGCAATTTGATTGATTAATTATCTGTTCTAACTGCATGACCAGTTAGAATCAAGCTTTCATTAAATAATATATCTCCTGTCTCATTCTATAATAAGAAACCACATCAGATCACAAAAGGAATTTCAAACACTTGACTGACATTGTATAGTGAGTTCGGGGCAAAAACACTAATCTCATAAACAGACATGCTTTGACACCATGCTAACATGCTAACTAGCCCTTATGCACCTGTTGTGGTTATACTTTATGATTCATTTTAAAAAGGAAATTCAAGTGAGATCACTGGAATGTTTCTTTCTTAAGAAGGATGTTTGATACAAAGGTGAAGAAACTGAAGTGAGAAGTTTGATCAAAGGAATTAGGGATTAAAACTGTAAATAGAAAGGCGTCGGTAAATATAATAAGGACAAAGGAATTATAATTACTGGGATATTCCACCCAGAGAGGTGTGAATGCGTGCTGGGATGACAGAACATGAATGGAGCAGTTTGCAGTACAATACATTTACATTTATATATTTAGCAGATGCTTTTATCTAAAGTGACTTACAACTCTCAATGAATAAAATTCAATCTTAGATTTATTTTCTTCTTGTTGAATATTCAGCTCCACTCGCATATGCATAACATTACAGAAGTATAATGGGTTGTGAATGCTATGGGAACTAAAGATACATTAACCAGCCTTGACCTACATGGAAATTTATGTTAGTCTACAAGTGTTTTCAGCAGTTATGTTCTGTACAACATTTGCCGGTGACCAGCCATGATAGCCTTTTCAGCAGGGACATTATGTAGTAAAAAAAAAAAATTAAGTGATTGATTCCAGCTACGCAAACCATCTGACTCAGAACCACAACACTCTGGAAATCTTTCCATGATTTGCCCAAGGGATTCTTTCATATAATTTCAAAGCAAAAAGCAGCTGTTAATAACAACTAGATTAAACTGAGCATGTCCCATAATCAACATTCTTCGATCCCAATAAATGTACATAGTAAATAGGGTTCTTGTAAATGAATCCCTGCCCTGGGAGTAAATATGAGAATGTTGCGGCCTCACAGAAATGCAATGAAGGTGCTGCTGGGTTTAAATACATTTAGCACTGACGTAAACAAGCAGGCAGACAGGCAAGCAAGCCCAGTTCTGCCGGTAAAGATGCATGACAGGAGACGCTGAGAACTGGGTTGTGAATGTGGCAGAGCTCCAGAAAAGCACAAGAACAGAAAGGTGTTTGAGCGTAGCTGAAGAGCCCCTTGGACACACCTGCTAAAGCAGCTGTAGTCTATAGCAATGGTTCTCGACAAGTGGTTTGCGATGCAAAAAATGTATCTGTTCTCAAAGGGTATAGCAGACAAGCTGAGAAAAAACAATGCATAACTGATCGTGGTTAGCCTAGGAAAATCAGTAGGCTTATCAACTTGAGAAAACACTTTCAGTATTGGCAACAATAATATATGGCTCAAAATCATTTGTCATTGAGTAAAATCAGGAAAATTAGGCAGACGCCAACATGTGCAGGTTGTTTGACATAACTTTTAACCTCAAACAGTATGCAAATTCTTAGTAAGATGAGAACCACCCTACTCAAAAGACCAGCTCAGGCTGGTTAATGCCATGTTGTTTGCCAAGAAAATGTAGCTTTTGATTACAAATTAATTTAATTATTGCTTTATAATTACAGACTTACATTGACTGGCAATAGATCTTTCTTGTTATGCTAGTTGGAGACTGTAGCATCCCAAAATGGGGACCAGTATAAGAAACATATCCTCGTGACCATCTTTAGAGCTGGTTTGCATAGTACTACCTTCAATGCATTTTGAAAATTTGCTAAAAACACCAAGCTTGGTCAAGCTCTCTAGCTCTTTCTTTTTTTTTCTCTCTACAGGGAGAAGGTAAGGTGTGGTGAAGTCGCTGGTCCATGCTGTCATGTTAAGGAGTTGTTATCCAGCCAAAGACTATTGCAGATTAATGTACCACAGGTGCAGCAAGTCTAGACAAGGGGTGAGGGAGTGATACTCGGAGTGAAAGTGCGAACAAGGGTGTGAAAGAGGTGGAAAAAAAGAGTGTGCGAGAAGGAGAGAAAAAGAGAGTAGAGCAGAGAGATTTAGAGGGAACAGGAAAGCAGAACTATGTGCCTGTACACAAAACACAGTGTGCAGGTGCATTTTGGTGCAGTGCCAGCTGCAGTGTGCTGTGCATGTTTTCTCAACTTTCCAAGATTAAAACATGCACACTTCCTAGCTGCTACAGCTGCTAAAGGAAAGGACACTTAAAGGAAACAACAAAACAACATTATCTTTGCACTGCACAAGTGAGTATATGTGACGCAACTAAACTAGTCCTGCTATTATAAACAAAGTTTAAGACTTTGCTCACTTGCTGTGTAGACAAAGCTTAACAAAAAATTAACAACATTTTTTTTTTTCATGCCACCCAATTTGGGCCATGGGTTGCATTTTTACGTTTTGAGAAATTATCATATTTATCATATAGATTTTTTTAGTTACATAGTTTTACACAGCTTCAAAAGTTGCATGATATCACACCAAACTCCTTGGAGTCTGAGAGATAATTAGTTAATGATAGTAGAACATCCGGAATAAATATATATATATATATATATAAATACAAAACTTTTGCAGTGCCCAGATGACCTTAACTCCTTGCTTTTTCAAATACATAACAGTGGTCTTTCCAACTTCGCATTTTGCAAAATTGAGTGGAAGATGTGCATTCTTTAAAAGACTAACCACAATGCATATAGTTTTAGACATCAAATAGCATTTATTTTTTAATTGTTGTATAACCTTTGTCATGTGAACCTTTTTCCTTAAAGGAATTATCCACCAAAACTAATCTGAGATGTAGAGTTTGTTTGTTCAGCCAAAGAGATTTTTTTTTTTTTTTAAGAGAGAAAACATTCCAGAATTTTTCTCTGTCTAATGCAAGTGAACTGGGCTCAAAGTAGACCATTTTGGATGGTCCAAATTCCATATTAAGAAAGCTTCTACAAGAGTACACGACCCCAGCTGACAAATAAAGGTTAGAGAAATCATTCATTTTAAGAAATAAAAAATATGTGCCACATTAGGAAGGTTATGCTTGATGTAGACGACAAGAGCCACCCCAGTTTATAAGTGTATAAGTTGAATGGTTATTGCTAAAAGTTTATGTGTACAAGATTTTGGTCCAGTAATATTTCTGTTTTATCTAAATTCAGTAGGAAAAACTACTGGTCGTACAATTATTTACATCCTACAAAATCTGCAGTAAAAGGCCACCATACTGTGGAACTGTCTAAATTCGTGCTTGGTCTGGGGAACAGGAAACTCACCAACAGATTACACTTTTGCAGTGCCCCGTGACCCTGACTCCTTGCTTTTTCAAATACATACTGGTGGCCTTTCCAATTTGAGTGTAAGATTGGCATTCTTTAAAAGACTGAATATATATATATATATATATATATATATATATATATAAAATATATAGTTGATAAGCCTACTGATTATATATCTATATATAATATTGTTTTTAAAAGATCAGACTACAACAAAAATAATTTATTTTTTAATTGTTGAATAACCTTTGTCCTGTGAACCTATTCCTTAAAGGAATTGTTCACCAAAACTGAAAATTTACTGATTATTTACTAACTTCCAGGCCATCTGAGATGCAGATGAGTCTGTTTATTCAGTCAAAGAGATTTTTTTTTTTTTTTGGAGAAAACATTCCAGGATTTTTCTCTGTCTAACGCAAGTGAACTGGACTCAACGTAGACCATTTTAGATGGTCCAAATTCCATATTTAGATATTCCATAAGGGGTCTTCTCTAGAAAAACTCAAGAGAAATTATTTATTTTAAGGAAAAAAAAAAAAAAATCAGGAAGGTTATGCTTGATGTAGACAGCAAGAACTGCCCCAGTTTATAAGTGAGGAGAAAGAGCACTGTCGAAAAGTTGAATGGTTATTGCTAAAAGCTTCTGTGAAATCTAGCTAAAGGCTTCTTAAATCTTTTAAATAATGTTTCAGTCCAAACTGTTATACATAGTATTACATGGTCTAATACATGTTGAAATGTACTGGACACATACTGAAATCATTTCACTAAGTTTTATGCCAAAAACCAACAAAACGTAGCAGCACCATGTACTTTCTGTTTGCATAAACATTGAAATGGAAACATGAAAAATTATGGCTCAATTTTAAACTCACAAAAATATTCATAACATGTTGTCTACTAAATAAATAAAGTTTTGACTTTCAAGTAAAAAAAAAAAAAAAGGTTTATAAAAGGACAAACCTCACATTTCAACCTTGAAATTATTTTTTGTATGTGAGTCTAAAAAAAGTCATTCTAAAAATCTCAACACTTCAGATAATAAGAAATTGTAAATCCACTGTCTGACAGCAGGTGGCACTTATGGAACATCAGAAATAGAGGTGCTTCCCCGTAACCGCTGTAAACAAAATAGCACTGCATTTTTACCACTGCTTTATTACGCATTACAGGGCAGGAAGATGAAAAGAAAATGCCATCGAAACTTTTCTGGAAACAGCTAGTTTCATGCAACTAGAGTTCATTCAGTTATACATTCTTTCATATGATTTCTCTCAGCAGTCTTGCCTTCCATCATATTTTCACACAAAACAAAACCTAATCTGAAAATACCTAATTTTGAAAATAACCTTTTCAAAATGGGATGATCAAATACGAGTTTAATGATAATTAATAATAAAACAAATGATTTATTGGCATTGGAGGGGGTCCCATCTGAATGGATGAAATATATTTGTCTTGGCGAGCTACTGGTAGCTCGCAAGCGATGTGTTGGAGACCCCTGATTTAGAAGGTTCATCTGGTCTTGATGAAATATATAGCTCAGTATCAGTGGCGATTTCTTTAAGACTGCAAGGGAAGCTCAGCTTCCCCTATAATGTCACAAAATTAATGGTCAAATTATGTACTATTGTATTAACATTTTATTGACTAAAAATGCGTTAGAAAACGTTCATCTCAAAGACGAGTTCGTTCAGAATCAGTTAGATATAGCAGGTCGGCTGACTTGATTTTCTTCTCATACATTCCCGTAGCGTCACAGTGCGTTTCCCCGTTGAAGCCCAGCGTCCATTGACTTCAATGCGGCTGCTTTGAACGTTTTTTTTCAGTGCTTTGAAACTAGACGGTCATTGGATAAACGCTGCGATTATGTCCCGCCCACGGACGCTCAGCGTCTCTGGGGGTGAATGAGGAGCAAATGAGGAGTGGGCTGGCCTGGACTCCGAGCTTCTGCATGATGATTGGAGGGTCTGTCGAAAGATTGCATCTCCTTTTGACTGACAGCGATTTTGTACTATAAGGAATCGCTGAAGCTATTCGCGTTCAGTCCCATCGCGGATTTCTCAAGTTCAGTCGAAATAAAAACTGCTGCAACCTATTTCTTTATATTTGCTTGGCGAAATTGCTTGATTTTCATCATACATTTCACACAATTATACACCACATTCCTTGTTTCACTTTTACAGAGTTTAATATTTGCTTTAGATCGTTCATTCATTCATTCATATAGTAGGCTAGGCTAGCGTCGTGGGTGAAACTGCACACGATGGCAGACAGTGCTAATATTGTCGACCTGATTTTGGCGAAGCCATTTGAAAGTGTTCCTTACGAGGAAAAACTTAGAATTAAACAGCTGGGCAGATCAACACCTAAGATTGATTTAGTGCAAAAGATAGGGAAAAATAACAGGTCTTTTCAGCTCTCCTGGTATGACAAAGTTAGCTGGCTGACTGGAACGTAGGGCAGAATTTACTTTTAAATAAATAGACAATTTTATGATGTAGGCCGAAAATGAGCTTCCCCTATTTGACAGACCAGTAGCCGCCACTGCTCAGTATCATCAGCATAACAATGGTAACTAATCCTATGCTTTCTAAAAATATTTCTGAAGGGGCTGTGTGTATATTAAAAATAGCCGCGGGCCAAAAACAGATACTTGCGGCACTCCATACTTTACTGGCATTGACTTATAACTTATAAATGGTCAGACAGGTTAGATCTAAACCATGTTAATGTCTGTCCCTGAATACCAGTATAATTTTATAATTGATTTAAGAGTATGTCACGATACCAGTAAGATGAAGCCTTGGTCCAATGCTTAAAGCATGTCATTTCTGTGCTATGATTGGGCCTTATGACAGACTGAAATTTTTCATAGATTCTTTTTTTGCAAGGAGGAGCACAATTGAGGAGATTTTTCTAACACTTTAGATATAAACAGAACGTTTGAAATAGGTCTGACATGTGCCTTTTCACTAGGATCTAGTTATGGTTTCTCACTGAGGGGCCTAATAACTGCCAACTTGAAGGGTCTTGGGATGTGACCTAGAGAGGAGTTAATAAAATTTAGGCTTTTCTGCTACAAGTAACAACTCTTTCAGTAATTTAGTAAGTATGGGGTCTAATAAACATGTTGCCAGTTTAGATGCAGGGATAAACTTATTTAGTCCTTCTTGTCGAAAGCTGCAAAGCACTACAGTCGCTCTTGGGGGCAATAGTTGAGGCTGAATTAAGGCTTTCTGATACTTGATGGTCACATTCTGTTGATTATAAGTAACGTTGTACGTTGTACCTACATATCTACTAACTCTCATTAGAGTGTCAGTAGAGTATTAGTAGATTGGTAGGGTTAGGGTTAGAATAAGTTGACATGTACTTGCAAAGTTACTTTAGTCAGTAGAATGTCTGTTGGGCAACCATCACAATATAAATTTAGCAGATGTTAAGCAGACAGTCTACTCATACTCTAATGAGAGTTGTGCTCAGCCAGGGGAGAACTGGTCCCTCAACAGCAGTGTTGGGGGTAAAGCATTACAAGTAACACAAGTTACATAATCAGATTACTTATTTAATTTACAAGAAAATATCTGAGTTACTTTTTCAAATAAGTAATGCCAGTTACTTTGTTTTCCCATTTATTGACTGATAAGTCTCCTGTCCCAATGTTGAGGGAAATCGGGGGTAAGTACAAAGGCGTTGTGGGCTCTGCGTGGAAAAAAAAAAAAACAAAAAACAAAATTCAGTATTCCTCAAAATGAATAAAAACAGAGAAATGCAAACTCAGAATATGATGCAAATCGCAATAATTAAATGCTCTCTAGGCCTCTTTGGTCATTTTTGACCAAAAAAATTTCTATTTTGAAATTTTAAAAATCGTAGCTTCATCTGAATGAGATGACACTTGGTGACTTTTGTTGCATTAGCTATGTGAACACACAAAAAAATTGTGGACATAATTCGGATATGTTAAAGGGTCACAAAAAAATAGTCACACTTAGCTCCTTTTTGGTAAAAAATGACGACATAGGAAATCTTTTGGTGGTACTAACTACAAATCAGCTGCTGTGCAGAAAAAAATGCACAGCGATCACACACACACACACAGACACAAAAACTTGCACAAAAAAATACATTTTCTTGTATTTTAATGTTTGATTGTAATCAAAATGCAATCTGATATTTATCTAACCAAAAATATCTAAACTTTGAAAAAAAAATAGAATAGTCTTTTAGAATGTCTAAATGTATATCTATATATATTGCATATTGTCATAAAATCCACTCAAAATTCTAAATAATAAGCAAATATTACTGAACAATAATATTTTACAATGATTTTCCTGAAAAAACAAAAAGTTACATTATAATGCTTCGGTCACTTTTGACCACGAAGGAGCCAAGTGTGACTCCTGAACGAAGAGGCCCAGAGGGTTAAATGTTAAATAACACATATCCTTTATGCATTTAATCCAGTTTTATTAACCAGTGTCTTTGCTGCTGACCTTCAATGATCCTATTCAACCATACTAATAAACAAAAATCACTTTAGATTAACTACATTTGTGCTTTATTTTTATTTATTTATTTTATTTTTCATTGCTGAAGAGTGCTGAACTTTTTCTCCTGCGTTCTGCTGTACAGACATGAATTTATATTCCCTTCAGCCTGAGGCCTATTCATTTCACTTTTTGGTGTGAAAGGGCTTTTACATTTGACAAAAATATAACTTATTATAATAAAAACAGACAAGCAAACAGTGCCCAGATTGAAAAAAGTAATCCAAAAGTAACGCTAAAGTAACACATTACTTTCTATGAAAAAGTAACTAAGTAATGTAATTAGTTACTTTTTTAGGGAGTAACACAATATTGTAATGCATTACTTTTAAAAGTAACTTCACCAACACTGCTCAACAGTGCCTGGTTTCTTGCAAGGTTTTTTATCCCTACATTTCTGTCACCTGATAGAATTTGGGTTCCTTGGGTACCTTGGTTAATTCAGGTCTGAAAGACACTTAATTTTTTAGAAATTTATCCAAAGGACCACACTGACTGACAGCATTGGATGAGAACAAGAGTTGAACTGAATTAAGCTGTCTTCTGTAGAGCTGCTTTACAGCTAAATTGCATTTTGCAGCATCAACACTCCTATAGAACTGAAGTAAACCAACACAGAAATAACAACATTGCTGCCTTTTGCAGAACTGTTTATATTTGAATTGAACCTGCTTCAAAATGAGGAACTTCACACTGTTATTAATCTAAACTGATACATTTTCTGAAACGTTATTTGTACCATACAGCCTCTTTTTTGGCTCTGAATATAGAGTGGCAAAACATTAGCTGATCCATTAACAATGCCATTGTTCAATAACAGATGAAAAAAAAACCTTAGACTTAAAAACATTTGTCTAGACACCTCATCAAACATTAAAAAAGTGCACCAGCCTGTGCCTAAGAGCGTATATGGCAGAGAAGTGCCTGGGTTTGGGTGAATTGGTGCCAGGACAGTTCCCCTCACTCCCCTTGTGCTAAGACTCTCCAGTCATGGATCACAGCCCTGGAGAAGAAGGTAATAGCCCCTTTTGAGTCTGGCCCAGTGCAAAACTCTCCCTTAGCTCAAACTGTTCCTCTGGGAAATCAATGGGCCCATTATTTGGTGAGCTTCAGTTTGCCTCGATGCTCCCAATCTCCATGTGAAACAGTAGACAGTAATGGAGAAACATAAAACATAATACTTGTGTGACCAGCTTGTCATTGGCTCGCCGGTGACCGCGTGTAAGAATTTGCTGGAGATAGAAGATTGGGCCGATGGAGGGGTGGTGGGGAATGACGGACCTGGACATTGTCAGCAGGTCATAGATATTGATTTGTTGCGACACTGAGGTACTGTAACAGCGTCGACAATGGAGAAGTTTAACCATGGCCTGAGATCAGAGGAGCGGGATCAGTCAGGCAGAGTTAGAAGAAGCCATCCGTGCACACAAAAATGGCACCTCAAGAGTAACACTAGCCTTGTGTGAGTGTAATAAACTATCGAAAAGCATTGTTTCGTATTAAACGCTAATATGCAGCCAGACATGCATGCTGATGTGCCTGAAACAAAATAAGTGTCATACAGAAAGTCGAAACCGCTGCTATTATGTTCTTTCAAAACTGTAGGGTGTCTGGACAGTCTTTAAACCACAGTCTACCCTCTCATGTAATTTCATAACTTAGCCCGGTCGTCCTCCTCATTTTTCATGTCGTGGTCAACTATGTGCCTTGGAATCAAAAATGAACCACAGACCTTGTCCCTCTTCTTTCTCTGATCAGTCTCAGCCAAAAGTTTCAGCAGACTGGAATTGGCTGGAAACAACATATCTGGTTCTGTACAAAAACATGTGCACATTAGCATTAGGCTGGGCTCTTGAAGCTGCTGATCTTTTCTTTGAGATATGTTCCAACATTAAGGTCCCAGTGATGTCAGAAGGTAGGCATGACATAATTAGGTGTTTTTTTTTTTTTTTTTTTTGTGGTGTGGGGCAATGAAAGCTCGTGGCAGGTGGCACAGTACAACTTAGAGCCGCTTTAGACACAAATGGCAGAGCTGCAGCGTAAAGTACCCAAATCATCTTAATGTGGCTAAGCTTAAATACTTACAAATCAGATGAATGGGTTCTCCCCTGGCAGTACCATCTCTCTGGGTGTCAGTGTGAATGCAAGGTGACACGACATGGTGTCGCGCCAGCTTATGACCACAAAGGCTGCTGATACCTGGAAAGCAAAGGCTTGGTTAAGTCACAGCTTAACACAGTTAGGAGAATTTCACAATTGTTTTGAAATTAGCTTTATGGAGTGGTATTGGATGTACTATTGTCATTTTAGCTTAGCAAATACAATATTATATAATTTTAACTTGAGTGGATTAAAACTGGTTAAAGAGAGGTTTTGCACAAGCCTCATTACCCTTACAAAACTTACAACAAATGTATTTGTATACCTAAGTCAGTATACTAGTGGTACACTTGCAAATGCACTATTCAAAACTTCCTAGAATACTTAAATTGGCCTACTTTTTAGTTTGTTAAAGTATACTTTTAATTGTGCATTAAGTACAAGTGAACTATACACCTTGTTTACATCTGTGTTTCACTTTTGGGTCAGAATTTTTATAGGTGGCCTTAACGACTATGTACTTTCATAAGAAAAAGTACAATGTACTTATTGTGTTCATACTGTATAGAAAAACACTACTATTGAGATGGGATATGGGTAAGGTTTGATGGTATGGGTAGGTTTAAGGGTGGGTTAAGGTGTAAAAGATGGGACAATAGTGTAATTATAAATGTAATTACAGAAATTAATTACAGATGTAATTACATGCAGGTATTTTTTAAAATATAAGTACAAACATGTATGCACACAAAAAGTGCATTGTATCAAATTATTAATTTAAATTTAAATTTAAGTACATGGTAGTTAAGGCCACCTAATATAAAGTGGGACCCACTACACTGTGAACAGGAGTTGAAATGAACTTCTTTACTCACCAGCCAATTAATAAAAAGATATATTTTATTTGTTATGCTTTTAGTTATATACCTATAGCAGCTAATGTAATCTGAAGTCTTGCACATTCAAAAATAGCTTACTACTGTCATGCAAAATAATGTGGACTGAACTGAATCAACATTAAACTGAGTTGAGCTGAATAATGACACTATTGCCTTCTGTAGAGTTAAACTATGCAATTACTTCTTGTGGCTAAATAATATATTATATACATTTGGAATTTAACTGTGCTAGTAGTGTCCTATTTAGGTATTAATTTTTTAAACCTGACATATACCAACTGTACTTTAAGCAGACTTGAAGTTAACTTGTATGCTACCAGTGAATCTATGATAAAGATTATGCATAACATAAATATAATTGCCCCCACTGTTATTTTATTAGATTTTTTTTTTAATGTTTTGTGGTAATATTTAAAAACTTTTATTCTGGTAATAGCTTAACATAGCTTACCTACCTGGGTTTAGCAGGTAACACCCTAAAGCTGACTTTAATTTGAGCATGTAGGTTTTAAGATAGTATGTAAAACATATGCTGGAACTTTAAAGACGTGTGTGTGGAAAAAAATGCTAGGGTGTTTTTAATGATTTCAAGAGTGAAGCCATAAAGTTGCTAAGATGTTGTGCGTCTATTTAGGGTGTTTCTTTGGTCTTCACAATGGATGCTATGTGACTGCTTTTTGGTCGAAGTCAAAGGAGCCCAAAAACAAGACCTTAAGATATTGTTTCTGTCATTTTAATGTAATCTAGCAATCTTCTTGTAATTAAATAAGGAAGTTCTATATAAATTATAGTATTTGCAAATGTACCAACTAAATGTCATATACACGTAAATATAGAATATGGTAAATATAAATGTAATATTACCTAGTTAAATGGACCAAACTAATCTAATATTATTATATTTAAGAAAATAATTGATTATATTATATTATATTATATTATATTATATTTATTTAATATATATTATTTATTATACTATATTACACAATTATAATATTAATTAATTATTATAATTAATTATAAAAAAAATCATTATCTTAATTACCAGAGTCCAAATAAAGGGTAATAATATAATAAATATTATATTATAATAATTAACTTTTTTTATTATTCTCCATTTGAAATTACATTTTAAAAAATACAATGAATTTTAGGGTTTCCCTGGAATTTAACAGAATGTAAATAATTACTTAAAGTTAGTCCCTCCTAACTGAGGGGTAGAGAGTTAACTGTAGTCTGTCCTTGATCCATTCTTCTAACCTCTTGTTTTATTTTTAAAGTGAGACAACTTCCAACTAACACAAGAAAAAGAAGAATCAAAAGATCAAATCCACTGCAATCATGAACATTTCATTTTGAACACATCTAAACAGGGTTATACTGTTCTGCCCCTAGTGGTCTGTTTGTTGGTTTGTCTTATTTTGTTACGATTACCTAGCTTTGGTTTGGATTTTAAGGAAGCTGATATGCTACAAGAATCCCCGGAAAGGTCAAGCACCAGCACTCTATTTTCCCTGAACTCTCTACGGTATGCTGTGTGAAAGCATTCTACCTGTGTGCAATAGGAAGTAATAGCACCCCTGCCAATCGTTCAATTAGAAACAAAACAAAAGCTCCTTTATGGCGCTGCCAATCTGATGAAAATCTCTGAGCTGGGAGGGTGTGGAGCGATGATTCATACCTGTGTGATATGGGACACAGTAAACGCAGCTATGCCTGATAAATCACAGAAGTACTTCAGGTTATATTACAGATAACTAACACAGAAATGGCTGAGGAACACTTTTAGGGATGCTTGCCTATCTAGCTCAGAGAGGTGTGTATGTGTGACTAATGTTACCCCAAAAAGCTTAAGTCAAACTTAAGTTAAACATTTTAATGTAAAAAGTAGTGGGTTCTGCGAATAAATGATACTCTAAGATTTCTCAGAACTAGCTCCACTTTTCTCGGCCATTTTTGCTATGGTTTTTGGCCAACTAGTGTCATGTTCATGGCTGACTTTTGTAAGCCACAGACCCAAAAATGCTGTAGAACAAGGCTTTCAAACTCAATTCCTGGAGAGCCAAGGTCTAACTAAACACACCTGAACCAGCTAATCAAGTCTCTTAGAATTACTTGTAAACTATGTGGCAGGTGAACTGGAGAACGGCTGGAACAAAGCTTTGCAGGACTTTAGCTCTGCAGTAGCTTAATTTGACAGCCGTGGATTGAAATAAATGGCATTACAATTGCAAAAAAAAAAAAAAAAAGAACAGGGCCTCGATCCAGGGTGATTGGGTGAGCAAAACAAGAACCTGGCGTCCCTTAGCACTTTTAATTTGGAAATGAACTCACTTCTGCCTGCATAACATTAAATGTCACTGAACCATTCTGAAAGAGAAAACGATTCTGATGTACCACTATAAGCACAGAGAACGGAATCCATGGAAATGTCTAAGGAAGTCAGCCACAAGGATGTAGCCATGCTATCTCAAGGCCAGAACTCCATCTCTTGAGACCTTGACGTTCCTGCTTCCACCATAAATAATATTAACAGGTAGTTTGAGGCTCACTGAACTTCAATTGACCTGCCTGGAAGTGGCTTCAAGAGAAAACTAAATTTGACAAATTGCAGCAAAGAATTGCTTGTACGTCGCTGAAAACGAACCCAAAGAACTGGCACACAAATTCAAACTGACTTTCAGAAAAAAAGGTTGAATGGTGTCAACTTACTCAATCTGTTCCACATCCAGTGAAAGGGTGTTTATGCGGTCAGAGACCCTGGAGCACCCTTCTGTTGAGAGAAAGAGAGTAAAATCACTTCACAAAACACACCTGAGTAACACTGAATTTCTTTGGGAAAAGGTCTTGTGAACAGATCAAATATAATTAAAAATGATTTAGTAAATTAAAATTCACTTAGTCTCTTCATCATCTTTGCCACTTAACATATGAGATGTCTAATGACAGTTTGGGTTCTCCTGCCTCTAAAGATTCTCTGAACAAAAAATGCAGACTCATGAATTATTTTGTGATGGTGTTTGAACAGTCAATGTCATGCATGGCTTTTATCAGTTATTAGAATCAGGACTAGTGATGCCAAATTCACAGATTGATCAATATTGATCTAATTGGTCAAATGGATTTGCTTGCCTTTAGTGGTTACTTACACTGTAACAGGACACAATATATATACATATATTATATATGTTAGACTTTAACATTGTCCGGATGTAAAAAGGGTTGTAAAAAATCTGTCATAATCTATTATTACCCGTCATTTTAATTTTCATATTGTAATTATAACACATTTAATTGCTTCTATTTTTGTTCACATTTTCATTTTTAATTATGAACCTACATGTCAATATAGGCTTGTGCATTTATTTTGAAGAGAACAGATGAGACTGTGTAACTTTTCATGTTCAACACCACACTCCACAGGGACAGCTATTTTAATATATTCTCATTCTTATGAACCAGTATCGATTCATAAATCCCAATCGATCTTTTGGTCTATGCTCTTTTCAGTTGATGAATGAACAGTACATAGTGCGCCTTCCATCTAATAAATTTGCAATAGGCTAAGCTTTATGTTACGTTTGATATGAA
This sequence comes from Labeo rohita, assembly GCF_022985175.1. Taxonomy (NCBI): domain Eukaryota; kingdom Metazoa; phylum Chordata; class Actinopteri; order Cypriniformes; family Cyprinidae; genus Labeo; species Labeo rohita. The sequence goes on from NC_066870.1 coordinate 4,169,026, forward strand.
ACAAAGAGATTTCAGATTTCTAATTCTTAGGAAAATCAAGCAATAAACACAATTTCAGTGCTCCTTATATATGCTCCGTGATAAATAGTTGTAGCTTCTGGGTACTCACCTGTGCATAATCAAACACTTAGCAAAATATTTGTGACAAGTTTCATTTTTGTTCTGGATCCTGTGCTCTGCTGCTGCACTGGAGCACACGCGCCACCAATCGGACAGGAATTACAGTTAGGATTTACAATAGATCTGTCAAAGTGACGGACAGCCTTTAATTATTAACGTACAGGACGATACAGGCTTATGCATTTATTTTGAAGAGAACAGATGAGACTGTGTAAATATTCATGTTTAACACCACACCCCACAGTGACAGCGATTTTAATATATTTTCTATTTTTATGAAGCGATATTGCTTCATAAATCCCAGTCGATCTTTTGGTCTATGCTGTTTGTTTTCAGTTGATGAATGAACAGTACATAGTGTGCCTCCCATACAAAAATAGGATAAGCTTTGTGTTACTTTTTGATATGAAACAAAGTCTGAGAATTCAAATTCTGTCCATTTCATTAGGAAATTCAAGCAATAAATAGCGTTTTGGCTCTCTTTAAATGAGAAGTCCACTTCCAGAACAACAATTCACAAATAATTTACTCACCCCCTTGTCATCCAAGATGTTCATGTCTTTCTGTTATCAGTCGTAAAGAAATTATGTTTTTTGAGGAAAGCATATCCGGATTTTTCTTCATATAATGGACTTCAGTTATGCCCCCGATTTTGAACTTCCAAAATGTAGTTTAAATGCAGCTTCAAAGGCCTCTAAACGATCCCAGCTGAGGAAGAAGGGTCCTATCTAGCGAAACGATCTGTCATTTTTTTCTGAAAATAAAAATGTGTATACTTTTTAAGCACAAAAGGTCTTGTAGCACAGGCTCTGGGATGCGCGTTCATGACGTACTATTGAATTATGTTGAAAGGTCACGCCGAACGTAGGCGGAACTACAGACCCAGTGTTTACAAAGCGAACGCGCAAAGACTAAGAAAGTGCGTCAAACACTGTTTACAAACAAAAAGGTACTATGTGTCGGACGAAGTTGTAGAAGAAAATTAGATGGAGTTTTTCGCCATACTATACCTATTTTAGCCCGAGTACACAGACGATGAACTTAGACGCGATTCGTAGAAGTGATGGGAAGTTCGGATCATTTTACCGACTCGGATCTTTGAGTCTTGTTCAGCAAAATGAACGAATCTTTTTTCGAGTCATTTCGTTAATTTTAGCAAAATCAGTGTCACACGACAGTCTCATAAGATGAACGAACGACTCGAAAAAACCTGAAGACTCGAAACAGGTGAACTAATTCTAGTACAGAACCTAATAGAATGTTGCGCATGCGAATCACTCCCCGAGACGACTCATTCTTCGCGAGTCACATTAAAGATTTGTTCAAAATGAACAAATCATTCAAGAACGACCCATGGACGTGCATCCGACAGCCTGCGCTACGCAAGTTTATGTGCTTAAAAAGTATACAAATTTTTATTTTTCAAAAAAAATGACATTGTTTTACTAGATAAGACCCTTCTTCCTCGGCAGGGATCGTTTAGAGCCCTTTGAAGCTGCATTTAAACTACATTTTGGAAGTTCAAAATCAGAGGCACAATTGAAGTCCATTATATGAAGAAAAATCCTGACATGCTTTCCTCAAAAACTATAATTTCTTTACGACTGAAGACAGAAAGACATGAACATCTTGGATGATAAAGGGGTGAGTAAATTATTTGTAAATTGTTGTTTTGGAAGTGGACCTCTCCTTTAATGTTGCATGATCGTTGTAGCTTCTGGGTACTCGCCTGTGCATAATCAAATGCATAGCAAAATATTTGTGACAATTTGGTTTTTGTTTTGGATCCTGTGCTCTGCTGCCTCAAGGGAGTGCACTTGCCACCATATATATATATATATATATATACACATATACATATATATACACAGGTGCATCTCAATAAATTAGAATGTCGTGGAAAAATTCATGTGTATTAAATAAATTCAGTGCACACAGACTGAAGTAGTCTTTGGTTCTTTTAATTGTGATGATTTTGGCTCACATTTAACAAAAACTCACCAATTATCTCAACAAATTAGAATATGGTGATATGCCAATCAGCTAATCAACTCAAAACACCTGCAAAGGTTTCCTGAGCCTTCAAAATGGTCTCTCAGTTTGGTTCACTAGGCTACACAATCATGGGGAAGACTGCTGATCTGACAGTTGTCCAGAAGACAATCATTGACACCCTTCACAAGAAGGGTAAGCCACAAACATTCATTGCAAAGAAGCTGGCTGTTCACAGAGTGCTGTATCCAAGCATGTTAACAGAAAGTTGAGTGGAAGGAAAAAGTGTGGAAGAAAAAGATGCACAACCAACTGAGAGAACCGCAGACTTTAAAGGCTTGTCAAACAAAATCGATTCAAGAATTTGGATGAACTTCACAAGGAATGGACTGAGGCTGTGGTCAAGGCATCAAGAGCCACCACACACAGACATGTCAAGGAATTTGGTACAGTTGTTGTATTCCTCTTGTTAAGCCACTCCTGAACCACAGACAACATCAGAGGCGTCTTATCTGGGCTAAGGAGAAGAAGAAATGGACTGTTGCCCAGTGGTCCAAAGTCCTCTTTTCAGACAAGAGCAAGTTTTGTATTTCATTTGGAAACCAAGGTCCTAGAGTCTGGAGGAAGGGTGTGTTAAGTTTCCACAGTCTGTGATGATTTGGGGTGCAATGTTATCTGCTGGTGTTGGTCCACTGTGTTTTTTGAAAACCAAAGTCACTGCACTCGTTTACCAAGACATTTTAGAGCACTTCGTGCTTCCTTCTGCTGACCAGCTTTTTAAAGATGCTGATTTCATTTTCCAGCAGGATTTGGCACCTGCCCACACTGCCAAAAGCACCAAAAGTTGATTAAATGACCATGGTGTTGGTGTGCTTCACTGGCCAGAAAACTCACCAGACCTAAACCCTATAGAGAATCTATGGAGTATTGTCAAGAGGAAAATGAGAAAAAAGAGACCAAAAAATGCAGATGAGCTGAAGGCCACTGTCAAAGAAACCTGGGCTTCCATACCACCTCAGAAGTGCCACAGACTGATCACCTCTATGCCACGCCGAATTGAGGCAGTAATTAAAGCAAAAGGAGCCCCTACCAAGTATTGAGTACATATACAGTAAATGAACATACTTTCCAGAAGGCCAACAATTCACTAAAAATGTTTTTTATTGGTCTTATGAAGTATTCTAATTTCTTGAGATTATTTAATATGAGAGTATTATAGTACACAATCTCCTGTACCACAGTAGTCCAGGAAGGCTAACATACTCTTTTTTTCAGTGATTTTTGTTCTTACAATCAGTGAAAATTATGTCATTACTTCTGTGGAACACAAAAGAATATCCAAACAACATTAGACACCACTGACTTTTAATTCATGGCCAAAAAACTTTTATGAAAATGTTTGGATTATATTTCAAAAGTGTTCTTTTGTGTTCTGCAGAATAAACATGGATACAGGTTTGGGTGAACTATTCCTTCAGTGAGTCAGTGGCCTCGGACTCAGTGTAGTATGATGTATTGGCTGATATATTGGAAAAACTGGTAGATATTAGTGTCCCTGACATGTGAATGTGGCTATGCAACAAAAATAACAACTGTGCTGTGCAGAGATATTGTGAACAGGTGTTGTGCATCATAGTTGTTATTATAGTCTATTCTACTCAGAAATCCAGTATCTACAATTATCCAGTTTATACCCAGTTTGTGGGGGGAAAAGTAATAATAATAACTGAAACTTTTTTTCTATTGAAAATAATTTTGCATACACTCCAGTGGGTATAATACAGAGGGGTAGTCAAACAGGCATGGGTCAAACCAGAGGAACAATCCAAACAGAATCCAACGAAGGCAAAGACAGTAGATAGGACAGGCAGGTGAGGAGGTCGCATGTGAACAGCAGGACATGCATGCAGTTTAGTACCAAGATCAGTGGCAGGCAGAGGTCTTACACAGGCAGATGGAAGATGAAACAGAGACAGAAGGGGAATAATGAGAAATCAAGATAGATTTGACATAAGAGACATGAAAGACAGGTTGGACACAACGAAGAGAGTGTAGTGGCCATAGATACAACACTGACAGGCTGATTACCTTAACAAAGTATGATCCAATGAACCATGGTGCCAGCTTATGCATGCATAGCAGCAGGTTCTTGGTGGAGAGCCACACCCTCTGGTCCAGGAGCAGATTTAGTGATTTGCGGGCCCCAGGCAAAAATATAAGATTGGGGCCCTATACATTTCCACACATTTACCTAAATCAACCTTGAGGTTCCTTTTTTGTTGTGATACTTGCTGCTGCACAATGGTGCCCCATAGTTGTGTCCAGTGTTTCTACATTTTTCATGTACATGATATAAAGGCTTTCTTTCATGTTGTAGACCACAAAATTGCAATTGATTTACAGGTGAGATACAGGTTCTCACAAAATAAAATATAGCTGCAAGCAGCAATTACCGGGGTTCAAGTGCTTAAGGCATTTTAGCATATAAGGTAAAAGACATTACATACTATTTAGCAAGGGTGTACCCACCTAAATCAATGATTATAAAAGCAATTTTGGCAAATCCAGGTAATTTGCCATAGAAATATGATGTTTTTCTTAAATGTTTATGTTTAGTGTTTAGCGTTTAGATTATAACCAAAATTACAAATGATACATTTATGCCTTAATTTTATGGCCAAAATCCATATTAGGTTGCAATAGGAAGTCAGCAAAAATAGTATTTATCTCAACTGTAATGTCTAGTTTTACTCTGAAATAGCCTATTGCACGATAAAAAATGCTAGGTTATTTTATTAACCCAAATGCTGGGTTCAGCCCGGTCATTTTATTGGGTTGTTTTAAAAATTTTTATCCAGGTGCTGGGTAGTTTTTCTGCAACTAAGTTGCTGGGTAATTTTTAATTCCGGGTTAATTTTTTCTACATAACTGCTGGGTTGAGCCTGTCTCTGACAAAACAACTCAGCTTCTGAGTTACAGTCAGAGCGCAGGTTTTTTGAGTCCTCTGCAGGAGAGAGCGAGTCTCAGCACGCCGATTTGGTGCACTTCTTCAGTAAAATGTATACATTTTATTTAATTTGTAAAGTCTTTACTGTGCTGTAAATTGTATTATTTTATGCAAAGCAACATAAGGGTAAAATAAATGGATTTTATTTGTTATAGTACTGAGTTTCATTTAATTTGATGTTAAAATGTGTTCTCTAATGTCAGTACTGTTTGTTTATGGGCAGGTTTTGGAGTCAGTCATGGCATCTTTCAGCTAACATTGCATACGAGTGAAACCTGAGGCCACGGCCTGAAGTTCACAGTTACTCTGGCTAACAGCAGCTCTTCACCGGCTCAGATTTCAGCAACACACCGGCATGAGAATTAGCATTATTTCAGAAAAAAGTGATTACAGAGAATGGTTGAATACACTAAAATTCAAATGTAAAATTACTTTTAAATGTTTTTTAAACAATTTTTTTATGTCTAAAATGCTTGTTAAACAAGTTTTAATGTATATAATATTGTAAACTATGCTGTTTTCATACAGATAAATTAAATTTGTCTTGTATTTTGTCCATATGTTCTTGCTTAATAATAAATGTTCATCTTTTGATTATTGCTGTTGCCTCTAGTAATTCAGTTTTTTTTAAGTTCCAGTCCATATAATAATTTTTAAATAATAGTTGACTTAAATAAAATAACCCAGCATGTTTGGTAAAAACATTTAACCCAACCAGCTGGGTCAAAAAAAAAACAAACAAAAAAAACAGCATGTGTTCTGTGCAATTTTTACCCAGTGCTGGGTTGCCAAATAACCCAAGTTGGGTTGTTTTTAACCCAGCATTTTTTAGAGTGTGCCGCTGACATTCTGAAAAGCCATGCATGGATTAAGGCGCCTGGAACCAGGATCACGTATCCCAGACTCGTGATCCAAGATCTCTATTGTCACAGAAGCAAGAGTGCTGACAAAAAATCCATTCCTGATCACAGTATTTTACTACTAATGCTACTAATATTTTGAGAAATAACAAAATAAATAAATAAATAAATAAGGAATCCTTTCATATGTTGGCAAAGGGTCGGCCAGGCTTTAAAAATCACACATTACTTTTCCCACATTTTTTTTTTTTTAATGATCAACTAAGTGCCACAAACAAAACTGCTGAATATTTATAACATTTATAACCTAAATTTTTTTTTCCTACATTTCACCCAGCCTTGAACTACTCAGTCAAAATAGAATGTAATGTAATATCAAGAAACAATATTTATGAAAAAGTATTTTATGAACTACTAGAGAATGTGGCATCATAAAAATGTCATTATTCTCAACACATTTCAACAGCTCTCTATAGCTTATTTTTGTACATTTTAGGCTAGCATAAGATGGCACATTCTCCAGGAAATGATTTCACTTTTAAATTGTTTACTTTAGCTCCTAAATACAAGACACCCTTTTTTCTTTACCTCCTTCCACCCCACAGTTTCTAGCTAATTTGCTACTAAATAATTGTTAATGTTCTTTTGGTCACGCATGAAGTCATTTCCTCCCTGTGTCTTAGCAACACAAAGTGCTTGGTATGGTACATCATTGCAGTCACTGATAAGTAACTCCAAAGACAAGAATTTATCATGTGTCAGTTGTGCCATGGTAAATGATAGGTGTGGTTGAAGAAACACTGGCAAGGTCGAAGAAAAGTTAACCTACAGTATGTCTGTAGGCCAGCTGAATGCCTATGACATCAGGGGGAAAGAGGAACTTATCTCAACTGTATATCATGGCAACTGTCCAGGGCTTTTGACAGGTTTGTTTTTTTAGCTTGTTCTGATATTTGAACAAGTGCAGGATACATGAAAGGCGTCCCGTGGTCCCAGCTTTAACATCTGAGAAGGCTTTGCCAGACTTTTTGTTCATTTGCTGTTATAAAACACAAATGAATACACACAGCTAGAGAGTAAGTAATCTTAGTGAGCCGCAGCTAGGCCGCCCAAGGCAAGTCAGACTGTACTATGTAAGGAAAAAATATCCCTTTAGAGGGGTGTACCAAAACAGGTTTGGCTCATGATAATAGCATTATTATTATCATAAAAAATATGCCATGGTAACTATAGTTTATACCAAACTACACTAAACTTTCTTACTTTAGTATAAAACATTACAATGATAAATAAATATGTGTGTGTGTAGTGGTATATATATATATATATATATATATCATATTTAATATAATATGTAATATGTATGTATTATACATACACACACATATATATATGTGTATATATATATATATATATATATATATATATATATTCATAATATTTCCTGAAACACTCAGTCTCCACTCAATCACTTTGTTATTGAACCTGTATGGATTAAAATCACTTCAATTAACAAAGGCTTTCCTCTTTTACAGATACCTAGCTAGTAAGCAAGTTAAATCACGTGTACCAATACAACAAGAGACTACTGCTGCTATCAGCAAGTGCCAATATTACTTGCAAAAAAATACGGAGATTGCCTTAACATGCTTTGGTCCGTCTTTGACAAAACCATAAGCTCTCATCTTTAGCACAATGGTAATTCCCACCCCAATTCAGACATAACAAAATTCTTTTCAAATCCCAAAATAACACCAATTAACGCTAAGAGATCTCCTCTTATATTAATCTTGTGCAAAAACACATTTAATTTAAACTTTTATCCTCCTTACAGAATCTGAAGCAAAGCTGAGAGCTATAAATCTGCTGATAACTCAACTGCAATGAACTCTTGGTAATATTTAAGTGAAATGAACTCATAGAGCAGCAGACTTTATAAACACAGAGCCATTGTGCTGATGACTCCACGCAGGGGGTGAAAGTGGTAGCCGGCATGGTGGGCATGTTGACGCATAGTTAAAGATTCTGCTTTGAATGTAATCCAAATGCAATTAGCCCAGAGATCAAGGCAAATACAGTGGTCTCCCGGCTGGCGCTGAAGAGGAGACAGGTGCCATCAGCAGCTCTAAGCCCAGGGGGCTGTGCTGCAGTTTATCTTCCTTAGTCCAGAACCACAGTGCTCGCAAAACAGCAAGCCATCTCAGACCAGGGCATTACAAGAGATACTCCAAAACAAAATAGTATTCTTTGCACAATTAATATGAGAAGTATGCTTTGATTACCAGGGATGGCCTAAAGCAAATGGGAGCCATGGAGGAATGCTGGTGAGCTCTGGCTTTTACTGGACAGAGCCAAAGCAGTATAGTTTTTCAGTGATGTGACATTCTCTTTTAACTGTGGTGAAGTGAATCTGCCTCAGCTGCATGGAATCGGCACAAACATCAGGTGTAGATGGAGGCAGTAAAAGACTTGCTTTATGACTAGGACTGCATTCCTCTAGTTTGACAGTGAAGATCCAGATGCTTATAGAGCTCAACTAGGTCAGGGGTAGGCACTTTGATCCTAGAGATCCGCTGTCCTACAGAGTTTAGCTCTAACCCTAATCAAACACACCTTAACAAGCTAATCAGTGTTTCAGGATTACTAAGGCTACAGGCAGGTAAGGTTTTTTTTTCAGGGTTGGAGCTGAACTCTGCAGGACAGCGGCTCTCTAGGACCGAAGATCTACCCCTGATTTAGGTGCAGGGGAAGCTGAGAGCCATAAATCTCATCCTCAATCTTCCCTGCAGTCTTTACCCTTCCCTCAGCATGCCGTAAAGCAACATCTCTCCATGTGCCTATGGCAGCAGTGAAGCAACAACAAACAGTGGTAGTGCTGTAAGCAGCTAGAAGGCTGCATTAACTGCTGTATCCTCTCAGTTCATGCAAAGGGGGTTTGTTGACAGTTTTTTAAGTTCTTCAATTAGTACTTTTCAGCCAACACATACTAGACAGGATGTAGCTGCTACAGTTGCTGCCCTAGCCCAACACGTTGAGGACCTTGCTTCCTGCCTCGAGGGCTCAAGCTTGACAACTACCACAGTGCAACATGAGAATCCCTACTCTAGCCCAGGGTTATCAGTACCAGATGTGCTTGAGGCCAATTGTGAGTCTATCCCTGTCTTGCCTGATTTACCAGAGATTAATGCTCCTCTAGACTATTCTCTCTTTTCCGAGAACATGTCTGAACATCGCTAGGCCATGGACAGTATTTTGGACCTGTACATGGAGATACTGCTATGACAGTTTGTCAGCACTGGGGCTGTACCTCAGCTGTATCTTAACCATTGGCTGGAGGGTATCAACAAATCTCTGAGCCCAAAGAAGATTACTGCTGTTTTTTTTATTTTGTTGAGGGTATCAAAGGGCAAGCAAGCACAGTAGGGAGGTCAATACCTTGTATGTAGACAGCTAGGTGACATCTATGACTTTCTCCCTGCACCCAGCTGACTGGACATCTTTGCTAGGGCTTCCTGTGGTGTTTGAACCTGGTGTTGTTAATATGCTACACCGAAAATGTGAAGCCTGAACTTCACAGGAGATGAACTGAACTGAACTGCATGGGAGATGTTGGAATTTCTTCCCAATTTAATGCAGACTATGGCAGGTGCTGGGAGAAACTGGACAAGATACTGTCATACCTGCAAAGAAGGCCAGCAATCATCTGAAAAGATGAAATGTTGTAGACTCAGCAGACCTTGAGAGTTAAACGCAGGAGATTTGAAGGCCACAAAGGTCACAGACAACCTAGGCGTAGGATACAGTCAGCAGCAGCTTCCTGTTGGTGGCCAGAGGATGAGCCTACTTCCCTTTCCTGAAGATTCAGCTCATTTAGCAGCCTGGAAAGGTGCTAGAAACAATTATTGGGTCATCACAACAATGAATGTGTTAAGACAAGGCACAAACTGTTCTTGTTCTTGTTACTTTTTAGTGCCAAAGAAAAACAGCACTTTTCGACCCATCTTGGATCTCAGAAGTCTGAACCGGTTTCTAAAAAAATATGAAAGGTTCAAAATGTTAATGTTGTATGTTGAGGCGACAGATTTGCATGCACAGATGAAAATTTTAAGATTACAGCTTGGGAGGGAGACTGGTGTTTTCTTTGATTCCAGGTCATTGGCAGGGTGTTCCAGTCTCAGGAACCAAACAACACCACAAAGAGTTCACAGATGGAACCTGTTCTGTGGAACAAAATGATCTCAGCTTAATGATGCATAGGCCAGACACCTTTGGAAACCTCCCAGGGGATCTCAGCACATCAGTGTACTGGAGTTGAAGGCCATTCATTTAGCTCTAGACCACTTCCTAACTTGCCTGGTAGGTCATCATGTCCTAGTAGGGATGGATATTGGTGAGGGGCAGCATTATACATTAACAGACAGATGGATTGATGTCCCCTCTACTCTGCAAGGTGGCTCACATTCTCCTCAAGTGCGCACAACCTCCTCTTACCGAAGGCAGTATATCTTCCAGGACTGCAGAATCAAGTAGCAGATATGCTGTCGGGAGTGGGTACTTGGTCAGGACAATGGCATCTGCACCCAAATGTGGTTAGGACCATCATTTTGGGATGGCAAATGTCTATATGTTTTGGGAGTCAACTCATTGCGTTTTCTTTTTCTTGCTAGATGAGACATGCACACCTAGGGACCCTAAAGCATTTCTCCTTTCGGACTACTTCCTCTTCAACTGCAGAGAATTAAGACATGATCAGTCAGGGTAATTTCTGTAGCTCCACACGTCCTGTTTCTCAGACATACAGTATAACCTCTCCCTAATAGGTGTACACTTGGAACTCTGTATGCTTTTGAAACACTCTTGCGGTACTTTGATGTCATACCGATCGGACCGATCTTTACTTCAGCCACATTTAGCTTGCGAAAACTTGCTAACTAGCACATTATGAAGAAAGGCAGTTTGCAAAGACGAATAAAAAACCCTTACACTTAGTTCTGCTGTAGGTGAAGCTGGATCACGAGTGATCAGCAGCTCAGATGTTGGGAGTAAATGATGACTGCTATGATTATTATTACATCCAACAACAAAACACCTTAATCACTCAATCTGAGACATTCTTGCCTTCCCCTGCACTGGAGTCGACACATTGGTGGTCGGACTGTTACAGCTCAGTCAGGGCGGGTCAAAGCTAAGACAGCCTTGTCAATAAACTATTGTGGGAGCGGCCTTGGTCGGTGTAACGTCATACCGAAAAGAAGCTGAGAATGGTTTTATTTAAAAAAAAGGGGGATATTACTTATAAAGATTTAAAAAATAGCACTGGGTAAATTTTTATCATTATGGGGTGGTTGTGTATACACACTGCCAACACACATTTATGTTCAGACAACACGTAAAATTAAGTTTTTTTTTAGTTGTAGTGCCACCTATTGGAGAAATTTGACAAAACTTGGTATGCCTCCTCAAAATGTCCTGTTGTCTGTGTATCAAATTTTGTTTAGATTGCACATTAAATTCAGCAGAAATAGATCAGCTTGCAAAAAGGGGTGTTGCCTCACCAAATAATAAATGAATATTTTACAATGCTCTGATGAATCAAAATTCTTCAAAAACTTCAAAAACTTTGTCATGAGTGTCTTGGAATGATGTGTGCCAAGTTGGATGAGAAAATTGAAACTTAATAATTTTTCCAAAAATTTAAAATGGTGCAAAAAATAATTTCTGAAATAAAAATGAGAGCTATACATCTTGTAGACCACAAATCAAGAATTCATTGAAAAAAATTGATTCTAGCCCTCACAGTTCTGGAGATATGACCCAAAATGCAAATTTCATTATCATAGCACCACCTACTGTCGGACAGATGTTTGTCTGTGCACCTGACTAGTAGATGGGATTTCTGACTATCCTACCAATTTTGGTATCTCTGCAGTCTCTGACGACCAGGCTGTTTTAGGGAAAAGTATAATAATAAGAGGAAAATCCTCATATACTTGGACCCCTAAAAAAGGGAGGGGACTTTTCCTTCTCATTTCAAAAGACCACCACATGTCACCGCCACATAGTGTATGTAATGTTGAGAGCTGTGTGTATGTAAAACCATGAACATATGCACAAAAATCTGAACAAAAATTAAATTAGGCATCACATGAGAACCTCTTCTGGTCACTGTGCAACAAATGAAATGTCATTTTGAAATGTATCTTCATAATAAATGTTGAGGCAGACTCTGGAATTAATTTAAATTTGGACATGGTTTTGAGAACATAATTGATGCCCACATATCATGGAAAAAAAACTAAAACTTCAAAAGAAATGCCAAAAAAATTGGGTTTGCCCATGGTTTGGTTTCACTTAAAGTTAAAATACTGTCTCAAAAGAAAAATATGATAATAGTAAACATATACGCTCAAACCTATGTTTTATAGGCCCGTCTGGGTTCTGGAAACACTTTTTCCTTATTCTGTTTTGGGTGTCAGCTGGAGAGAATGCCAGTATTGGGAAAGTGACACAGGATCATTGTTTTCCAGCTTTGAATGGATGATTTTCTAGAGGCCAAGACTTTGAAAGAGAAGAGAAAGATACAAGAGGATGCACGGCAAAGAGGACACTGTATATTCGGTGAGAAAACCAGAAGAACCCCCCTGCACACTTTCCAATGTTGTACACATACACACAAACACATTCAGGCTCAGTGCACTTCAGACCACCCATCCCAGACTTGACTCATGGTGTCCGGTATTGGAGAACCAGACAGATGTGATGTTCCCATGTCATACATTTTATTGTGTTTGGCACAGGGGCTCTGCACTCTGACTCGATTACACTGAGAGAGGTGTCACTGCGAAACATTTGTCAAAGAACTACTGTAATGTTTGGGTGAATTTAGAGATGAGGGAGAGCAGAATCTAAATGCAGATGAACCTTTATTAAACAAAGTAACAAAAATACAGAAGGAAAAAGGAGATCAAGAACTAGGAAACAAAGAAACTGAAGTGAGAACAACCAAAACAAAACCTCCAGGACAAGACCTGACCAGCAAACACTGGGAACACAAGGGTTTAAATACATAAGGGTAACAAGACACCTGGAAACAATCAAGGAAGAAGGGAAACAGGAAACAGAGACAAGAACTGAAATACAAACTAAAAACTGTACAAAAACAACTAACTAAGACTCTCTTCATTTATCTTCCTACCATGTCTTCATATAAGCATTAATAAAATAATAGAATAGAATTTATTTTTAACATAATACATGTTGAGCAAGGCAGAACGCTATAGTTCAGTAGGTAGCACTGCTGCTTCACTACAAGAAAGCCAGTGGTTTGAGTCTTGGCTGAGCAAAAAGGCCTGTTTGATTGTTCTTGATGTGTTGACGTGGATTTTTGGAAAAGCAGTTTGGAAAATGGGTGGATGGATGTTGAGCATGTCAGATTTCAACTCTTTGACATCCTTTTGTTTTCCTCTGCTATAAAAGAATCAAAGCATTTCCCAGAAAAAAAATTGTAGATGACCAGGTCATTGCATTTAAAGGACATGTTTATATTGGTTTTAAATTAAAAATCATGAAATTAGGAGATGAGGTTAAACCTGAAAACTTCAGTTTAGAAAAAAGCAAATGCACTCTTGATAGAAAAAATGAAAAGAAACAGTTCTGTTTAAATAGTACTTTTCCTTGAAAGTTGATGTGCAGAACTGTCTAGCTTTAGTGACTGCAGAAATTATTGTGAGCTTCATTCATTTTTGTAGTGTTTATTTATTTATTTGTTTGTTTGTTAGTACATAACAAAAAGATATAATGGACTATATAAAAAGAAATTATATTTATAATAAGTAAAGTAAATTAAACATTAACTACTTAAATGTTTTTGTTTATCTTAAAGGGGTCATCGGATGCTAAGTTCACTTTTTCATGTTGTTTGAACATTAATGTGTGTTGGCAGTGTATGTACAAATCTACCCTATAATGATAAAAATCCATGCAGTGGTTTTTAATTAATCTGTAAAAATAATATTCCCTTTTTCAAATCAAGCCGTTCTCAGATGCCTGTCGGTGTGACGTCACACCCACAGAGGCCGCTCCCACGATAGTTGATTGATATGAGCGTCTTACCTCAGACCAGCTGTCACAGTCCGCCCTCTTTGTTTCGATACTGGAGCAGGGTTGTAAATTAGACAAGAATATCTCAGATTGAGCGATTGAGGTGTTGTGTTGCGGGATGTAATAATGAACATAGTGGTCGTCATTTACTCCCGACATCTGAGCCGCTGAAGATGCAGTAGATTATGTTTGTTTGTGAAGAGAATGCGCCTCCCGATCTACATATATTCGTCTATGTTCGCGCTAATCATTCATGATCCAGCTTCACTTACAGCAGAAGTGAGTATAAGGGTTTTTTTATGAATCTTTGCGATCGCCTTTTCTTATAACGTGGTAGTTAGGAAGTTTAGCGGCTAAACGTGGCTAAATGGGGCTAAATGCAGCTAAAGTAAACAAGATCGTCACTCCACAGAGAGAAGAGAGGGGCGGGGCGAGCAGAGCTCATTTGCATTTAAAGGAACAACCCCTTAGAATGAGATGATTTTTTTCAGAGCTCATTTTGACAAGGTAAAAAGGGTGTTGTTTTACAAAACCATTGAGAATTTTTAATCAAAGTATATTAGAGACTTTTCATTAAGACCCTAAAGAATCATATCAACTTGTGGAAAATGGGCATCCGATGACCCCTTTAAAGCAGCGTTTCCCAACTCCAGTCCTTGCTGGAGAGTTTTTCCACAACTTGGAACTGCACAGCATCTTCTTGTATTTGGAACCAGCATCACTTGGTTTCTTTATAGACCTGCATTTGCCCTTCTCGTTATTTATTCTACATGTGTAAATTGGTGGGCGGGGCTAAACAGGCGATGATGAAGCAGGTGTTGATCTTCCTCTGCGGAGGCAGTGTTAGCCACACTATTACATCATAGAGCGGCACATTCCACAATGTGTCATTTTGCTAGACTGGCTTCAGTTTAAGCTGTTTTCAAATTAACAAAAAAAGTTCCGAAACTTACAGGATGTTTTATATATTTCAAGAGATCAATAGAATTTTGGTTTCTCAGTTAATGAAAATTCTACTTTCATATAATAGCTTGTATAACTTTTATTTACAGTGATATTAAGTTATTTTAAAAATGGCTTGTCTGAAGAAAAAATATTAGGTATGGTAAATTACATTTTATATATATATAAAACTCTTATTTATCTAAAATATCCAAAACCACAGGAACACAAGCAAATTATACAGAGATGAAAACTGACAACCAAACTAAGAAAGTAGAGTATAAATAAACAGAAAACTAAATAAGACACACGTGAAACTAATTAGAAACGGACAAAGAACGAATACAATGGATGCAAATGATCTAATATTAACCAAGAAAACCAAAACAGGAAGTGAACACAGGAAACACAGGAAAGTTGTCAGCTGTAACAAATGAGATTATTTTGCTGTAACAATTGACAGAAAGACTTTATAAATATAGATGCCAGCAGCAACTGGAGACCAAGCACCTAAGGTACAGCAGGTGTATTGCAGAGACAGAAGAGCAAAAACAGCTGAAATGTATGTGAAAAACAGACTGAGCTGATGGAAATGAACAGAAGTTCAGATAGGAATAAACAAACAAACAAACAAAAAACATTTCTGAATGAAAAGGAAGCACAAACAGTGAATACACCATGTCTGGAACAACAGCAAATTTTACACCATTTCTGGCCACAGTACCACTTGCATTCTGGGGATGTGCTATACTAAACTTAAACCCACAACCTGACATGTTTATTGGCAGTGAATTAGCGGAGTACACCACTCAATTGACATACATTCAACAGGCTCCTGAGGAAAAGGTTAACGTGTGTGGATATGCGCACAAAAAAAGTTCTTTAGCATGTTAGCCAGAGTAACACGCAATGTTAATTTAATGGTAATGAATCTAGTCAGATTTTGGTCAAAATTTGTAGGAGGAGAAGTAAAAAAAACTTTTTTATATACTTAATTATAGCAGACAGTCAAATTAAAGGAAAATGACAAATAAGACATCGCCAGAATTGGCATAACCAACGGAATAAAAGTATACAAAAATAAAGTTTGGACAATGTTTTCAAAAGCATTTTTGTAAAAATCTGTATTTCTCTTAAATACTAGATGGCACTGTGTTCAAACTTCTCAGGCACCTCCGGGACATGCTGTTGATGATCCCTACCATTTTTTGTGCAGACGTGTCAAATGGTTCAACAGATATTGCACTTTATGACAAACTTCAAAATGGCGTTCCGGTGGTATGTCCGATCCTGGCAAAATTGACATCCACAGATTTGTCATGACCCAAATAATCCACAGACCCCAAGATCATGATTTTCAAACTAACTGCTCAAAAGTTATTCTAAATGTAAGCAACTGAATGTGATTATCATGAGGAGAAGAAATTTCATATTCTAAAACAACAACAACAACGTTTATTTATAGGGCACATTTAAACACAACCAAGGATGAGCAAAAAAGTGCTTCACAAAGAATAAAACACAAGTAAAACAAAATGAAAACCAGAGAATCAACACACAAATAAAATCAATTGAATACCACGGGGAAACATACTAAGAAGTAAAACAAAGGGTTAAAAAGTTATAAGCATTTATATATACAAGCCCTAGTTATAAGTATATCTGTACACTGGTTTAAAAATCTATATCAATCTGGTGGTGCTGGGACTTGACACAACAGTAGCATCACCCATGATAATCTCAGAGCTCATAAAACTTTAAAAAACTATTTAAAAGACAGTATTTCTGTTAACATTATAGTTTACTCACAGAAACAGTGTGGGAAGACAAACGCGATCAAAGCAAGCAACTTAAATTCGAAGGGCATCTTTGATTGCATCATGTGTGTGTGAACAGATATAAGTTGCATTTTTTTTTTTAGCATTCCCATTCATGAGCATTCAGCACCAGTCACTGCTATTTGAGCCAATCATCTGAATATGTACTATATTAAAATGTATAGATAAAAGATGTTCCTCACGAAAAATTAAAGATAAAAGTTGTCAGAATACAATTTGGAATGGATTTCAGTGCCTTCTGAATTGTGTAGTTACAGCTTCCGCCAGCAGGGGCTAAAAGGTCCATGTGAATTAGCCAAAGTTTGAACCCTTAAAAAGAACTAATAATCAATGCTTACATGAAAATAAAATTACCGTACTAAGCATTCATTTTCATACTAGAAGAGAATTAGAAACTATGGGATTCACACACCACAGACAGAACAGATCATCTGTTGGAATATGATTGATTTCATTGAAATCAAGATGCTATGAAAGTTTATTCCTCACACGCCAGTATCACTTCCTTTATGGCAAACACAGTGCCTGTGGGAAATGCCACAGCAGACAGTTCCTCGGCTGCTCTTTCCAACATAAGGTTTTTCAGGAGACAGAAGGAAGGATTTTTTACATCAAAACAACCACTTAGTAAATCGGAAAGTGCCAGGAAACCTCCGTTTTCAATCTCAGTGCATCCATAATGGTCTGATGTCAAATTTGTTTTAAACGCTATGTGTTTTAAGTGGTGATTGCCCACTGTGTACGTTGGAAGTGAGCCTACTGTTCCATGTGTGGAGAGCTGGGATATCTACTCAAGCAGCTTTTCAATGGTTTCCTTTAGTGGCTAAAGAAAAATAAAACAACATGAAAAAACAGGGAAAGGATGGGCCACTGGATTTATATGGATTCCCTGACATTAGGCAACAACCTTTGCTGTCAAACAGACACCCAAACATGCACTTAGACAAAGGTCGCTTGCCTGGTTCCCACATCCTATCACGGAGAGCCTTATGTTGTCTGCACAATGTAATTCCAAACACGCAAGAACATGTAAGCTTTTTCATGAAAATTTATACAGGAAAAGAAGAAATATGCAGTCTGGTCTGGTGAACTCCTCAAAACCCCAAACTACCACCACAACTAGCCCCCGCCCTTTTACAAAAGTAATCAAAAGTGCTCCTTTTAACAAATATAATATTGCGGTCAATAAAAGAAAATGCATTTGAATTATAATTAATTTGACAATGCATACAAAACATCAACAAATCAGAAAAAGTCAGAAATCTCCCGTTTAATTTTAGGTATCTGCGGTCAGACAGTCTGAGACCTTGTTGCCATAATGTCTTGTTATATGTAAAAACTGAATATCAGTAGTTAGTAGTATCAGTAGTCCCATATTCACAAATGTTACAAAACTGCTCTTTCAGGTATTGCCTATGGCTCAGCTGCAGGAAAAATAAAACAATCGCATATACTTGCATACATACACACTTACATATATACAGCTGAAAACATACGATCTGTATTTGGCACATAAACTAATTATTTCATTTAAAATAAGACTTTTAAAATAAAATTTTAATAGCCCCTTCAATAGCCCCAAGTCCCATCCCAACTTTATTTTTTTAATAAGAAATACAAAATAATAAAAAAATTTGCATGTTGGATCTACAGTCAAATTAATTTACTACTAATTAACTTTATCATTGATTTTGTGTGTGTGTGTGCTTGAATGCTTTATGAGAATTATACAAATGCACATGTGACCCCGGACCACAAAAGCGGTCGTAAGTATATACAATATTTGTAGCAATAGCCAAAAACACATTGTATGTATCAAAATTATCGATTTTTCTGTTATGCCAAAAATCATTAGAATACTGAGAAGATATTTTGTAAATTTCCTTCTGTAAATAAATCAAAACTCATTTTGTAATAATTAGCAATATACATTGATAAGAACTTAATTTGGACAACTTTAAAGGCAATTTTCTCAATATTTAGATTTTTTTTGCACCCTCGGATTGCAGATTTTCAAATAGTTGTATCTCGGCCAAACATTGACTTATCCTAACAAAACATACATCAACGGAAAGCGTATTTATTCAGCTTTTAGACAATATATAAATCTCAGTTTTGACAAACTGACACTTATGACTGGTTTTGTGGTCCAGGATCACATATAATGACATGGGTATTACAACATAAACCAAATGGCTTAAAAAACTTTCATTTTCTATGAGTTATGTTTAGGGTTGGGGATAGAAAATATGGTTAGCTCAGTATGAAAAGCATCATGTTTATGATATGTGTCACAGTACAAGAGAGGAAAGAAGCAACACGAAGATGAAATGCAATGAAAAGCCTTTAATGTAATCCACAATACCCACATAGGAACACACGTACACAGTGATGAGACCGGACAAAAAACACTGAACTGAATGCAATTTATAAAGACATAAGGGAAAAAACAATACAAATAGTCCAGGGGTGTGACAGTTCTCCCCCCTCCCTCTTTCTGTAGAGAAAAACAAAAACAAACAAAAAAGGAATGGAGCCCGAGGCGGAGACAGAGAGCCGACGAGTCCAGGCGACATGGAGGATCCAGAGGGCCAAGGCAGAGTCCAAGGCTCAGGCGACCGAGGCGGAGATCTGGAGGTCCACGGCGGGGCTGGAGCGACAGAGGACTGAGGTGGAGCTGGAGGGAGGGAGGAGCCCAACAAAGCTGTTTGGACGGAGCAACGAGGCGCAGCCAGAGGAGTGGAGTCCTGAGGTAATTCTCTCCCGTGGCGAGGTCTTTAGCCGGCTCACGCACCTGGTCTGACGTCATGGGCTCGGGCTTCGTGGCGGTCCCCAGCTCTGTCGCATCCTTCGGTGATGGCTCGTCGGTCGCTATTGGCTCTGGCTCTCTGTCAGCGGTGGGCTCTAGCTGCTGCTCCGTGGGGTGATGGTGGGCTGGACACAGGGTCATGAGTGGGGCTGGTGTCGTCGTCCGCGATGTCCGCAGTCAACGAAGATTGGCAAGACACCAGCACCCACTTGATATAGGTGGCAAGGGTCTCTCGAGGACCTTCCCCGGACAGCTGCGCTCGTTTGGTGCTGTTAAGTCCAGTGTGATAGAATGAGCAGAGGCAGCTATCTGGGTAGTCTGTCATGTTGGCCAAAAACACAAAGTCGGTGGTATGGTCCTCAAGAGAGTGATCCCCCTGCTCTAGCAGGAGGACAAGAATGGCCGGGTCATTCATGACAAAAGGAAAAAAAATAAAACACTGATTGAAAACGAAAAATAAAATGCTGGGTAACATACCACTTTACTGTTTGCGGTCCAGTCTCCTGTCACAGTACTTGAGAGGAAAGGCGCAACACAAAGATGAAATGCGATGAAAAGTCTTTAATATAATCCACAATAGGTAAATCCACATAGGAAGGGCAGGAGGACACGTACACAACGATGAGACCGGACGACAAACACTGAACTGAATGCAACATATACATAAGACAGGCTAATGATAGACAGACAGGTGCAGGTGATAAACTAATAATGACAATAACAAGGACAGGAACAGGAACACCATATGTGGGCACATGAGGTAAAAACCAATAAAAATAGTCCAGGAGTGTGACAATATGTCCCTGTGCACCCCTGTGTGTGTGTGTACCTGATATCCCCTACGTTATGGGAACCAACAAGGAATAATACCATTAATGTTGATGTTGTGGAAAAAATGCAGAAAATTTTGTGTGAGGGGCAGATTTAGGGTATGGCGATAGAAAACAGAGTTTGTACAGTATAAAAATGACCATGTCTATGTGTGTGTGTGTGTGTGTGAAAAACCAAAGTACATTGTAATGTTTTGTCTTTCATTGTCATTACTTAATTTACATATTTGTCATTACTTAATTTATATGTGTTAAATTGTATGAATCAGAAGGTTGTCATGGCACATCTGTACTACATTTTAAACCATTTTTTTATATTAAATGGTTTCTCATGAGGGAAATTTGCTCTGAACTTTGAATTCTTTAAATATATATACATACTTTTTTTTGTTAATTTAAGAGGTTTAAGGGGTGAGGGATTCTCAGTTTTGAATTCATCCTTGATTCAAGTTAATTCATTGTTTGAATGATATTGTCAGACATTGCTGGTTGGGTGGTGGTGGGTGGTACACAATGAACTATTATTCTCAATTACAGGGCGTTCATTGTTTAGATTAGCTCTTATATCAGCTCATGGAGATAGAGCTCAAATGGTCCCACATCTATTAGATGTATCCTTACTTCACAGTAATAACAAATCAACATTGTGCTTTGGCACTTGGCATGTGGATAGAGTTTCAGGTGTTCAGTTGCTGTTCTTTTCCAAACAATGTACCTAATGAAAGAATACAGGAAATTTTATTATGGCTTCCAGATATTATTAGTAAACATTTGCAAGCTGATAGTATCTGTCGGGACATCCCAGAACGACGAGGACAGGCTGTGGGAAAGTGGCACAGATGTTCTGATCCATCTACTGATGGTCTGTAATTTCTGTTCCCTGAGCCCTTACCCCCCCCTCTCCACCATTGCCCTCTTTTACTGTTTCCCAGACAAATCAGAACTCAGAATTCTGCCACTTCCTATTTGCACATAATGATCGGAATAGCCATTTCAATGACAAGCGTCATTTGACGTCATTACAAAGATGGCAACAAACAGGACAATGACTAACATAAAAAATAGTGCTGTTTAAACAATAAAAAGTATTCAAATACTGTTAGTCAAACAAAAATATGAAATATAGCAATGCTGAGAGCATCAAAGTGAAACAACAGAATGTGTGAATGTAATTTTTAACTCTTTCCCTGCCATTGACAGAATTTTCCATCATTCTTGAGACACTGTGAATGTTATAATTCTTAATGTGTCGTTAACGTGTTAACTTAAGCACATTGTGTTTGTCTAAACTTGTGACTTTGATGATCAAATTACATTTTATGACAAAATAATGCAGAAAACCAACCAGTTTCAATGGGTTCGCATACCTTTTCTTGCCATTATATAATGTTCTTCTATGTAAAAACATAGATCTACTCACCTTACAACAAATGTAGATGCAAAATGACTAAACATAAAAAAATAAATCAGCCATAACATCTTTGCAAACTGTCACGATCCCAGCCTGTGTTCCTGTTTTATACTCTTATTTTGAAATGTATTTCCCCATTGTTTCTGTGCTTTCTTCCTGTTTTAGTTCCTTGTGCTACCCTGTTTGTTGCCTTAGTTTGTCTCATTAGTTGTCATTTCAGTTATCAATCAAACTAAAATGCTGTCAACCAAACATAAAAGTTACACTGCTCAATTTAAAAGGTCCGCTGTAAAATCAGTGTGGAGGGACGAAATAAACATTTTTGTGCATGTGAATTAGAATGATTTATGTGGATATTGGAACACAAGTGAAGTACCAAGTGTTACATGGCAAAAAATGGAAACATTTGGTTGTCAATGAGAGAGGCTTGTGAGCACAATGCCGTTTAGTTTCACTTTACTCATTTATTCGTTTTAGCACGACATTTGTATTCTGTATTCACTATAGCCTTTAGTTTAATATCAGATTTTATAGTTACTCATTTTTTATTCTTGTTCTGTAATACCGTTAAATTTAAAGGGTTTGTTGTGGATTAAGGAGAACATTAGGCTATAATGTTTATAAATGTTTTATTATATTTAGTGGTATTTAATGTACATGCTGTATTAATTAATGCTATTGTTTGCAAACATAGCCTGAGGTTAAAGGGTGTTTTAAGAGTAAAATCAATTTCTCCTTCCTGAGTTTACGTCCTCTTTTTGGCCGGGTTTCGTTTCTCCGTGTCATAAACTCTAGGGGCGAGGCTTCTAAACCAGGTTTAGGGGCGTGATATTTAAATGACAATTGTTTTACAGCCGCCACATTTATCAACGTACGATTCGTACGTGGGGATTGGCAGCATACGAATGTTTCATGAATCACATGTGAACTTTGCTATAAGTTGATTCCTTGTCCCATCATGGCCACCACTTCAGAGCCTTGACCCATCCTGGACACCAAGCCAGAACCTCTTCACAACATAGCTGCCAGTCTTCAGCTGTCGCTGATGCCACATCAGTGTGTCCAGCTGTCATGAACAGTGCACCTGAAGCTACAAAGGCAGTTCCTACACTGTAAAAAACAATTTGTTGAGTCAACTTAAAATAATTTGTAACCTGGCTGCCTTAAAATTTTAAGTTCAGTCAACTCAAAAAAAAGTTTATTCAACTTGAAATGTTAAATTATACTACGACAACTTAGTTATTTGAGTTGAATCAACTTCAAATTTTAAGGCAGCTGGGTTACTTACCCATCTGTTAAGTTTAGCAAACACAAATATCTAAGTTGTTACTTAGTACAACTTAACATTTCAAGTTGACTAAACTTGTTTTAGTTGACTGAACTTAAAATTTTAAGGTAGCAAGGTAACAAATTATTTTAAGCTGACTCAACAAATTGTGTTTTTTATTTTTTACAGTGTAGGTGTTTGAGACTGGTGTCCAGTGTGGAGGACACACCACTGATGTCAAAGCAAGCAGCCTGCCTCCAGGTGCCCTTAACAATCTCAAGCACCATGACCTCCTCTCTCCATCAGCTGCTCCGTGATGCTCTCTAGTGCCTCCAGAGGCAGTGGTGCCCACTCCAGCTCTTCCAGAGGTGGCGATGTCCATTCCAGCTTCTCCAGAGAAGGAGGCTGTCTCTGAACTCTCTGCCTGTGCTGTCACAATCAAGGAAGCTGTACCTGAACCTTTTGCCTGTCCGGTCATGCCCAGGATGGTTGTCCCTGAACTCTCAGCCATCCATGTCACGACCACGGAATCTATCCCTGAACTTTTGGCCTGTTTTGTCACAGCCACAGAGACCGTCAGTAAACTTTTTGTCCTTTTTTTTTTTTTTTGACTGCTCTGTCTGGTTCATTGTTGTTCGTTGTTTTCTGGAGATGCCTGTGTTTTCTTGTTTCCTGGTTTCCTGCGTTTATTTTACTATACTTTGTTAAAGGTGAAGTTCACTTCCAGAACAAAAATTTACAGATAATTTACTCACCCCCTTGTCATCCAAGATGTTCATGTTTTTCTTTCTGCAGTCGGTAAGAAATTGTTTCTTGAGGAAAACATTTCAGGAATGTTCTCCATGTAATTGACTTCAATGGTGCCCTAAAGTTTGAACTTCCAAAATGCAGTTTAAATGCAGTTTCAAATGGCTCTAAACGATTCCAGCCTTGGATAAAACGATCTGTCTTTTTCTAAACGAATTGACAATTTATATACTTTTTACCCTCAAATAACTGTTTTGTCACATCTTTACACTGTGCATGTGTAGTCTGTGTAATCCTGGTCAATACAGTTAGGGTATGTCGAAAAACTCCCGTCTCGTTTTCTTATTCAACGTCAAAATCATCCTACATCGACGTTTTACCTTTTTTTGTGTGTGTGTGTTTCATCTTCTTTTTATGTTCACGTTGTAAACACTGGGTCAGTACTTCTGCAGCGATGTAGGGCGATTTTGAAGTTAGGGAAGAAAATTAGATGTTTTTTGACATACCCTAACTGTATTGACTGTATTGAACCAAAAAAACAAAACAAAAACAAAAACAAAAAAAACAGTTCACACAGACTTAGACAAGACAAGCATTTGGGATTTAAAAAGTATGGTTCATTTGTTTCAAAAATGACCAATCGTTTTGCTAGGTAAGACCCTTCTTCCTTGGCTGGGATCATTTAGAGCCATTTGAAGCTGCATTTAAACTGAATTTAAACTGCATTTTGGAAGTACAAACTTTATTGCACCATTAAAGTCCATTATATGGAGATAATTCCAGATTTTTTTTCCTCACTGGAAGTGAACAACTTCTTTAATAAAATCTGCATGTGGATTCCCCTCACCTCGCTTTGGTTACCCGGCATTACACAAGCACAGGCTATTTTTTTGCTTCAGTCAGTCTTTCCTTTTTCATTTATAAATGTAAGCATCAAACAAACAATTAATTATTCTTGTTCACAGTAAAAAACAACATAAGATTATAAAATTATTGCACAACCTCTCAGTAGGTGTATGCACTTAGAATATAAATTGCCATTAAACTAAAGAAAAAAAAGTAGTATGATGCACTTATTAGCATCCATTTCCATTGAAAAAGCATAATAGGACCCCTCCAAGAATCCTGTCTCAACACAATCGTTATGGGTTTTTTTTTTGTTTGGTGGGACTTGCAAGTACAAAAATTACACACTGTAGCTTTACGACTAAAACCACAGCCTTTGTATTAGTAGTCCAGACCCTATTCAACATGACTTTAGGCAATTCATTTACATGTATTTGACTCCAAGTTCAGTCCACACCATGACAAGAGGAGTTAAACAAGTCCAGGAAGCCTGATTAACATGACTGATTGTATTTTAATGCAGATTTTGAATCTTTACTTTACTTTACTTTATACATTCAAGTGTGTTGCCACTCTTGTTTAGTCAACAGCATTAGGGATCACACATTAGATACTGGAACTTTCCCGTGGCGATCATTGCTATGTTTACACTGCTGCCCCTGTGAACAAGCGAGCCACACACAGACCTCTCTTACCTCAGCTGCAAACCCAATAGCTATCAGAGCAGCCAAATGCCTGTGCTGACCTGACCATGAACCACAGTATCCCATGAGTCACCTGCGTTATTGGGCGCAACCCTCTCCACCTCAGTCTTTCCCCCAACACTTACAGAGACTCCAAACAACAAGACTCCCTCCTCTGCCTAGTGTCAAACCCAGTGCTGTCAGGCCTGACTTCCATCTGGAGAGCTTGCAGGTCTTTTCACCTTTCCACACCTCTTGGCCTGATTGTTTTTGTTTATTTATGGACTTAATTGACATGTGCGAGAGTAATGACCATGAGGCACTGGGTGGAGTGATGGACAGGGAAAGGTACAAGTGACTCAAACTGCAACATGCAAGAAGGACAAACAAGAATGAAAGCTGTTGGATAAGTTGTTTGTGTATTTACTTGGCCAGTTATTGATTTGTTAGTTTGACCTGGGCCCGTCAGTTTAGAATATATCCAAAGAGAGAAAAACTGTCTCTTGGCATCATCTGGAAATGTTTGCTTCTTTTCACTGCAGAACCTATATGTAGGACATAAATAAATTCTCTAAAATTCCTATGTAATGCACTGGAAAATATTTTACAATCCATGTCTCTGAAGCAAACCATTTATCCTCTGTAGGGTCTATGGGATGCTAGAGCATATCCCAGCATCTCTGGTCACAGGCCCATTTGAAGAATTCTCATAATTCATTAAATATATTGATTCATCTGTAATCTGTGTTGTGCATTTTCTGTAATTCAAATCAGTACTTTATTTACCAGAAGCTTCTGAAATGCACTGGAAGCCTGGGAACTGGTGCAATGGTGTCTTTTTTTTTAAACAACAGCAAATTTGCCATGATAAATATTTACACAGCGGCAACAATTTAGTAAGGATTAACATTCCAAATGTTTCTCTTTACACAGCAAGCCTGTGTGGAATTATCTGGGCAACATCTTATCACCGACTCGTCTACTAAACACATTGTCTCAAGGGTCTGTGAAGACATGATGAATCATGAACTCTGAGCAAGACTTCTTTGAAATTTTATCGTTCCGCCGCACAGCCAATGTTGCCGCTAATCACAATCTGTTAGCCAGCAAATGATCCCACCCACCTTAAAATGGCTCCCAATGGCAAAAGACATTTTTCTTTATTTTATTAACATGGCACAATGTCACTGGTAATGGTAGTTATAAAGACCGGGGTCTTTAGAAAGCTGTTTTGCTTTCTAACATTATCTAGAGCAGTGCTTCTCAAACCTGTCCTGGAGAACCCCCACCACTGCACATTTTGGATGTCTCCCTCATCAGTCATAGGGGAGCATGGGGCACAACCTAACACTTTTTGAATTCCTCAGTTTTTTGTAAATTTATGTGGGGTTCAGAATATAATTTTTTATCCACGTTAATTTCACACTTGTCTAGTACAAATATGTCGCTTTGTTACATAATTACAGTGTATGCATTTTTCGTTATTTACCTCAAAAGAAAGCAAGCGAAATGTGACAACATGCCCCGTAGGTGGGGTACATTGTAACATGACCATATGACAGCTTAAAATGTTATCTGATCGAATGAAAAAAATATACACAACAAACTAAAATATTTTGTCAATAAAATAAAATAATTAACATTTTCAAACAAAATAATGGTGTTTTTTAAGAATTAAAAATAATCTAATTTTTGAGTTTCACAATGAACACATCACTACCATGCGTGGGTCGGCCCTGATTGCAAAACACAGCTATACAGTATAGTTCAAAACAATGTACGCAAATAGATGAAACACATTCAGACATACAGAAAAACACTCCCCTCCCTCCAAACACAGCTCTCATAGAACAGACACATAAACAAGCCAAAATGCTTTACATTTCTTGAAATAATAATTTATTAACATTAAACATCAATTGTCATTCTTCATTCACTGGAATTTAAAACTGGTTAGTGTCTTCTGCTAGTTTGCAAATAATTAATAAACTGTCTAAACTGATAAATAACAGACTGGAGATTTATATAATAGCAGATTTGTCTCATTTTAAATGAATACTAAAAACTTGAATACTAGAAACTTGACTTCAGCCAGAAATTTACTTTTACTATGATTAAATAAATATTTAGCAATATCTTCAAAAGGCTTTCGAATTTTGGCGCAATTGTTTCTCTGTCTAGTGTTGCTATGGCAACTAGTAAATACTGTAAATTTGGTTATGCTGGCATGTGTGGAAATATTTAAAATACCTGTGATAGCTTTTTCTATAAGATTCGAGCATTTAGTTTGGCCATTTGTCCACACGCAGATGCAGTATCAGGTCACTGAGACCAAACATTTTGACGTCGGAGTGTGCATTTTGTTTTAAAAGGCTTCTGATTGGCCAAGATGGCTTTACGGTTAGGGTTATATTGCCAACTATTGGTTTGGCATGCTTTTGACAGCACTTCATAGCATGTTTTTGCATTTTCATGTGGACATTTATTTTTTTTAAAACGGAGGAAAAACTCGTAAATAACGTTTATAAAGATGTTTATAAAACACAAGTATATGTGTGGACTAGGCCTAAGTTTAGTTCCAACCTGCTCCAACACACCTGCCTGCAATTTTCAAGTCATCCTGAACGCTTTGATAAGTTGGTTTAGGTGTGTTAGATTAAGGTTGGAGATAAACTCTGTGGTTCTTCAGGAGTGGGGTTGAACATCTCTGATCTAGAGAGAATGAGGTGGATAACAGCAAGAGAATATTTAATTTCATTGTAGCCGGTGCTCACACGTGTTGTCAGATCAAGCTCACGGAACTGCCCATAAACAGTAATAATCTCTACTCTCCGGAGATGATGATAAAGCAGACTTAAATCATTATGATGTAATTTGTCATCAGGGGTGTAGTTTAACAGCCATAATATCCATTATAATCTCAGTTCTTAAAGACAAAAAATGCTTTAATTCACATAACTCTGAATCTGTCATTTTTTTTTTAATTGTGTACATGTTTAGGAGAGGTGATATTACTTTTCTGAAGGGCGTTTCACACTGTGCTTAACCCCGGGTTATTGTTGTTCTCTTCTTTAAAGTCTCCATGTAATCAAAATGGAAGTTTTTTGGCTTTTGGTATGAATGTTGTTAGCCTTAAGGTTATCCACAAGCTAATGATAAAATTTGCATTTACAAGATATATACGGTGCTTTCCAATCACCCTCTGTGAAATCAATCATGGTCACTATATTGAAGGGTCGTTCCAAACCAAAGTGCTCAAATCTGGCCACTTCAAAGGGCCCCTCGGAATGAAGAATTTTGAAGGGTACAACTGATGGACACTTTGGCCCACATAATTCTTTGTGCGGATTCTTTGCATAATTACGCATCCAACCCGTAGGCCCTTCAACCCTTCAAAGTTCTCACTCCGCGTAAACCCTTTGAAGGGATTGGGGCATGGGGATGAGTCCTTCCGAATCTAATGCAGGGATAAGCATTCAAAACGTCCGGCAATATAGATCAATGGTTTTGATTACATCACCCTGCACTTCAGCTTCTCATCAAACTTTCTGTCCAATCAAATCTCTCTAGAATCCCGCCCCATACACTATAAATAGATGCTGAAGCTGCGGCTGAAATCGGTCACTTGTTCACATAATTTGGATTTTCTGTACAGTGAATGGCACGTAGTGCAATATATAGGAGATAGGGAACGATTCAGACAGTGTAAATTTGCTTTCTGTTGTGGTGAATGAAGTCTGGGTTTACGCTGTGTCACACAAACTGCTGCAGTGCACACACAGTCTGCTTCAGTCCAGAGACTTGATCGGCGCAGACCACAGAAAGTTTCGGACCCATTTGAATTCTACACAAAATGCTATATTTTATAGCGATATGGATATGGAGACTATGGCTGTCAGACGCTGTTAAATGCGGCTTTACTGAGCTCAACGGCTCTGGCCTGAGCTGAGATATAAACAAAACGCTATTGGTTATTTTAAAAAAAGGGCAGGACTGCTTGCTAAGACCCGCCCTGTCTGCCTGTTTCAGTTAAAATTATGTCAACACACAGAATAAAGCCTCGTGCACACCTGGACAATTATTGCGTCATGCTTATCGCCAGCATTTTTCGAGACGTTTTTTGAGGTGTCTGTGTTCATACCCAAGAGATTTTCACTGGAAATCACTCCCTGACATTAGATGACACCTTGTGCATGTATCGCGTAAGCTTTTCCACTTCTGTTTAACCTCCTTCACTACAGCACACAAACGATGGTGATGGTCAAAAGATTGTGGGAAAAAGTTACAAGCTTGAAAGAAAATTAAGTGAAATGAAACTCACCATCGAATCCAATTTGATCTGCAATTTCTCTCCATAACAACTTCTAATCTCTTATCAAGATTTTGGTAGTCGCTGTTGCTTTGTCATAAAGCTCTTTGTGTTCATACACCAATGAGACCAGCAACTCTACATTCATCTTGCCTTGATGCATCATCTTTGTCTACTTACTTCCTCTTCGTTGTTAGGTATCAATGTGTACTCGACAACACCGTTTTGTGCTTGAGCGCCACCAAGTTTTACTGTAACTTCAGCATCTCCAGGCATGTGAACAAATGTGCATTGGTCGGCCAGTTTTAAAAATTAGCCCGAGGCATTTTTTTAAAAATTATGCATTTACACCTGGCATTTTGGATCAGTGTGCACGCTCACGCTGGCGCCCTTTGTTTAGTTAAACGTTAAATGCCGGCGATAATCACGCCCAATAATGGTCCTAGTGTGCACAAGCCTTAAAGGGGTCATCGGATGCCCATTTTCCACAAGTTGATATGATTCTTTAGGGTCTTAATAAAAACTCTATAATATACTTTGGTTAAAAATTCTCAATGGTTGTGTAAAACAACACCCTTTTTACCTTGCCAAAATCATCTCTTCAAAAATCATCTCATTTTGGTCGAGGTTGCTTTAAATACAAATGAACTCTGCTTGCCCCAGTCCTCTTTTTTCTCTGTGGAGCCACGAGCCTGTTTACTTTAGCCACATTTAGCCACGTTTAGCCGCTAAACTTGCTAACTAGCACATTATTAGGAAAGATGATCACAAAGACCTTATGATAAAAAACCTTATACTCACTTCTGCTGTAAGTGAAGCTGGATCACAAACATAGATGGATATATGTAGATCGGGAAGTGCATTCCCTTCACAAACCATTGTAATCAACTGCATCTTCAGCAGCTCAGATGTCGGGAGTAAATCCCGACCACTACGTTCATAATTACATCCAGCAACACAACACCTCAATCGCTCAATCGGAGATATTCTTGTCTAACTTACATCCCTGCTCCAGCATTGAAACAAAGAGGGCAGACTGTTACAACTGATCTTAGATAAGATGCTCATGTCAATCAACTATCGTGGGAGCGGCCTCTGTGGGTGTGATGCCACAACGACAGGCATCTGAGAATGGCTTGATTTGAAAAAGGGAATATTATTTTTACAGATTAATTAAAAACCACTGCACGGATTTTTATCATTATAGGGTAGATTTGTACATACACTGCCAACACACATTACTGTTCAAACAACATATAAAAGTGAACTTAGCATCCGATGACCCCTTTAACACTGCATATTTCAAAGCACTTTAGTGGACCTTTAACCCTGGGTAAAGGTATGTTTCACATTTGTAATGTTGTGGGGTTAGCACCCAGGGTTATGAAACCCAGCTAGCACTTTTTCTGTGGTGTTAGTGCCACATTGCAATGCCAAATATGTAGTGGGAAATGATGCAGTATTAGAATGTTATTGCTAATGTAACCCCTCCACCCGGGTCCGACTCGCAACCTGCTCCGAGCAGGTTTCGAAGCTGGGTCTCCGGCATGGGAGGCAGGCACACTAACAAGGAGGCTAAAGACTGCAGTCACTAATGTCTGTCGCTAGGGCGCCTCTTGAGATCTGGGGAGTGAGGTTTACCTTCACAGCATCTACCAGCTGTCCTCCGTTACACTCACCTCACTAAACCTCACTCCCATCCGGGTCACGGCACCAATGTAACCCCTCCACCCAGGTCCTACTCGCAACCTGCTCCGAGCGGGTCTCAAACCCAGCTTTCCGGAATGGGAGTCGGGTACACTGAGTGAAAAAATAGTGACAAAAAGTTTGTGAATTAGACTATTTTATTCTTAACTATTTAATTCTTAAACTATTTCATTCTTAACAATATATTCCATTCTGGAAACATAATAGTACAGTCAAAAATATATAAGAAGATGCACAGCTCTAGAGCCTTTATGTAAACATGTCACATGCTGTGTTCATTCACTCAGTGACTCTGACAACACAAACATGCAAATAAGAACGTTAACCCAAGGTTTTGGAATGTGTAGCATGAAACATCAGCTTATGAATACCCAGGATGAATTGTTAACCCTGGCTAAATTATGAGCAATGTGAAATGTGAAGCAAGATAGGATTCTGTTCACATGGGGTTTAGAATGACCCATGGTTAACCCATTTCAAATGTGTAAAGCCCTATAGAGACTTACAGACTTACGCAAGATCACAGTTTCATAGAGCAGAGCTGGACAACATTGGTCCTAGGGATAAACGCTGTACTTTATAATCAATCATAAAACTAGACAATCAGAAAGAATTATGCCACATAACTATACTTACTGTAAAGGTGCAATAGGAGATCTTGGAAAATGCTAACTTTAACCTGATAGCACTGAAAGCAAAAGTCCCACCCTCCCTGCAAATCGCCATCCAAAGCCACACCCTCTGCACGCATCTACACACAGACCAGACGACCAGAGACAGCATTACCACAATACATTGTAACACCGAGTTGGAATGTTCAACAGCCCAGATAGGAAAACTGTGTGGTGCAGCACACACGCCATCGTCTCGTCTCCCTCATGTGTCGGCACATGAGGCATTTTATTAAATTCGGGGAAAATCGGCCATCTTCTCGTCTCCCATACATTATTAGCACCGGTCCACATACATGGAGATCACGCAAGGAAAAATGTACACAAGCATGCATCCAACTCAGGTCACAAACAGAAAGGAAATAAATGAAATAAAGAGAGACAGATGTCTCTCTTTATGTCTCGCCTATCGTAACATTCGGACCGAGCATTTTGACTGGATGAACATATCTTGGTCCTACACCTTCCACAGAATATATAACTACATATAAATACATTTAGACCACTTAACTTCAGGATGTGAAGAGACTTTCAACCAGCATAACAAAAAATGTTTTTGAAGACAATCACCTTTAAATCACTTTTTGATTGAGCAAAACCCTGAAAAAGATGATGTGTTAGACTATTCAACTGAAATGTTTTGTTGTAGTTCTGAAAACAATAAATGAAATAAGACTGTTACAAACCAGATTTGAAATCACATTTATATGTGGTTTGAAATTAGATTTAGATTTTTATAAATGAACTGACAAATGATATTCAGCATGTCAAATCAGATTTCAAGTGACCTTGCATTCACATCACCCACATAGAATCAAGATGTCATAATAACATGAGCAGAGTCAGAATTTCCAGTTTTCTGTCCTCTCTTTCCACAATGACAGCTAACTGAGTTGTTGTAAAGGAAAGTAACTTGATGTTGTGTTAATACTTAGGTCATTGCTATAGAAACCAATGTAAATATCAGATACAAATGGCAGTGCGGACAGTCAGTGCCTTTTTTTTTTTTTTTTGTTTGGATGGGTGCACTGAACTAATATCATAGCTTATGCTGGGCGGGGCATAAAAGTCTACTTTGTTGTATGGACTGGTAAAACTGAGACAGAGTATAAACCTTTCTTTTTGAGGTTGTTGGTGATCGTCTCAAAATGCGGATGTTAGGTAGTTTACAATTTTTATTTTACTATTAAAGTAGTCTGCCATTTGGAAGGATTTGAAAACCACTGGTCTAGAGCAGTGATGCCCAATCCTGTTCCTTAAGATCTATATTCCTGCAGTTCAGTGCAAACCCTGCTCTGTAATTATCAAGTATTCCTTTAGATCCTAATTAGCTGGCTGGAACTTTGAAGGAACAGGATAACAGGATGGGGCACCTCTGATCTTAGTATATATTTGAAAAATAATACGTTGAGATTAAGTGAATCTATTTTTATTTTCCGAAAAGAACAGTCAACAAGTTTCCAAAACAGATTGAGATAAACTGCTACACTGCCCACCATTGGCAAACCCGCATCATTACAGTCACCAGGCCTTATACCCACCACAAGACCCAAGGGTGCTCTTAAGGGCCAGCATTTGGTGCTCATCAATGTTGAGAGAACAAATTGCTTGGGGACCATGGAGCTGACATGCATGGCACGTTCCCTACTAACCCCCCTTGCAGACTGTGACCGCACTCAATGCGGCGTTCCCTGAGCGGGGCTGGCAATCTAGTCTGAATTCGTTGGGCAGCAGCTTGGGCTAGGTTATTAGATCCAGATGGGCCCAGGCTCTGTCTTACAAGCTCAGAGTAGAGAGAAAAAACACACTCTTTCTCATTGGCTTCTCTCAGGCCTTCTCTGGGGGAGCTGAGAGTTGCTGGTCCACCCATTTCCTTTCCTTGCCCTTCCCAGGCATGTCAGAGCGGAGCCTAGCCAAAACAAATCAGACCTGCAGTGGCTTCTGGACAGGCTTTGGCCTTCACCAATGTAGTAATTTTACATGGTGTGTAAGGAAAGGTGTACGCTATAGAGGGGGCGAGGGAGCATCCTATGCTAAAAGTTTCCAAGAATTTTAAAAACTGAAGAAAATAAATACAATTTTCAAAAGCCAGTGTTGACTGCAACTTTCACTGCTTTGAACTTGAGTGAAACCTTTATCTCAAGTTTCCATTGCACCCATGTATGTTGCATGTGTACAAAAACATGCTGTAAACTGTTTACATTTGACATTTCCAGTAAGTCTGTGGAAAAAGAATGTAAAGATCCTTTACTCAACTGGTAAATGAAATGGTTCTGTAGCATTGCTTCCTTGAATTCCTTGAACTAAATTGGTATTCACTCAGAAGGCTTTGGCCATACAAATGTTTGTGGTTGACTGTTTGAGGTCTGGTGTTTCCTCCATTTCTCCTGTTTCATTGAAGGCAGATTTTAGTTCAGTCGGGGTAGAATTGACAGGTACGAGGTTCAAGAGTTGTGTTACATAATGAAGAGCCCCTGACAGTTTAGATGTGCAGCAAAACAAGACTTCATACAAATTACTTTCACAGTTCACAGTAAAATTTTAATGTGCAGGCAGACTGTAAAGGTTATAGACATGGAGATTTTAAAAAATTCAATTATGTCAGAGGTGGAGTCATTAATTTTTTTTACTGCACTATATGAAACTTTTAACTTTTTATTTCTAATGCTTATTGTTTTGGCTCATGGCGAAGCCAACAAAAATGGGTGACAATAATTCTAGGTTAAATCATGTGTAAACCTCAGATTCATATTTTATCCCTATAGAGTTATTTATACCACAATCACTCAAACCAATCTAACATAACCTTTGAAACACAAAGTCAGTATGATTAAAAAATACAACTAAATGGACCAACCATTCAGGATCAAATCAGCAAACTTCCAGTTATGTGTTAAAGCACTAGTTACATCCACCTATGAATCCTTTTAATAAGAACAAGCATGTGTATTAAGAAAGTAAATAAGGTAAATTCTGATTTTCTGATGAGTTTAGAGGAGATCATATTTTAGATAATAAAACACTTGAAGTTTTTAAAACTGAAAAATATAAAACAATGCTATAATTTCATCTCAGAAAATAATTTGTCTGAATTTATAAACATTTGGCGCCATTTCAAAAATTTAACTCCTAAACATTATATATGCTTGCTGCATAAGAATGAGACTGGTGTGATAAAATGGTTCACAGAAATGAACCATTTCAATGTTTTAAACTCATGTTGTGACTGTGAGGATACCAAGACGAGACGTGATGCAACTATCTATAAACCATCTATTAATTAAACAAAACAAAACTCCAGCTGTAGGAATTATGTCAATACTCAGACACTGATTCACCTAGAACAGTACTATACAGCCCCTCCTCAAACAAATGATTTAGACAACTTAATAAATATTTTTGCATTGAATGATTCATGCTTTAACAAAGCATGTTCTGTTTTACACATTTCCCCAATAGACATTACTGCAGACAAGTTTTATATTACAACAGAGTGCAAGATGTAGTGTATTGTGTTGTATTGTTGAACATACAAGCTTGATTAATCGTATTGTTTCTTTTAACTATCAGACGGTTTTTATTAGTCATTTGACAAGCAATTAAACATGATTTATGTTGGCAAAATCCAACATTTCTTGTATGGTGACAAATATTAGCCCATGTCATTAGTAGGTGTGTTCTTGGTGAATTTGACATCGACTGTAAACATGATGTAAAATAACATGAATGGTTAGCAGAGATCTGTTGGAATGACTCATTCTGCCCAGAAGGAGCGCTCAGTATAAGCAAATGTTATATATTTAATTGCTGCCTCCTTTATGATTCTACACAGAGACCAAGTGCATGAAAGACATTTCCAAACAGGTGGAGAAATTTACAAGCCTGTTTAAATTTCCTGAGACGGGGAATAAAACACAACAGGAACTTGGACTTAAGCTGCGGCTTATTAGAAGGGTTAGCATGTTTTTTTCTGTGTTTGCAGGAATGCTATGGAGTGCTGTTTTGGGTAATGTTGCACAGTTTTGTTTGGGTGGCCTTTTGCTTTTAGAGAAAAAGAGGGAGAGCAGAAGGTAAAAACAGTACAGTTTGTCCCACTCCTCATGATTTTAATGTCATAGTTGAGGGATGAAAGTTGCAGAGAAAGAGTTCACACACGCTCTTTCAATTTGTCAGAGAGTGGGCCCATTTTGAGGTGCTAAACAGGACCACCAATGCCAAACCAGGGCTATTAAATTATGTTAAAAGGACAGTTAAATGACTTCTAAAGGCATAGTTCTCCAAAAAAAAAACCACTTTTTTTTTCTTATCCAAGGCCAGACTGAGACCACTGTAGAACAAAACTAAGATCTGAGAGTACAGATATAGTACACATAATTCAATCAATTTTGCTTATTCTCTGTTTGTTTAAATAAAAACTTTACCACCTGAGCAAGTGAGCACTGCCTTTGGGAATGAGTCACTGAATCATTGACTTGATTCATTCAAAAACACTGAATCAACATAAAAAAACAACAATCTATTTGCTGGGATATGCAACTGTTCTGCTTTGATTTTGGAATTGTTTTTGTTGCCAAACAGAACAAAAGCAGTTTAAATATCTTATAATTAAACTGCTTTATAACTTTTGATATTTGGGAAAACGTTTGCTTATGTGATAGGCTAACTTCATTCAGGAAGGCAAATTTGTAAATTTACTTGCCAACTGTGTAGCACTGCCTAGCAATCATTTAAGCTGATGATACACGGGGCAACTTTTTGAGCAATGTTGCCAGACAATTTTGGCCAATGTTACTATCAACGGGCAACAAGGTGGTACGCAGGGCCCATGACATCAGTGCCCAAGCATCATTGCTCAAAAAGTTACCTGGTATGTTGCTTGGGCACTTTCCCTTCGAAAATAGGCAACCAATTTCTATTTAGATACTTTAGCTCAGTTGTGGGTTTTGTGTCTCACCTGGTTGCCTGTTGAAGGCAACATTGCCCAAAGTTATCCAGCAACATTGCTCAAAAAGTAGTATCATAAGGCCGTATCCCAGATAAAGAACACTGTACAGACATGTGAGTTCGGTCTTTAGCAGTCATACAGAAAATGTTTCCATAAATAGGAAATGAGACTTATCAGTAGCTGACACTATGGGAACACCCCAGGATGTGATGGAACAAAGCCAGTCTGAAGACAGAACAATGCCAGTTATCGGCAGATGGCACAAGCACCACCCTCTGACAAAATAAGTAAATGGCATTTCATTAAGACACCCACAACATCCATCTTAGACTTTGTGAAAGAAAGCATAGCAGCAATGACTGAGCTATTCAGAGAACCATGGTTATGTACATAACTGAGTTGGTTCCCTTTTATAGGTTCCGCATCAGTAGCTGATGCTATGGAATGCCTATAACACAACGCAATGTTACAAGTGGCTGGCCCGTGCCTCAACACAGACCATAAGACCTGGACTGACCAATGTTCAGAGAGAAAAATCTCTTGAAGCAGGAGTAGCGTTCATGCCTACATATAAAACCTGATTAACGTAAATGGGGAGGCCCAGCCTACAGCAGGTTCACAAACCAGACTTTGGTTGGCAAATACAAGGCTACAAACAGATGGCAAACTCTGTTTTCTTAGACTCTCACCAACACCGTCGATATTAATTTGGGATCAGTGGAAAGGCATAGAGTCATGCTTTCAGCCACACATGTGCCAAGGCGTCTATCCCAGAAGCAAAGGAGGTAACAAGGAAAACAACAGGGCCATATTGCTTGAGTCAAACTAATCCACCCCTGCCCAGCTGAAGCACTGCCTAGCCAGAATGATTGTCAGAGGGCATAATCTCCACTCACAAGCTTCAGCCTGTGCAAAGATAGGAAATTCTGGGATTCCACGAATATGTACTGCTCTTAAATCCATGTGTCCAAGTGTAGCTTTTTGATCCAGACACTGCCGACGCAAGGCAACAACACTGTCAGCTTTCGCCACTGCTAGTTCTTTAAAGTTGGCTTGGTGTGTCCCAGCCTTTGGGTGACAGAACTTGTGGAATGCATGCTAACCTCTATAAGGGTTGTGAACACAGCCCCCCTTAGTGATTCTAATTAGACAAGATTGCCCAATCCTGATCCTAGAGATTTACCTACATGCACAGTTATTAGAGGCCAAGCTCCAGTTAAGTCAAGGCATCTTTATTTTGTAGATTTAGTGCAGCATTCCTAGTTGAATGCCAGTTTCCCCATGTCAGCCATTTTGGGTGCTGGCCATTTTGAATTGTGAATTATATTTTACGAATACATCAGAATATCATTATGAAACTTGGTATATGTCTCCAGCACCATGTCCTGATGGTATACAGAAAGTTTCAGGGCAGCAACACCTTGTGGTCAAAAATGATAATGAAAATGATAGAAATTCTAATTATTATTATTATTATTATTATTAGTTATGCCTATTGTCATCAGACTGGTCTTGATAGATTCCTTAAATAATGTCAAGAACATTATTTGCAATAATTTCAATGTCAGCCAAAGTTCCTGTTCACCATTTTTATTGTTTTTGAAAACATTTTTTTTTAACTCCTCCTAGGCCATTGGTCTAATTTTCACCAAATTCAACTTGGATCATGTTCAGAACTTGCCAGCAAAAAGTTATAGACTTTGTGTTGATAAATCAAAACATTATTAACCCATTAACCTTAACAAATTTGAATATCATTATTTAAGTGTATCTGAGGCTGTATCTCTGCAAACTTTGATATACTGACCACACCAGATCAAGCTGACAACAGCGCTACCTATTAGTCAATAGTGATAAGCAATTATGTTACTTTACAAGTGGTTGTATTTATGGGTTTTTAACTATTGTGCTTAAAATCATCAACAAATCGACTTAATGACTTTTTTTTTCAGTTAGCCCGATGCTCCCTGCCATGCTTAGCTTATAACTTGGTTGTGCTTGGCCCTTTAATTGCTGCTTGCTGCTTGACATTGCATACAGAAAACATTCAGCATTTTTACATTTTCAATAAACAAGCAAGCAAACAAACATCATTTAGTATGATTTGTAAACTATTTCACTCATGGGGACCAAAATCTTGTCCCCACAACATCAAATGTTTCAGGTTTTACTATCCTTGTGGGGATACCTGGACCACACACATATGTACACACGCAGAGTCTTAAGATCCTTTTCTATGTGTGTGCGTCTCTCTCTCATTCACTCCCTCTGTGTTTTGGTAGCTTAATCAGTGAAAATCCTGTAGACTTCCCACAGATCCTCAGCTAAGATCCTGATGACTGGACAAGCCCTCAGTACAAATCCTCAGTGAAGACCTTTACACCTAGACAAGCCCTCAGCCCAGTTCCCTATGGCCAACTATGAATGCATCACGCCAGCACCAACTAAGACTGAAATGCAGATTTAACGAGAAGGACATTCATTGTGCTTACAGCTCTTTGAATTTGCTGTTATTGAACCAAATTGAATCAACATTGAACTGACTCAAGCTGAATATTGGCATTACTTTTTTTCTATAGAGCTACTTATAACTAAATTGAACTTGTTGCATTATGAATGAACTTTATACAGTTACACTGGAGCTGAATAATGACACAAATGTCTTGCCACAGCAGAATTTGGATTTTTGAAGTTTGCATATGGTGAAGCCATATCTATTTGTATAAAAGTGCTATAAAAGTAAAGGTGACTTGACTTAACACCGGCAACGGACTGTGGAGATCATATATCCAAATGAGAATGTTATAGACACATATGGGTGAGCTCATTTGACATGGCAATCGGCCAGTAACTAATGACATACCAACTCTGTAGACGCCATGGTGAAAAGTTACAGTTTCCTAGCAAACATTCCACAGACTTTCACTGAAAAAATAAGAGAGAGATATCTCTGGATCAGAACATTATACAGACAAAACTACAGACAAACTACATTTTACAGACAAAACTTCCAAAAAGTACTGATGTAATGTTCAAATGAGTCCAAACTCAAACTGTCAAAAATTCAAATCTAAAAACACTGAAGCACTTTAAGCTTCCAATCTTGCTAACATAATTATCAGAAATATTAAAATAATTTTCCTCTGCAATTTGAAAACTGTCAGCTTCCACACACACGTTCTCAAAATTATAGGTCAATGAACCAGATATCATGCCAGAAATGGTAAATAAATAAATCATGTGTAACGGTTTGTCTGATTTAGAGAATTAGTCCACCCACTTCACTAAAAAGAATCATTCAGAAGAATGATTCGTTTGTCAACTGGACATCAATCTAGACCATTTGCATGAGGATATGGATTACAGGTAATAATGTTAAATAATATTCAGTTTCTTGCACAGACCGATTGTTTCACTTCATAAGACCTCAATGTATCACCAGGGGCTACAGGTATTGAATTTTATGTTTGTTTGTTTTTTTGTTTTTTTGCTGGTAGCCGTGGGATTGCATTTTACGATTAAAGTTTTCAGATAAAAGTATGTTTTACTGTTCTACCAAAGAAAAAGTCACCTACATCTTGGATGGCCTGAGGGTGAGTTAATTAACAAGAAATTTTCATTTTTGGGTTAACTATCCCTTTAATCACCTCCATCTGCAAACAATCACATCCTAATCAAGGACTGCTTAAAAGCTCACCAATAACTCCCACACAATGTCTGGTTTCTCAAGAAAGCATACCACTCTCCATAATAATGCTCATCCACCACCATCATCTTTGTTTTCTTTTTCTATTCACCGCTAATCTGCAATCAGCTCACATTGCCATTCCAATGTTGTGTCTTCATCTTCAGTTTATTCAACTCAGTTAAGTGTACTCACCTCTGTGCAATAAAATGCTGCTATTAGGTTCATCACCATCCTCATTTAATTTCCTTTTTCTTATATTAAATATATTAATATTACATGTAGCACTTGTCCACCTCCAAAATACATTAATTCCTTTTTAGTAGTAGTAGTAATAATGATAGGGTACAACGGGGCTAAAAGTGGACTGGGGTAAAAGGTGCCTTTGATATTATTTTCCTCTAAACCACTAGGCAGAAAAACATGCCGTAACACTTTCCAAAACATCTGCTTTTCAAGATACGCAAGCGATTTTGGCTGAACCTTGACACGATTTCAGGCAGCAGTTGATTCTGTGCTTACTTAATCTAATATTTGATGTTTTTAAAAATGTTGTAGATTTAAGTAGCAAATGATAATCGCTAAAATTCTTAAATATATCGTGAGACAAAGGTCTTCTTAATGATATTTAGTATTTGGGGCTAAAAGGCACAATAATCAACATGATAATTATTAGAAGGCTAACTTTTCTATTTGTTGACATGACATTGTTAGATTCAGATGGTAAATATCATAGATTATGTATGGTGTCCATCTTAAAGATAATCACCATGTTTAGAATGCAATCATCATATTTAAAAACATCATATAATAAAATATCATTTGTTGTTACTACTGTACATCTGTATTAAATTACTATGGGATCTCCTTCAATGCTTTCAGAATCTTTACATTTTTAAATGATTTTGAAAATATGTTTTATTTTAACATATTTTAATGACAGTATATTTATTGAACAAAAATGTATCAAAATAAGTAGAAAATAGTACAAACTTTGCTAAAGTGACTGTTTTGAACAAGTATTAACTCAGACATTATCAAAAAAATATTTTAGCTAAAGTACTTGTATTAATACTGTGTGCATTTTACTCCATGATGGTAAGTCTTTTAGCCCCCCCTTGCCACCTCAAACATTTATAAGATTTTTACATTTTAACAGAATAAATGACTTGTTTGATTTTTGTTTTTACACAAAATCTGTGGCTCCATAAATGTTCAGTAAAAAAGTATAGATTTTTCTGCAATCATACACTTTGGGCACAGTGAAAAGCACATTTTTTTTTCTTAGGGTGTGCCTTTAGCCCCATTGTACCCTAATAACAATAATAATAATAATACGGTACACTGTAGCTGTAGATGAATGGCATATTTTTAGATTTTGCCATACAGAGGTAGTTCCTATGCTTTAATATTTTTGTTTTTCTTGAGACCTGAAGCCTTTTAGTCTGAGGTATGATGCTGTTTCATCAAATTTCTGAGGTCTGAGGATGTCTTGATAAATAGACTGTACCGGTTGGATGTGTCTTCCCTGGAAATCCCCTTGAGGATATGAATTCCCAAACCTGATAAATTGGAAGGTAAAACTCTGCTCTGGTTCTGATAATGTCTTTTAAGAAGCCAAATGAAACTCCCTGTTCAACTGTCTGAAAATAAATACAATTCATATGGCAATAGGATTGACATGATTTCTTTTGACATATTTGGTCCTGATTTAAATGCGTGCTGGGTAACAATCAGCCCCATAATGTTCCATTCTCAAATAATGAGCATCTGATATTGTAATGTGACAGGATATCATTTCACTATAAATCTACCTCTGACAGTTTTGGAAATGTCTCCAGATAATGATTATTGTGATTCATAAACAGACATCTGGTTGAGCATTAGACTGGAGTTAAGCATTACCCTGGAGATTTGGACAGAGGATTTGAGCCTAAAGCAGAATGTTACAATAGAAGCTCAGATGAGGAGAGTTGG
Organism: Labeo rohita; assembly: GCF_022985175.1. Lineage (NCBI taxonomy): Eukaryota > Metazoa > Chordata > Actinopteri > Cypriniformes > Cyprinidae > Labeo > Labeo rohita. Next base: position 4,211,772 of record NC_066870.1, read on the forward strand.
TGAACTACTTCACCAATGTGCTTGGGGATCTCAGGCAGCTGGGAAATTTTGCAAGGCAATCAACCTTCATTGTGATTTCTCCCATCTGTATTATAGCTGAAACACATTACACTCTAAATCACTCTAGTGGGAAGGATCTTGACAATAACAAATTTAATGGTGTTTTATTGGCCTGAGAGGGTATATGCTCAATTAAATGCCGGATGGATATTGTTTTGAAAAAAATCTTGATGACTTGAAAGGTTTCTAAATTGTAAATAAAATGTGATAGAGCTTACGCTATTTTTGTTTACAAGCCTTGACCTGGGAGAGACTATGAGTAGTGAATTACATAATTGTTTTTGGTGCAGAAACGCTGAATGTAGCCAGAATGTTAATCAGAACTAGCGGGGATACTGGATCCTACCCCGGCGTCTCAGGCCACAGGCAGAGAACACCCTGGACGGATGGGCAGTCCATTATAGGGATCACACACAGACGTACACGCTCACTCACACCTACAGGCAATGTATCGTGTCCAATTCGGTGCATGTTATTTGGATTGAAGAGGTGGTGAACTTGCAAGCACAATGTCAAACACTGTAATATGCTCTGGTCCCTTGCCTGCTTAATGTGGTGATGAGATACATAGCAGACTGTCGTCACCGAATGGCTAGATGTCTAAACGGTGACCGCGGAATAATACGTTTTGTAGACAACTGGACAAGTTTCTGAGGTAGACCTGATGTGGTAAAAAGAGGTGGTGCTGCACTTCTGTCTACGAATCTGGCACATAGAAATAGTATTAGTACTTGACAGGGGCTCAGGTCAGGAAGCAGACAAATAAATCTCAGCACAAAGACACTCTGTCACCTACAGTACATATCATACTATACAAACTAGCTATAGCATTGTTTTTCAGAGAAATAAGTGAGCATGTTTCCTAAATATCTGCAGAAATGTTATGTTTTAGTACAGTAAACTGTACATACAGCACTTTTAAAGATACATTATGTAACTTTTGCCAGTCTAGCACTTTAAAAAAAATCTGCATGCATTTTGAGAAAGAACATTGTTTTGGTTGTGCTTTGATTCTACAGATAAATAACTGTGCAGATAACTATGGTTCATGGACCATTGCTCCAACTCCAATGACTAAAAACTGTCTCGCTGCAAAGCCCAATATATCAATGACCATATATATCAAATATATTGTGTGATTTGCATAGTACTTGAACTGCACCAGGAGAAAACAAATGTAATAGTTTATCCATGTGAGTCAGCATTAATTAAAGATAATGTTGGTGGAGGAGGCAGATGTGTTTTGCTTGGAGTAAATTGTTCAAAAATAAACCATTCATCACTAGGCTTCAGAGATATATCAAGTTTGGATGGAAAGGATCTCAACTTCCAAAATAAAAATTTCCTGATAATTTACTCTAATTTACTCATGTCTTTCTTTCTTCAGTCGCGGAAAATAAGAAAAATTTTCCAGGATTTTTCTCCATTAATAGTGGAATTCAATGGGAGCCAATGGTTTGAAGGTCAAAACTGCAGTTTCAATGCAGCTTCTAAGGGCTCTACACGATTCCAACCGAGGAATAAGGGTCTTATTTAGCGAAACGATTGGCCATTTTCAAATAAAATAAAAAAAATGTACATACTGTCACATTTATGTCTGTTTATGTCTTTTGGTTTCTCCCATTGTCTCCCCCCGTCGATCTGTCTGTTTTGGTTTACCCTCATTACCGTCATCCCCTACACCTGTGTTTGTAATTAGTCTCACCCTTTATTAGTCTGTTTGTGTTTTGAGTTTGCTGTCGGTCCTTAAAGTTGTTTGAAGTGTGTGGATGTACCTCTGTGTTCCTGCCTGATTCCTATGAAGATTTATATTAAAGTAATTGTTTGTATCGTATCTCGTTTCCTGTCTTGTCCATCCAGCAGGCACCGTAACAGAAGGACCGACCGATACAGTTTTTCCCCGGCGTTTCCCTGCTTTATTTTCTGCTTTTTTGTTTTGTCTTTTTTGTCTTCTGTTTTGTTTTGTTTTTCGTGATAGATAACCCCGCCATCCTCCTCCTTCTCCTGGAGCAGGGGAATCGCTCTCTCGTGGACCACACTAGAGACTTCGTCCACCTCGTACCACTCACACACTACCCGGACAGCTGCCTTTGCACATTCTACCGTGCAGGACTGAACATCGCCACGAAAGCGCAGCTGTCCGGGGAGGGTCCACGAGAGAGCTTCGCCGACTACATTGAGTGGGTGCTGGTGTCCTGTAGATCTTCGTTGACTGCGGAGGATGACACCAGCCCCACTCAAGACCCAGAGCCCAGCCAACCAGCACCCCGACATGCGGAGTTTGAGCCTGAGCCCACCGCGGATGATGAGCCAGAGCCACGAGCGACAGAGTCAAAGATCACCACAGAGCCAGAGCCCTACACGTCCGATCAGGTGCGAGAGCCGGCTGCAACTACCACGATGGGGGAGTGCAAGATGGAGCAAGTGAGGGCTATGGAGAGCCCTGCCCACTGCACCACTGCTGGGGGTGAGCTAGAGAATGACTCTGGGGATTTAATTGACTTTTCTACAGAAGCTCTAGAAAATAACTCTGGGGATTTAATAGACTTCTTTACGGAAATATCTACCTGTCACGTTATACCTGCCTGGATGGAATCCCCACCCACCCTCCCTCTTCTGCCTATGTCAACATCTGTCTGCTCACCGCTGTCCCCTGACAGCCCCTCTGCTCACCCTCAGACTTCCACCTGTGCAGTGGGCTCGCTGCGGGTCTGCCAGCTTCCATCTGCGTCAGGGCTGGAGGATCCCTCATCTCCGCCTCCAGCCTCAGAGTCCAGAACTCCGCCTCGGCCCTCCGACCCTGCGGCTCCACCACGGCTCTCAGCGCCCTCGTCTCCATCGTCGCCCATCGGTCCACCAGCTCCACCGGGCTCCTTCGTCTTTTCGGCTCCGCCCTGGTCGGTCGTCGTCCCTTCGTCACCTCAGGACTCTGTTCCTCCGGCTGCGCCTCGTCACTCCATCCCACCGGCTCCTCAGGACTCCTCCCTCCCTCCGGCACAGCCTCCATCCTCTGTCGCTCCGGCTCCGCCGCGGACCTCCGGATCTCCGCCTACGCCTTGGTCGCCAGAGCCTAGGGCTCCACCTTGGCCCTTCGGATCCTCGGTGTCGCCCTGGATCTTCGGCTCTCCGTCTCCGTCGGTCGGCCCCCTGGAGTCGTCAGCCCTTCCTCCACCATGGCTCCTCCCTCCATCGGCTCCACCGTGGGTCGTCATCATGGCTGCGGTCTGGGTCTCCCTCTGCTTCTCCTGCTCCGGGTCCCTCCTGTTTCTTCCTTGGCTCCTTCCACCTTCGTCACCCCCCTGGACTATGTTATGTTTATTTGAACTGTCTGTCCGGCCATGGCCTCCTAAACCGCCCACCTACTCTCTTTTTTTTTTTTTGTATGTTGTACGGCGCAAGACGCGCCTATTCGGAGGGGGGCGTAATGTCACATTTATGTCTATGTCTTTTGGTTTCTCCCATTGTCTCCCCCCGTTGATCTGTCTGTTTTGGTTTACCCTCTTTACCGTCATCCCCTACACCTGTGTTTGTAATTAGTCTCACCCTTTATTAGTCTGTTTGTGTTTTGAGTTTGCTGTCGGTCCTTAAAGTTGTTTGAAGTGTGTGGATGTACCTCTGTGTTCCTGCCTGTTCCTGCCTGATTCCTATGAAGATTTATATTAAAGTAATTGTTTGTATCGTATCTCGTTTCCCGTCTCGTCCATCCAGCACGCACCGTAACACATACATTTTTAACCACAATTGATCTTACACTAGCTTGACTTCACGAATTACATAGTCATGTTCACTCGTGACGTAGGCAGCAGTACCGACCCAGTGTCTACAAAGAGAATGCACCAAGAAAGTCAGATGGCCTTTACAAAAAAAGGAAAACAACGATGTTGGACAACTTTAAAGTTGGAGGAGAAAATGAGATGGAGTTTTTCTCCCTACTCTTCCTTTTTAAACCGAAGTACACAGACAAAGAACTAACCATGCGTGACTTTTCCGGTGTGATTACGCAATGCGAAAATAAAATCCAGCACAGCGCTACAACAAAACCTAATGAAATGACCCTTCACATATAGATAATTCTTTACAGTGAACTTCATTTAAGAGCTATATATGTCAGTTTATCTGTTCATAAACTACCTCTTAAGTAATAAAAACGCCTCAACGCTTTCACAACATTTCAAATCCCTCAGTTCTCACCATCTCCAAAAAGCCAAGCAGGTGTTGATTCCTGTTTTATTAAGAGCTTCATTGCGTACTTTTGCCGGCAGACTCTCCTCTGTTTGTTGTGTTTTTTAAACGGGAGGCTTCCCGGAGTTTCGAGATTCGTGGTGATAACTAACCTATGCCACTCCATGCCTGAATAGACACGCAAGCGAATGGCATATGGAATTTCCTGTGAAAACCATCTCTACAGGTGTAAAATATAAACATTTAGAACATGTTTGCGATGGATCCAAAGGTCCTGATAAAGGATATGCAGGTGCAGCAGTATTCCAATGAGTGATTCTTATATTAACCAATCATTTGTCAGTTTAATGTTACAGAGATAATGGCAATAATATAGACCAGTTTGGAGCAGACGTTGCAGTTAGGTCACTTGCAGCTGCGGGCGCATTGTGGTGGCAGAAAAACACTAGTAACAAGTGGAAACGGGTAAAATCCATGGAACAAGAGAATGTTGTGCAATTGGATGTTGGAATCAGAATGGAAATCATTTTTATAGAATACTGTCATAAAAGATAACATTTAAAGCTAAACGTAGACATTTAAATGGGCAGACTATGGATGAAACCTGCTATGATTACTCTACTTTTCAAGCATAAATTTGATTTTAACAATAGGTCTACATAATATTCACATATGCAGTTCATAGGGGGCATATTATATTAGCCCTACAGTTAGAGCATGAAATACCTTTTAAAATTATAACATTTTAGAAAGATTTAGATTTACCTATTTAATCTCACAATTTTGACAATTTTGAGTTTATATCTCCTAGTGCGGACTTTATAACTCTACTTAACTCAACAATAGCGAGTTTGTCAATTCTGAGGGGGAAAAAAGCCAGAAATGTGGGCTATAAACTCATGATCCTGAACCGAGGAGAAAAAAAGAAAATGATGAGTTGATTTTTCCTTTCAGAATTGTGAGATACAATTTCGGAATTGCGAGAATAAATAATTTTGAAATATAAACTCAAATTGACCTTCTTTTTAGTCTTTTATTCCATGACTTCCACAGACTGCTACTTGAAAACTGTCATTTTCTGCCACCAGATAATCTCCACCCACAAAAAATGTTGTTTGTCTGCAAACTCTGAAATTGGTCTAGTGACCCTGCAGAGGATAGAAGAGAAGTAAATAAATAATACTGTCACTGCATATGTTAGCTATTCAGCATTTGAAAGTATTAGATCTAGCAGATCATCATTTAGGATGAATATGGATAATATGAATGAAATATTCCGCAAGTTGTGTGATATAAAAATTAAGGGTATATCCACACACTTCATTTGGGTTCCTGTTCATGCTGGTGTGGAGCGAAATGAGTAGGTGGATATTCTTTCTGAACAAACTTTAAGAATAAAACAGGTACGTTCTGTCACGGTGGATGTACAGAGAAAAGAGGTCAGGGTCCAAATGCAGGAAAGGATAATTTAATTAAACAAAACACAAATAAACATAAACCAAAAGGCCAAACACGGCACAACACGACTAGAATCCAGATCAAAAATAAACCGAACAGAAACACACACGAAGACAATAGACAATGCAGACCTAACCAGGAATGAGAAGTGAGAGTTCTTATACAATAGTCCAGAGTGTGAACAGCTGTGAGCGTAATCAGTGCAAATGACAAGACAGACGTGAACAATCAGGGGAGTGCAGTGCAAGGGGAACAGCGACCTCGAGAGGCTGAGGGGAGACCCACAGCCCCGATCATGACAGTACCCCCTCCCTACGGAACGGCTTCCAGACGTTCCCAAAGTCTGGAGGGAGGAGGTACGGAGGAAGGCAACTCAGGGGGAGGGACGGCGGGCCAGGCCCGTGCAGCGCAGTCACCGCCGCGTCAGGAACAGAGAGAGCGGTCACCGCCGCGTCCGGAACAGAGAGAGCGGTCACCGCCGCGTCCGGAACAGAAGGCACGGTGAGGGCCGCGTCAGGAACAGAGAGCGCAGCCGCCTCCGCGTCAGGAACGGAGATAGCGGTCGCCGCCGCATCAGGAACAGAGATAGCGGTCGCCGCCGCGTCAGAAACAGAGATAGCGGTCGCCGCCGCGTCCGGAACAGAGAGCGGTCACCGCCGCGTCAGGAACAGAGAGAGCGGTCACCGCCGCGTCAGGAACAGAGAGAGCGGTCACCGCCGCGTCAGGAACAGAGAGAGCGGTCACCGCCGCGTCAGGAACAGAGAGAGCGGTCACCGCCGCGTCAGGAACAGAGAGAGCGGTCACCGCCGCGTCAGGAACAGAGAGCGGTCACCGCCGCGTCAGGAACAGAGAGAGCGGTCACCGCCGCGTCAGGAACAGAGAGAGCGGTCACCGCCGCGTCAGGAACAGAGAGCGCGGTCACCGCCGCGTCAGGAACAGAGAGCGCGGTCACCGCCGCGTCCGGAACAGAGAGAGCGCGGTCACCGCCGCGTCCGGAACAGAGAGAGCGGTCACCGCCGCGTCAGGAACAGAGAGAGCGGTCGCCGCCGCGTCCGGAACAGAGAGCGCGGTCGCCGCCGCGTCAGGAACAGAGAGAGCGGTCGCCGCCGCGTCCGGAACAGAGAGCGGTCGCCGCCGCGTCCGGAACAGAGAGCGCGGTCGCCGCCGCGTCAGGAACAGAGAGAGCGGTCGCCGCCGCGTCCGGAACAGAGAGCGGTCGCCGCCGCGTCCGGAACAGAGAGCGGTCGCCGCCGCGTCCGGAACAGAGAGCGGTCGCCGCCGCGTCCGGAACAGAGAGCGCGGTCGCCGCCGCGTCAGGAACAGAGAGCGCGGTCGCCGCCGCGTCCGGACAGGAGATAGCGGTCGCCGCCGCGTCAGGAACAGAGAGAGCGGTCGCCGCCGCGTCCGGAACAGAGAGCGCGGTCGCCGCCGCGTCAGGAACAGAGAGAGCGGTCGCCGCCGCGTCCGGAACAGAGAGCGCGGTCGCCGCCGCGTCAGGAACAGAGAGAGCGGTCGCCGCCGCGTCAGGAACAGAGAGAGCGGTCGCCGCCGCGTCAGGAACAGAGAGAGCGGTCGCCGCCGCGTCAGGAACAGAGAGAGCGGTCGCCGCCGCGTCAGACACAGAGCGCGGTCGCCGCCGCGTCAGGAACAGAGAGCGCGGTCGCCGCCGCGTCCGGAACAGAGCGCGGTCACCGCCGCGTCAGGAACAGAGAGAGCGGTCGCCGCCGCCTGCCCGAGGAAGAGCGTCTCCGCCTCCGCCAGAAAGCAGGGCCGCATCTGCGCAGCCTCGGCTCTACAGGCGTCCATCCCCGCCAGACAGGCGTAGATGAGCTCGAAACGGGCGGCCGACGCCGCCTCAAAGGACATTCCCGCCGTGTCGGGAACAGAGCGGGTGGTCGCCGTCGCCAAACGGGGAAGCTTCGCCTCCCGAAAAATCCTCCCCGCTGGACCCATCTTTGAGGTCTGCATTCTGTCACGGTGGATGTACAGAGAAAAGAGGTCAGGGTCCAAATGCAGGAAAGGATAATTTAATTAAACAAAACACAAATAAACATAAACCAAAAGGCCAAACACGGCACAACACGACTAGAATCCAGATCAAAAATAAACCGAACAGAAACACACACGAAGACAATAGACAATGCAGACCTAACCAGGAATGAGAAGTGAGAGTTCTTATACAATAGTCCAGAGTGTGAACAGCTGTGAGCGTAATCAGTGCAAATGACAAGACAGACGTGAACAATCAGGGGAGTGCAGTGCAAGGGGAACAGCGACCTCGAGAGGCTGAGGGGAGACCCACAGCCCCGATCATGACACGTTCCATAACGTAAAGTGGAAGCTAAATTACACATTGTACCATATGCACAATTGGTTAGGCTGGTTCATTGGGATGACAATGAAACAGGTAGACATACATAATATACAAACACAAGTTGGTGCTGGGAGGAAGGAGAGCAGGAAACAAAGGGAAGGAAATATCACAACTTGGCTGAGAGTAGGTCATACTGGACTTAAGAGTACATTATATAAAACTGGCAAGCACCCTGGGGAATGCATAAACCATATCAACAAGAAACAGTTGATGATGTACTACTTAATTGCAGGAAGTACAACAATGAGAGATATCACTTTATTCAGTCATTAAAGAAGGTAAAACACCATGACTTTTCTTTGACAGGTTTATTAGGGAAAACAACTAGTAAGATATTAAGTTCATAAAAGAAAGTAAATTAAGTAAAATAATATAATCTTTTGATCTTTTGATTTTGCTGATATGCTGGTCGGTATGTTTTGATGCTGGTGTAAGCTGGTTTATGCTGGTCTTAGCTGGTCATGTTGCTGGTCAAGGACCAGCATAAACCAGCTAAGGACCAGCATAAACCAGCAAAGGACCAGCTTAAACCAGCATCAAAACATACCTACCAGCATATGCTGTTTTTTTCAGCAGGGGTATGAGCCAATGAGCCACTCCAGTCCAGTAGGTGGCAGTAATGCACCTATAAGTTGGTTTGCAAATCGCCAATGAACTCTGAAGAAAAAGAAGAATTTGCTTGCCATAGTGGATCAGGCTAACGGTGTGTTTCCACTACAGTGTAGCAAGTGGAGCAGAGCGGAGCGTTTTCCATTCATTCCAATGGAAGCTGAGCGTAAACATTCTTGAGGTGCATTATGGAATTGAAACTGGCACAGAGAAAGCGTTGAGAGCGTCTGAGAGCATCAAAAAGGCTGGGCATTCCTCAACTTTTTGCAAATCACACGCGAAAAACGTTGGGCGACAATCAATCTCTGTGAAAAGTAGGCAAGGCAAGGTTTTGACGTATGTTTCCGAGTGTTTGCGGAACTGGTGGATTACTGAGCTAAAATCACATAACATTGAACAAGTCATGCAAAAGTAAATGCGCTTTGCATGCTTTCATTATATGCTATGGCGCCCTAGAAGGGCATGCTTTCATTATATGCTAGTGTTTAGTTTGCAAACCACTGTTAAAATAAGAAGATGAAACGCAAACAGGGTGTAAACATTGCTTTCAGAGGCAATGTTTATGCTCAACTTCCATAGGAATGAAGGGAAAACGCACGCTCCGCTCCACTCGCTACATGCCAGTGGAAACGCACCGTAACGGTTTGTTTCCACTGGCACATAGCGAGCACGGTGGAGCAGGCGTTTTCCATTCATTTCTATGGAAGTTGAGTGTAAACGCTCACGGGGTGCATTATGGGATTGAAAGCGGCACGGAGAAAGTGTTGACAGCGGCTGAAAGCATCAAAAAGGTTGGGCATTCCTCAACGTTATGCAAATCACAAGCAAAAAACTTTGGGCGACAACCGATCTCTGTAACCAAGTAGGCGAGGCAAGGTTTTGACGTATGTTTCCGAGTGTTTGCGGAACTGGTAGATTACAGAGCTAAAATCACATAACATTACACAAGTCATGCAAAAGTACATGCACTTTGCATGCTTTCATTATATGCTATGGCGCCCTAGAAGGCGCCAATAAAGTGTTTAGTTTGGGAACCGCCGTTAAAAGAAGATGAAACGCAAACAGGGTGTAAACATTGCTTTCAGAGGCGTGCTCTGCCCTAAATTTCACACGCCCCTAAGCAGTGGTGTTCTAGCGTTGCTAGCGGCATTGAACGCAAATTTGACGCTGTAGTGGAAACGCACCGTAAAGGAAAAAACACACATATTTTGGAAGAAGGACTGATGATGTAATGACTCATTGTTTAAATGTTGTTCATTTTGAACCAGACAGTTATTTATTTAAATGAGTCTACCCCCCAAGGTTATTGTTATAAACATGAGCCTCATCCAAAGGGCAAAAGGGGAGATGTTGCTACATTTTATAATAATATTTTCCATATTACTCAGAGGTCTGGTTTTAAGTACAATTCTTTTGAAGGAACTGTATATAATGTTATCTAGTATGAATGATTTTCTACCAAAGTTAGTCATTAATTACTCACGAATTAAGATATTTTTGACGAAATCTGAGAGCTTTGTGACCCTGCACAGACAGCAGTATAATGACCATTTTCAATGGCCAGAAATGTATTGAGGACATTGATAAAATACTTTATTCAAGTATTTCTCCTCTTCTGTGTCAGTCCCCTGCTGAAAACAGCTAAAACCAGCTAAGACCAGTCAATCAGCCTAGGCTGGTTTTAGCTGTTTTTTGGGGGGGGGGTTTCAGCAGGGTCGGCACATGTTCACAAGAATACCATTGTTTATTTATTTATTTCTTCAAAAGATCAAGGAACAATTGTATCGGTTTATTGCTGATATTAGTGTATTTGCAAGTATTCCATCATTAACAATCCCATGGTGTAAAAACAAAACTCAGCTGAGAGTCAAAACATGGATATGGTTTGCTCTATACGCAGGTGTGATACCATATACGCCAATATTACCAATTCATTCTGCTGTGTAAACATTCACTGGCCAGCTTACACAACTCCAGATGTAACACATTTTTCATTCATAGTTACTTTTTCATTATTATTCAAAGCTTCTACAATTCTGGACTCATCAGTGTACTGTTGATCATAAATTGCATTATGTTTTGGAAGTGATGTCAGCTGTGCTTTTCAGTAATATTTTTTAACTAAACTGTCTCTTGACAACGGTGAGCATTCCCATTTTGATAACTTTTCATATTTCTTTCCTTTATAACATACCCAGAGGGTAATCTTTGAGGACATTTGATGTTATTCGGACACACTGCTGTAACCGTTTCAACTGCTGGACTCCAAGGTTATGACTTACACTGGAAAAGTCATTGTTCATACCTAGGTTACTGAATCCAAGTTATGTCCACAAATCAACTGCTGGGACATATGTTTCAGTGGGTGTGCACTTAAGTTCCAGGAAGACATTGTAGTTCTTTTGGCATTAAACGCCAAATTAGTTGTACTATTAAGTCTTACACCTTATTTCCACTGTGGTTCTAAAGCATACTGTAGCGGATTGAATTGCCAACAATTCTGTCTCCTAATCTGTTTTCCCATGAGCAACTCCAGGAATCTTTTCAGTCTGCTGAGGTGATACCAGCTGGACTGGACTAAAGACAAATCATTGTAGTGCCATTCTAGTTTGAACTTAACAGATGTTTTGGCATGCTTTGTTGCACCACCAGTGTTAGGGAAATTACTTTAAAAAGTAATGCATTACAGTATTGTGTTACTCCATAAAAAATAACTTATTGCATTACTTAGTTACTTTTTATGGAAAGTGATGCATTAAGTTACTTTCACGTTACTTTTTGTCACCTGAGCTGGGCTTGCTTATTTATTTTTCAATAACAGAAAACCTGGATATTTTCTTGTAAATTTCAAAAAATTAATGTGATTACATAACTACATGACTTGTAATCTATTACTCCCAACACTGTGCACCACATCCCAGGTCTCTTAGGATATTCTGATCTTTAGACATGACTTCATATTCATCATTAAAAGTCCCTCTTTCAGTGCAAGTTGATTTTCCTGTTTTATAGCCTGTAACAACACATCTATCCAGAAGACTGCACACATGTGAGCAGGCATGAAATGCCCTTTTCTGCTGATTGGAAGCAATGTCAAGACCTATTCATTTCTACAGAATAGTTGTTTGATTCTTTTCAATTAAGCATTAAAGTGCTCCTATTATGCCTTTTCAAATATGACCTTTCATACAGTGCGTCATATAACTGTATGTGAACATAAACTATCTGCAACGTTGTGACACCCACAGTGCACAGTAAATGAAGTTATTGTCTATCAAGTTCAAATGAGTTGAAGTTTACAACGTAGAGGTGTGCCCGGTTCGCTTACATAAGCAAATTGCGAGCACTTTCCACAGTAGTCCGTGCTAACTTGTCAATCAGCCACTTCAACCGTTTCATCATCAGACTCCCGCTCAAATTGGTAAGGTAAAATTGATGCCATCTTTTCTATGTATTGACAAGTCTCCAGGGCTGTCATTCAGTTATGGCAATGTGCGTTTCGTTTTTTGACACGCGCTGTACGCGGTAGACCAATCAAAATCAAAGGACTGCGGCATCTGACCAATCACAGCAGTGAGGGCTTACACAAAGGAGGGGTTTAGAGAGACTGATTCTTCAAACTGCTTCGCATGAGTCATTTATGAATCATTTCGAAATTAGGTAAAATTAAATCTATTTTTGGAGAAAAGTGTTTTTTGACCTTGCATACATGTAAACCTGTTTTATGAGACTCATAAAACAATAATAGCAACCTTTAAAATGGCATAATAAAAGCACTTTAAAAAAAAAAAAAAAAAATAAAAATTACTAAAAGAAATGCATTTCATTTCGCTCAAACATTACTGACAATTCAATGTACTTAATAAAAAATATATATATATTTCCGATTATATTAACCCTTAAATGCATACCTCAGGCCTTTAGCAACCCAGGAAGTCATTCACTACCCTCTCACTCCTTCATTTTTTTTAAGTTAGACATCAACTTTATTAGTATTCCTCAATCTATTCATTATAAAGAATATAACAAGAAAAAAATTAAAAGAATACCCGTTATTTTATAAACAGTGTATAGGGTTGCTATAGAACTGATGTGCGTATTCGTGTAAGTATAATTTTTCTGTGCAAACATATTGACTCAGTACATGCAATTCATCTTTATTCCTTGAGGTGCCTCCGTTTAATAGACAATAATGATGCGGTGTTTCATGCCTAATTACCATAGGCATTAAAAACAAAAGAATATTATTAGCAAAAATTTAACTGGTTTGAATGGCTTTACTGCAGAGCAATTGCTGTACACAATAAAAATGTCACTGTCATGTGGTAGATGTGGTGAATAAACCGCCAGCGCTCAAACTATTGATTTTGAAGTCATTGAAAACTATAGTTTTGCTAATATGGTTGAGATATGAGCCAGATGCTCTGACGATGACGGCGATGGTACATTCATCTTCTCAAACTGAACCCTTTCAATTTTCAAAAGGTAACAAATTGTTCTTAAAATATCAAGACCGTTTTTGCTATTGCAGCAGTTGCTGGATAGATCCGGGTCGCTAAAACCTGAATATGTAATAGTGATTGGCGAAACATTCATGCATTTAAGGGTTAAACTAAACTAAAACTGAATGAGTTGCTGCATGCTTTGCATCAGATTATAAGAAGAGTAAATGTTGAATGAAATGTTAATTTGAGCAATTTTTGCACACAAACATAGAGAGAGATGTGTCAGTGTTTGCCACTCTGTTATGTTGCAGTTGCACAGGGGTGACAAATAGAGCTTGCGGTTAAGTTAAGGTTGCTATATTTGCTATTTCATTGTGTACATGCAAATGTATATTGTTAGTCTCTTTGCTATTTACATTAGTCCAGGCTAACTTGTTTCTGTTTTGGAAAAAAAAAATCCTTCATATAGGACAGATGTTCCTGGTACTAAAAGATCAAAAACTATTGTTTTGTCTTTTCCCCAAAATTCCAGTGGATTACTTGTTCAGAAGTGTGATTGAAAGATGAAAGTGCATGGAGACACTGCGAGATGGCTTCAAACTGTCAATTGTTCAAAAGCATTATGTTGGTGTTCAAAGAGGTTAGTTGCACCAACTGTTTCACGTTCTTCATGAAGTCTTTGAAGCATTAAAAACATGTGGTTCCACCATGCTTTCCACCTCCTGAATCAGCTTCATCTTTGGGTTGCCCATCTGCTACTGGATTGTTTCTCTGTGGCTTTTGGTGTTTGATCTAAATAAGGTAACCACTCTTCTGCACTGATCTCTAATAAGACTGATCTTGGCTGTTTGTAAGGCGGCACACAGATTTGCATGTTTAAGGTGTAGTCTGGAATAAGACATGTAACTCTGTCTGTTATTCCCCATGGACTCCAGCAAAAGTCTTTGATTCTTTAATGTGCTCTGCTGTGTGCATTTCAGGAAACTTTAATATTCCTTGCACAATAGTAGATCACTGTCCACAGGTCAGACCAGACAGTAAATTAACACTGCTGCCACCCATTTCAGCTTTGTTGTTTTGAGGGCCAGAAACATCCACCTTGGCCATTATATTAAGAAGATTCAATGTGTAAGGTTTCATACATACCTTGTCTGTATGAATTTACCTTGAGATAAAAAAAACTCTGTAACTTTCTCTGTAACTGGGGCTGTTTGAGAAAGAGACAGAGAAGAGGATCCAATTGCCAACACACACTTATTAAAACAAGGAAGGCGTAGACAAAACGAAGAAAATCCAACACAGGGCAAGGCAGGCAAAACAGAACTGAAATAACACACACATATCCAAAACAATGAACAAGAGAAATTCTGGGGTATAAATACACAAGAAGAAACTAACTAAGAACAGGTCAGCGAAATAAATCATTATGACAACAATCAAAGGTAACTATGGAAACAAAAGCAAAACAGGAACTAAACAGAGGAAGTGAACACTGGGAACAACAGGAACAGAAAATACACTTCAAAATAAAAGTTCACATATTAAAACCAATAAACTTAAAACCAAGGAAACATAACAACCACCTAGTGGCAAATCACCAGAATTTCAAGACATTTCAAAACAGTGTGCTTTAACAAAGTCTTGATTGCTGAAATCATCTAAACAGTTTGATACGCATTTCGAAAGCACTGATTCGAAATGAAAGATTTGTAAAGGTTCCAAAGCCCATGATGCAGTGTTTCAGGAGAAAACAGCAAAGTGTGAGATTAAACTACTATTAGGGATACTATTTGTATTAAATGCCTCAATGCAGTCAGCCAAACTTTGGAAATAGAACCTTGTGAAACTTAACCATAAGCAAACTAGTCTGGCATAGAAATAGTGTTGGTTTGGAAATGGTACAAAATAATTCTACATGAAAGATAACCAATGCATTTATTTTTTTAATCACTATGACATATTTCTCACATTGCATATACTTGGTCTAACAATGTACTTCAAGTATTTATTTGAGATGCGTTTTAGAAAATGACATTTACGTTTTCTAAGTATAATTTGTTTATACTAATAAATATACAGAAAAGTAAAAGTACTTAAGTAAACTTAAGTGTTACTAGCAGAATGTTAGATTCATGCTAGTAACATGCTAATCATGCTAGAAACATGCTAGCAACATGCTAGTAACTTGCTAATCCTGGTAACAACATGATAGTAACACCTTAGCAACCACCCCGGGTACCCTAGCAACCGCCTAGCAACACCTTAGCAACCACCCCCGGGTACCCTAGCAACCACATAGCAACACCCTAGCAAACACCCTGAGTACCCTAGCAACCGCCTAGCAACAACTTAGTAACCATCCCAGGAAGCATAGCAACTGCATAGCAACACCCTAGCAACCACCCTGAGTACCTTAGCAACTGCCTAACAACACCTTAGCAACCACCCCAGGTAGCATAGCGACCGCCTAGCAACTTAAATAGCAACCACCCTGAGTACTCTAGCAACCGCCTAGCAACACCTTAGCAACCAGCCTGAGTACCCTAGCAACCGCCTAGCAACACCCTAGCAACCACTCTGAATACCCTAGCAACCACATAGCAACACCCTAGCAACCACCCTGAGTACCCTAGAAACCTCTTAGCAACACCTTAGCAACCACCCCACCTTAGCAACCACATAGTAACACTCTAGCAACCACCCTGAGTACCCTAGCAACTGCCTAGCAACACCTTAGCAACCGCCCTAGCAACCACATAGCAACACCCTAGCAATCACCCCAGGTACCCTAGCAACCACCCTGACTAACCTAGCAACCACATAGCAACACCCTATCTATCTGTTAGTAGTTCTAATAGACTGTATTGCCTTCAAAACATTCAGACTTTAATCTTTCAAACTATTTTAAACTGAAAACTATTTTAAACTGAAAACAGTCAAACATTTTTAAACTTTTAAAACTTTCTAGCTAGGCTTTTTCAAGCCAACTTAAAGTTTGTCTACGAACTTTACTATCTAGTTATATACTTCAGTCTAATTTTAATTCATGAAAATACACCATAGTTTTCTATTCATGTATTATTATTTTGAAAACGTGTTCAGTAAAAATTGCATGTGTTCATTAAAAATAAAATTTGATTATCATACATATTTTGGTCCATTTTCCTAGAAAAAAAAAGGTTAAATATGCATATATGATAAATTATTTATACAATTTTGGTGTTCTTGTGTTTTACTATATCCTTCTCTAACATTTCCTTACTTTTACGACATTGTTTGCAGCAGTCCTAAACAACAATCACACATTAAACACAAGTCTCCCCATATCAAGCTCAAAGCACTTTGCAGAGGGCCAAGTCTACACTTAAGAGCTGTGTAAGAATACCACCTCCACCCTTGGAGAGGAAGACTTGGCCTGAAACCTTATCTCCACCCTGCCGCTGATAACCGTGCAGCCCCCTCCCAGCCACATGCTCCTGAACGCTCCTTTATGACTCACCCTGTGGCCCGGCTGAGGTGGAGAGCCCTGTGTGCGCTATGGCATCACTGAGGCTGAATAATTTATTGTGGGAGCTAAGTGTTTCCATTCGCAGCCAGGGCCACTAAAAACAAGCAGGATCTGGGTTTCTGGGGGGCCCTCTCATAAAATCAAAAATCAAAAAGTGGAGGTATAGGTCTATGGAATTTTTTCACTATTTACCACCCAGCAGGCAAAAATCAATCAGTTTCAAGTTTGATTTTTTCTTTTACAAAAGTAATAGTAGGCCTCTGCAGTATTTCAGGTCATTCATTACCATAATTGAAATCTACACTGAAAAAAGTGGACTTACATTAAAAAAAAATTGGATTTACATTATTTAATAGTGTACATTAATTTCATGTGAATCAAGTAAGTAGAAAAAATATAAATTGTCCATGTAACTTCATGTAATTTAATTATCGAGTTATTTTCAAGTAACCAAATGAAGTAGCCTAAAAATCGATTTTATATGGATCCCAGACAAGATTTAATTAATTTAAACTTTATTCATACTTTTCATCATATCACTGAATTGTAAGATAGTACTAATTAGTTAATAAACTTTTAGTGGGAAATGGCACATTCTAGCATGATGCTGTACTCTTTAAGACTTGTTCCCCATTCTTTTTTCTATTCTACCTACTTAATTTTTATTAAAAAAAATAAAAAACTTGCTATGTATACTGTGTTGGGATAACCAAGACTTGTCATAGCACTTGCATATTATTGCTCTTTTGTTGGTTTTGATTGTTTATATTATCTGCTAAATGACTAAATGTAAATGTAAATGCTAAGTCTACTCCTTAAGTCTCAGGTGTCATATTACAAACAAAACACATATCATTGGAAAGGTTTGGGTCTCAAGATTCTGTATTTGGTGGTCATTTTGTGACAAAGCAATATTGTAACAGAAATATATAAACAGAAAAATGCATTTAAAAAAAAAAAATCTGTGGAGTTTGGGTGTCAGCCGGTGGCTATTTTTGGTACAGCGCCTCACAAAAATGGTTTTCATTTTTTGAAATACTTTTGCTGCACTTCAGCAATAATCTGCTAATTGGTTTCTTTAAAACAGAGCAACTCTTAGGTCTGTTCAAATCGATTCACATTTGCATTCTCACATCTGACAGTTAAGAGG
Source organism: Labeo rohita (assembly GCF_022985175.1). NCBI lineage: Eukaryota > Metazoa > Chordata > Actinopteri > Cypriniformes > Cyprinidae > Labeo > Labeo rohita. The sequence goes on from NC_066870.1 coordinate 4,229,558, forward strand.
TTAACCTGTCCACACCCTAAGCAAAAGCTCCATTTCTCACCTCAATGGTAATCCTAAATCCCAACAAAATTGACATTGAACACTTTTAAGTCTCCCATTTTTCTCATCTTGCTCAAAAACACAAAAATAATGCTTGTTTTCAAAATGTTTTACTCTCTGCATTAAGACCCATGCAAAGTCAGAGTCCATGAAACAGGCAGTAAGTCAGAGCACAGGTAATCAGTCTAAACAAACATACAGATCCAGGGGCAAGACAGGAACGAGAAATCCAGGACACAGGCAGATGTCCAACAAGGAACCGCTCAGAACTGCAGCACAACAGACATACAAGACTTTACAAAGAGTGACTGAGATAACAGGCTTATATAGGGAAGCTAACCAGGGGAGGTGGAGCTAATGAACCACCATGACAACAATTGAGGGGTGACCATGGGAACAAATAGGGTAAAAAATGCAAAAAGAAACAGGAACTAAACACAGGAAGGGAGCAAGGAAACAACAGGGAACAGAAACACTTCAAAGTAAGAGTCCACAAAGACAAGACAAGAGAACACAGGCTGGGATCATATTACAAAAGTTCAAGTTCTCGAGGGGCGTGGAGTGGAGGTGCATCAAGGGGAAGGATAGAGGGACATAAAGCAGAACTGGAGATTAAGGCTGGCCAGGGAGCAAAAATGGAGCTCCAAGACCAGCAGAGCAAGGAGCGTGGGTGTAGCCAGCAGAGCAGGTAGCCAGGGAGGAACTGGTGGAGCAGGAAACCAGGGTGGAGCAGTGCAGGACTTGAAGACGAGCAAGGTGGAGAGGAAGACCACAGGGCAGAGCTGAAGACCACCAAGGTGATGGGACCAAGGCGGAGCAGGTGGAGCCAGGGGTCAACAGGGTGGAGTAGAGGTCGACCAAGGCAGTGCTGGAGTTGAAGACCTCCAAGGAGGAGATGAAGACCACAGCTGATGGGACCGAAGACCCCCAGGGTGGAGCCAAAGACCAACATGAAACATAGCACAATGAAGACCCTTTGGCTGTTACATGACAGGCAGAGCTCAGGGACCTCCATGGTCGTGTCGGGATATGCTGAGGGTTCAGAAATGGCAACCTTGGCCATGACAGGACAGGCAAGGGATTCAGGGACGGCCTCTTTGTCATGACAGGACAAGCAGAGAGTTCAGAAATGGCCTCTTTGGCCAAGACAGGGCAGGCACATGAGGGACGGCCTCCTTTGCCATAACAGGGCAGACAAAGGGTTCAGGGATGGCCTCTTTGGCTGTCACAGGACTGGCAGAAAGTTCCAGAGTGAACTGGAGGGGGATCATGGACTGTAGCGGACTCATGAGCTGAAGCAGGCTTTGGCATTAACTCATATAGATTGGAGCGGAATCGTGTACTTGAGCAGGCTCAGGAACAGATGCATGGACTGGAGAGAGCTCAGGAGTGGATTCACAGACTAGAACAAGCTCTGCAGGAGTAATAGAATAATGTGTAGCCCAAACACACAACTTGGCTATCGCCATTACAGCAATGGCAGCAAAAGGTGGTAAAACCTCTGAGATCACTGGGCTTGAGAGTGCTGAGGCTGCGGAGCTGGGAATGTCGGTCGCCAGATCAGTGGTGTGTCCGCCAAACTGGAAGCCAGTCTCAAAAGCTTTTGGAATGCCTGGGTGTCTTCAAATGCAACATTCACGATGACCATCCGTGATGGCTGAAGACTGTGGTGTGACATCCATGGCAGCTGGAGCCTGGTGTGGTGTCCATTATGGCTGAGGACTGTGGAGTGGCAGTCATGACAGGATGAGAATTTGGTACAGCAGCCATGACGGGATGAAACTAAGTGGCTGTGCCATGCTGCTCCAACACGACTCCTACAGTAAAAGCAGAACCACTTAGCTGCAATGCCGGCTCAACATAAGACTCAAGTGTCCATTTGGGGTCATGCAAAGGCATGATTGAACCGAGTGGTTCAGATAGACCACCCTGAAAACATATAATCAAGCATATCTCATCTAAACAAGTGTACTAGTTAAAGAAAGTTCATAACATAATCCTCAGTGAAACATGTACCTTGGCAGAGAAGCATCATCTTCACTCCTGGATCCATTATTACCCATTATACAAAGTCTTCTGTCATGAACTGCACAAGGGATACAGAGACCGAGGATCCAAATACAGTATTGATAGCACAATCCAAAGTCATAGTCAATGAAACAGGCTTTAGGTCAGAGCACAAGCAATCAGTCCAAACAAATATACAGACCCAAGGGGAAAGACAGGAACGAGAAATGCAAGACACGGGAAGAAATCCAGCAACAAGAAAACAAGGAAAACAAACATACAAGACTTCACAAAAAGTGACTGAGGAAACAAGCTTATATAGGGAGGCTAACAAGGGTTGGAGCTAATGAACGCCCATGGGAACACACAGGGTAGCAAATGCATCAAAGGAAACAGGATCTAAACACAGGAAGGGAGCAAGGAAACAGAAGGGAACAAACACTTAACACACAAAATAAGAGTCCACAAACTCAAGATAAGGGAACAGAGGCTGAGATTGTAATATCTGCATTTTTCCCATGTTTAATACCTAGGGTTAGGGGTTTGTTCATATCGCTAACCATGAGCAATAGTAACAGTAAATTGCCTGCCTTTTATTTGTAATACAAAGTTATAACACAAAGACTGACAAACAAGTGATTCCACCTAATTATAAGTAACTTTCCATATGAAGTAAAGTCAAAGAACTCATAAAACTGTGTGTAATATTATGGCTAATAAAAAACTTGGCTACTCTAAGATGGATGGATATTGAGGGAAAAGCATTTTGAGGCAACTGGGACTTTCCTAGATTGATTGCTTCCACTTTTAAAATATATTTCTGGGAAGGTGCTTTGTCAGTACTCAATGAATGGTCATAGGAGGCGTTCTGGCAGAAATGGATCATAAGTCATGCAGAGTATGAGTGAGTATTTCACAAGAGCCATGAAAGTTGGAAATTTGTTTTCATTGTGAAGACACACAGTGTGTACTGTATGATAGATCCATGCATTGGTATAAAAATAAATGGTAATGACATCTCATGTAGAAGTCTGCTGGAACTATCAAGTATTTGCTCTTAATTTGGTGAAAAAAAAAATGATTTAAGGACAGTGTTGCCACCTTCAGAGCAATGGAGAACTGCTAGAAAGGTACACTATTTATACACATGGTGTGAAAATAGAGAATTAAAATAATTATTAATCATATTTTTAATACATGACCAAGTAAGGAATACATTACTCCTACACTGTTTTTAACTAAAAAAACTTGTGATCTTCTGTATACTGTATCTTATTTAAAGTATCAGTGATGAGCGATCTTTTCAAACAGTCTGATGAAGTGACTGCATTACTGTTTGTTAGTCTTGGCCTGTTTGTAGATCGGCTAGGCTGAAGTGGAACAAGTATACAGTATCTCTAAATAAACAAAAAAGACCTATTCATGACCAAGGGAATAATAACAATAATATTTACAGGAGGCTGATGATATCAGATTCATCCCTGCATGGACCTTCAGTGTTAAGGCATGTACATTACAGTCACATTGAGGACATTCAAGCTAAGACAGGGATCATTGCAAGGTATTACTTCCCACTTGAAGTACTAAAAGTCTGATCTTAAATCAATCATTTTTGCCTTTATATCACACGCCATGGTTTGTATTGGCATATTATGAATTACATATGAAAGAAAAAAAATCATGAAAAGAAAAACATGATCAAAAGGTTCTGACCATCTCGCTGACCCATAGAAAAATGCATTAAGGAATTTTACTACCGTCTGGATGAGTTCATGGTTCATGAGATGTGATGCAGTGGCCAAAGATGTGCCTAATGCATGTGTACATAAACAATTGATTTGGTGCGGACTTTAGACCAGTGACAGATTTGTGCTCAGTTATATGGAAATAAAACAAAATCAAAATCCAAATTACAAAAGCCTCACTAAAGGCCTGTTTGGGCGGATACGAGTTGGTACTTCTTAATATGTTGCTCTGCAAATAAAGGCTTTTTAAAGATTGCATTGACATGCAATTTTGTTTCTCTCATGAGGAAGGATCCACTTATAATTGTGTACAACAAAGGACAAACAAATAAACAATTCAATAATTTACCCAATCTTTCTAGTAGACTAGGGATAGGCAACTTTGATAGTGATGAGGGCCAGCCCTTTTTTCTCCTTTATATCAAGGGGTCAGATTACCAATCCACATCCACTCACATTTTACGCTGTCTTACTAAATTTCCTAGGAAATCAAAGTATAATTAATGTAATTTATTTTTAAAGATATATTGTTAACCATAAAACTTGTGCAGTCGCTAATTCAAATGAGAAACTTTGTTGTCAGTTGACAAGAAATATTACCCCAAAAAAGCAAATGTAAACATCTGTAAATGCATTGTAAATTGCATATTTTTGATTAGTACTCTACAGAACATTCTCAACACAAGAGGACAGTTAAAACGTGATTATTCAAAAAACAGTTATTCCAAATGGTACCATAGTACCAAGAACATAATTCAATGCAATGCCCAATGTGATGCATTGGGAAAAAAGGTTTTGTTGATTATGCATTTAATTTGCAAGTGCAATTCTGGGGTCATCGGTGTCGTATATTTCATACTTCTTTGTAAGCAGCGGTGTAATGGCGATTAAAATTAAAATCTTTCATTACAGATTGTTTCCAAACATATGGGTATACCCTTGAGCTTTTTAAGATAATTTTTCATTTAATTTTGCTAATGTTAGTGAATGTTCACATCAGAATACACATCATACTATGCTGTAATTAATACAGGAAGCAGCTGGAAACTAGCGACCTCTCCTGGTTGGAGTTAGTATTAACATCATAAACTGAAAGCAATCTTTCAGTAACTTATGTTTTAACATTGATCATCCAAGTACAATATGATCCAGCGGGCCATACTTAAAGAGCACCTGTTGCCCATTCCTGTGGTAGTTGCTTACCAGAGCACCACAGATGACGACTCACAGTCATTTTTGACCAAAAAAATGTTTTTTAAGATTTTTTTTTACTTCATTGGAATGAAAAGGTATAATGATGAATGGGAAGATAATTTCATCTAGAAGAAAGTTTTGGTGTCCTACTGAAAGCTCATTTTTTTGAGATATCAACCTCAAATTTGGAACACAACTTTAGATTTTTTTGGCTTTGGTTTTCATGCCATTTTAGAGTAAAACATGTTTTTGAAAATATATATTTAATATAAAATTAAAAAAAAATGTATTTTTGTGCATTTTTCATAAACTTCTATAACTTTTGTCTCACTTTTCTAACTTTTTGTCACTTTTGCAATAATCTGCAGTGTCTTCTTTAATAAGAGACCAATCTTAAGTCTATGCTCCAAAGCAGGGGTGCTCAACCCTGTTCCTGGAGATCTACCTTCCTGCAGAGTTTAGTTCCAACCCTAATCAAACACACCTGTCTGTAATTATCAAGTGCTCCTTCATATCCTAATTAGCTGTGTTTGGTCAGGGCTGGAGCTGAACTCTGCAGGAAGGTCGATCTCCAGGACCAGGGTTGAGCACCCCTGCTCCAAAGCATTCTAGATATAAAAGAGTTTAATTTGAAAATTTCATTTCCAGGTCTATGCACAAAAAGTAGTTAACAGGTAATAAATTGATCATAACTATGCCATAAATATAAATTAGTACCATAAAATTCACTATGAAAGTGTGTGTGTGTGTATAACTAAAATACTATACGAAAATACACTAATTTCATTGCCAAAAAAAAAAAAAAAAAAAAAAAACTCTCCATTTTGACTGCCGTGAGAGCAAAACCAGAAGGTTAAAGGGCATTTGGAACCAATTTGGGATTTAGCAGGTAACTTCCCATTTAAACCACAGAGAGGGACACCTGCAGATTTCTTTGGATAGGTTTCATACTCAAGCACACAAGGGCAAAACCTCAACCAGCCAAGATCTTTAACCAGCCCCAAAGGCTGTTAGGCCTCAGTGGAGTGTTGAAAAAAACATTTGTAACAAATGATCAAAACCTTGTCTCACTGAGTTTGGAAAGGTCTTAATATATAGCAAATAAACAAGTAGAGTATTTGTTCAAATGAATGACATGTCTAAATCGAAGTAATAGCTAGCTACGTACACATTAAGTATCAAACAGAAGAGAAAAATAACATGGTATTGCCACATTTTAGAAACAACATGTGTTTACATCCAGCCTTATCTCTTTTCCAGAATTCACTGTACAAATGGTACCTTCCACAAGGTTTTTTTTGCTCTCTTCACTGAGGTCCAACATAAAACAACAAGGCTGATTTCCTGAAACCCAAACCTCTCATAGCAAAGCCGAGTGAGAGGAAGAGAGACCTGCAGCAAGCCTGGAGCAGCCAACACATGAGTCAGGTTCCACATTCAGACATGTTCTAATTGGGCTGTTCTCATGTGTAAGCTGTGTATGTATATTTGCATGAGTTAGAGCCACAGACAAAAATAAATGTTTCAGACTTTGGAGATCAGTTTTTAGTGGGCCTTACTAGATTTTTACATTTTCTGAAGAAAACTCCACAAAACTAGGGTATTCTGAATGTTTTTTAGCACAGCTCTCTATGACAATCTTCATGATTTGAGGTGTCATTCCTGTCTGCAGCATTCTTACGCAGTCCAATATATGTTCCACCACATGTCATATAAATGCATGGAAATACATGTGGTTTTCTTCAAAGAAAAGGATCGCATTAACAAAACCAGTTGGCAGTGATGTCCAAGATTATTCTTGACATGCTCGGTAATAACAAGCATATTTGGAGGTTTAAAGCAACTCGACAACCTCAAATCTATAACCAATAGTACTCAACTTCATAGTTGTCCTACCCAAACTGTACATTGGAACTGAGCAAAACCACTATACAGACTCAAAGTCCATGCCCTCATCAACCTTTTCCCATGACTGAGGCAGAAACTGATTGATTTACCATCAATAGAGACACCCATCTTCCCAGAGTTGCCCACCCCAAGTCCATCATGTAAACAGACCAGTAAGTCAAGGCCAGTAAAAATCACTAGCGTCTCCGCACCATCCGCTGCAAGGCAGAGCCGGATCTCAAGTACAGCGACTGTGGTTGGGCCAGACCGCCGCCACTTCCTCACATTGCATGGCTGCTTCTAACCACACCAGTATGTGTTCATTCTCTCCATGTCTTCAGGCTACCCAATCCAAGTAGCTAAAAGGTACGTGTTAAGAGTTTACACAGAAAATCCCAAAAGAGCTTGCTGTTTATCACGCAATGGAGAGGAGGGCGGTCAAGCGAGTATCCTTGGGTTTAGAGCTTAGGATGAGTCAATGTGGCTAGATTTTCCGCAACTCAAGTGAAACACGCAAACAAACATTGCACTTAGCTTATGCTGGGTATACACTACACGATTTTAGCCCCGATTTTCACTCGCGACAGATCGCCATCGAAAGGCATGAGGCAAATTAGTGCTCATTCACATGAGTGACGATCACAAAGACTCCGATACATTGGAGATGCCACAGAAATATTTAGCAGGCTAAATATCCAGACACTATGTCCAAAATCATACATTCTTTTTTCTTCTAAAAAAAAAAGTACACTGTAAAAAAAACAAAAAACACAATTTGTTGGGTCAACTTAAAATAATTTGTTACCCTGCTGCCTTAAAATTTTAAGTTCAGTCAACTCAAATACGTTTAGTCAACTTGAAATGTTAAGCTGTACTAAATGACAACTTAGATATTTGACTAAACTAAAAATTTGGTTTGTTAAACTTAGAAGCTGGACTTGTTAAACAGCTGCCTTACAATTTTAAGTTGAATCAACTCAAATATCGAAGTTGTCACTTAGTACAACTTAACATTTCGAGTTGACTAAACTTTTTTGAGTTTATGGAACTTAAAATTTTAAGGCAGCTGGGTAACAAATTATTTTAAGTTGACTCAACAAATCGTTTTTTACAGTGTACCTACTCTGAGAGCCTTGATGTGTGAAATGTGTTTTGACAGGAAATGACATCATTGATGACCTACAGCCAATGACAGAGTACAGTACAGGGCAAGGAAAATTTCTGGCAGAGTCTTACGTCATTCCCTGTATCACTTCTTGTGCATGCAATTTGTACACTGAACAGAGTTGTCAGGGATTCTTCCTAGCAAAATATTGTGTAATTTGTGACCCCCAGTCGCTGATTCTCAATGCAATGTGCAAACCACAGTAATTTCAGGATAGCCAAAAATAGTCGTGTAATTTGAAAAGGAACATCGATCTGATTACATACAAAGGGTCCCCTACCCTTGCCAGAAGAAACTGATCTGTGCTTTTAGCTCACAGATCTCTCCTTTTTTGTCACACAATCACATATGAAGGTGGTGAGCGAATGTTTAACTTCCTGAGCCAACAGGATGCTGTAATAACAAGGTTCAGTCAGTGTGTCAGTCTGATGGGGGCATTTACACAACACCGTTTTCAGCTAAAAACTAACAATGTTTTATGAGTTTTGGCCATCTATTTACACAAAATGCCATTTTGGGGGCCTGAAAGCAAAACTTTTAAAACTGGGCTTCAAAGTGAACATTTCTGAAAACGATACTGTTATTTTAAGAACATTTTCTGTTTAATACTGTAAAGCTGCTTTGAAACTATCTTTATTTTATAATTAAATTCAAAGTTTGTTATTAACAAATCAATCCCCTCACAGAAATGTGACAACAAACAGTGACAATAAAGGGTCCCAGTTTATTTTACACTTGTCTCAATCACAAAATATACAGTAAATAAATACAGCATTATGAGTTTACACTTATCAACAAAGTAATAAAAAAAAAATCAGCACACATGAAACAATGACAATAAAGCAGGATTAGAGTGCATTAGTGCTAAAGGGTTGACAATGTGCAGAACCTTGTGAAATGTCACAATTTACACAACAACAGTAAACTGATTATAGTGTTTAAATTATCCAGCAGTTCACTCATTGGTTTCTTTCCAGTGGGGTGAGGATGCTAAGCCATGCAAAATGACACTGGTTGCAGATCTATGCTGACCTGAGGAAAAAATAAAGACATTTGCTGTGATCCTCAACAGAGCTCCACAGTCACATTATGGAAGTAAAAGTAACAATCAAAATACATATAAACCACCTGAGAGAGATCTACCATGAGTGCAGAGGTTTGCTAAACAATAGCATTTATCTGTTCCTGTAGATAAATGATTTTAACTTGATCTGACAATCAGACACTGTCAGACATCATAGAAATCTAAACAACGGCTAGTGAAAGCTAGCAAGGTATCAGGTATTTTGAGCTAAATATATAACATTAGCTAATTTGGGATGTTCTGTACAAACTGTACAAATTTAGTTTTTTAGTTTCGCATTATGTTTTCACATTTATATTCCCCACACTTTATGTTGATCCCACACATTTACAGAGTGAATTTTTTTGTAATGCACTTTTCAGTTTTGTTTATGCTGTGTTTTGGGGGATTTGCGGTACTACACCATTAGTTAACATATTAAATATTACATAAAAACACTAAATTAATGAGTTGTTTCTAGAAATTGAAAGTGTTGGGGCAGAACACTGCCACCTGCTGGATAGAGAAAAGCTCGGAATTACGGTAATTACGACATGGCATAAAGGCAGCATGACATACTGCTTTTCTACTAGGGCTGGTGCCGAACTGGTGCTCGGCCAAGATTCATTTAGAACTGGCTCGTGTTTCCATTGGCATGCAGCAGAACTCTCTACGTCACAAACATGTGACAGTAATCGCTTGTTATCTCTTGCGCAAAAAGAGCATTAATCTTTTCTGTTAACCATTCCTGAACTGACATATTTAATTGTTGTATTAATGTTGTTAAATTATCTTTTAAAAATAGCCTTGTTCGAATTGCTGCGCAAACAGATCAATGTATGACATGAAAAAACCATGAGAGCAATTCAAAGCATAAAGAGTTGTCTACTCTCCAATTGCTCTTGTGGTGCTTTGATTTCATATGGCGATCAGTCTGCACAGCACTGGTTCATCGCGAACAAACCTAATGGCTTCTTTCGAAATGCGGTCCGTAAGGGAAGCCCCACCAACTGACATCATAGGTTAGGTTCCCTTCGTTCAAGACCAGCAAAGTTGTGGGGCCGGTTCAGAACCAGGATTTGATTTTTTTTTTTTTTTTTTGAGTGGAAAAGTGCAGCCCAATTCCTAATTGGGCTCTGACTCTGGCACCAGCCCCTGGGGGAAATGCAATAATAGAGAACCAAAGTGGAGCCAGCGGAGATGGAGAGCACCAGGGTGGTGCCAGCAGAGATGACCGCCAAGACAAAGCCAAACATCCGTGGAGATCATGGTACCACCTGGGCGGAGCGGGGAGCCAAGGTGGAGTCGGAGACCACGGCAGGGCCAGAGGAAATGGGGCTGTGAGAGCAGGAAGCCAGGGCAGAGCCAAAGAGTGGGAAGCCACGGCAGAGCAGGGAACCATTACAACCATTACTGGGGACCAGTCAAGGACTTCTATTGCATAATTTGTGGAACAGGGTACTATGGCAGAGCAGAAGTCCACTGGGGATCTGGGGGCCATGGCGAAAGAGAGACAAGGATCATAGGGATTTCAGGGTTAACCTCCAAGGCCATAACGGAGTCGTCAAGGAGCACAGAGAGTTCGAAGATAGCCTCCGTGGCCATGACAGAGCTGACAGGGAGCACAGAGAGTTCAGGACTGGCCTTTGTGTCCATAGCCGAGTCAAAAGGGACCCCACAGAGTTTAGGGACAGCCTTTATGGCCATGATGGAGAGCACAGACTAGCCCCTGTGGCCTTAAAGGGATAGTTTACCCAAAAAATTAATATTCTGTCATTTATCACTCACCCTCATGTTGTTCCAAAGCACTAAGACCTGATGAAATCCGACAGCTCTCGGACCCTCCACAGACAGCAGGGCTTCAACCATATTCAAGGTCTAGAAAGATACCAAGAACACTGACAAAATAGTCCATGTGACAACAGTGGTTCAACCGTATATTTTATGAAGCTACGAAAATACTTCTTGTGCGCAACTTTATTTAACAATTCTCCTCCACATCACCCTAGCGCCATTTTGGAGAATACCACGGCGCATTCGTGCACTTTGATCTGCACATAAACAACGCATTGTGGTACTCTCCAAAATGGCGCTAGGGTGATGCTGAGGAAAATAATTGTTGAATAAAGCTGTTAAAGTTTAATTTTTCTTTTTTGCCCAACAAAACATTCTTGTAACTTTGTAAAATTATGGTTAAACCACTGATGTCACATGGATTATTTTGTCAAAGTTCTTGGTACCTTTCTGGACCTTGAACTGGTAGGAACCTTGCTGTCCATGGAGGGTCATAAATCTCTCAGATTTCATTAAAAAATATCTTAATTTGTGTTCCAAAGACAAATGAAGGTCTTACAGGTTTGGACCGAGTAATTAATGACAGATTTTTCATTTCTGGGTGAACTATTCCTTTAACAGAGCCAACAGGGAGTGCACAGAATTCAGGGACAGACATTGTATCCGTGACCAAACAAGAAGATGGCTCTCAGAATTCTGTAATGGATGCTGCTACCTTGGCAGTATGTATGACCCAAACACACAAAATAGTGACTGCCATCACAGGAAGGACAGCTGGCAGTGGAGGGCTTTTCAGGACCCCCAGACTTGGGACCTTCAGACTTCGGTCCTTCATGATCAATGGACAGGGGAACGCAGAGACCACCGGATTTGGGAACACATGGAGTGCAGGGACCACAACACTTGGGAGCATTGGGACCACAAGGAAGGATGGGTCCATGGTGAACGGTGAGAAGCTTACGGCAGGTCGATGTATTGTTTTAAGGTCGAGTCACATCTACTGTACCTCTTGGCAGTCATGACTTTTGCCGGCTCATTAAGCCTACAACAATATATAGCCCTAAGCACACAATCCTCCCAGTCCACTTTGTAGGCCAGAACACAAAATGATTCAGTGTAGGTCTCTATGGTGCAACTTCCTTGTCGGAGGCCTACTATTTGATCTGCTAGATCCATTTTATTTGGTCTGGTCTTTTGTAACACTCAGGAACTCACAGATGACAGAGAGAGGATCCAAGTGCAGATGAATTTTAACGAATAATAATAACAAAGATAAACAAAGCACATGAAACAAAACCAAATAACTTGAAAAAAATGGAAGGATAAGACCAGACAGTAAAACACTGGGGCTTAAATACATACAGACCAAACAGGGTAAAATAAAGGGAATCAGTTATTTTTAATGACGTTAACTTCAAATGGACACTAAACCCCATGAGGGTAAATACTGTTTCATGTTTTTCATGTTATTATTCAATTAAACAGTAAAAGAAACAAAAACAAAGTTTTCTGTTGTTCTCGTCAACAGTGCAAAGTGCCAATAGCGACATACTGTGAAAAATAAAGGCATCAATTAGGTATCTATTAGACTTATGATAAAGCCTAATGTACAAATCTAATGGACTTTATGTGGCCATGCGCACGTAGTTGCATAACCATGAGTGTTACTCATAAATACATGTGCTATTTAGGGATTGGCGATATGGGCTTAAAAATGTATCATGATAATTTCTGGTATTATTGCGATAACAATATATCGATGCGATAACGATGTCAATGACGATAATTCAGGGAATCCTGTTTCTTAAGAAAAAGGTTTTATCTTTCCTATTTCTACCCAAAATAGAGCATAACTGAGTACACACATACAATGTAATGACTGTTTAATTTACTAAAGCCAGATGTCCAGATCAGAACCCACATATGCTTTATAGCATAAGTAATATTACTGACGACGCTCCAGGAAATGTCTAATCCAGTTGTCGCTGTAGCTGAATAAAACGCAGATAGAGAAATTTTAACTGAGGAAACTGTAACATGACATTCTGTAACATGAAGCCACGTCTCATCACAAAAGGTTATTTTAAACACTCGACTATGTTATGAAGTTAATTTAAAGAAAAAGCATGTCAATAAATGATATCTTTGGTGGACAACAGGTTTGTACACATGCAAAACTATTGCACACATGCTACTGTAGACTTTATCGTTATTGGTGTAAGGCTAATTCTTATCGTGGGGAAAATTTTTACCAGTATATCACAAACGATAAGATATCGCCCATCCCTAGTGCTATTCAAAAATTCACAAATACACATGTGAGCATTCAAAACTACAAGTAATACTGGTACTGACTCCTATATGACACTTCACTCTTAGAAGAATGTATGTTTATATTTTAGCCTATAAAATGCGTAAATTCTAACCAAAAACCTTTTGCTCTTATTGCTATTGTGTGCTAACATGCTCAGACATACGTCCCCAACCACATTTATGCTCTCAGCTCTAAAGCTTTCTAAAAAGCCAAACCTTACTTATAAAGATCAAATGAATTTTTCAAGAATAAACTGTGCTCTATTGAGAAACACACTCTTTAAAAGTTTTTTGAGTATACCAGTGCATATCTTACCATTAATCTGGTGACATAAAGTTCACAGTAGTTTCCTCATGCGGCGAGTGTGTCTGTTAATGTTCATGGTGGTGCGGTCAGTGGAACAGCTCAGTACATCCAGAGCCTCGTCTTGACGCTCCAGCTCTGTCTCAGCCTCCAGGGCGAGAGTCTTCAGCTGCTGGAGCATCTACACAAAGAAAGCACACAAAATAACCATGCAGATAATCAATATTTGGGGTCGGTGTCCTAAATGTGTAAATGTGATAAAAGTGACAATAAGCCTGATCTATTTTGCTGCTCTTAGAAAGTACCACATATCTTTGAATATAATACCACTTACTCAATCAACTGTATAAATCTAAGCATTTAGAATAATAAACAATATATTTTAAAAAACAAGTTTCAATGTCTCTTGTTATGGGCACAGTGAGACTTATCACTAGCAATATTTTGTATGTTCTCCTTAAATCATACTGTGGAGAGTGAAAGGTTACATTTATTTATTCATTGCATTATTATAAACTGTCTGTGCTGAGTCTATGCATTACAGTCAAGACAAGCTGCCCTGCCTCATTCCTTTAAAACTTATTTTCCATCTCCTCATGGCATTTTAACATGTTTGTTTTTAGTGTTTCTCAACCCCAAAACCATCCTGAAAAGTGATATCTGTGATGGTTCACCAACCATCAATTATCTCTGGTCATAGCAATAATATTTTGTTTTGAAATGGTTCAACATGAAGAGCACCATTCCGCACATCCCCATTATAATGCACTCAATGAAAAACGGTTGACTGTTTTTGCGTCAGTGTTTATGTCTGGTTGCTGCGTACCATGCAGCACCTCGGCTGAGCACCGAGAGGGTTTTACAGCTGGCACTGTGGCCGTCTGACGATGAGCACACTGAGACCTTATATCTTTGTGCGGTGGGGGAATGCCTAGAGTCAGCTTCCCACTCCTGTCTCATAAAAAATACAAGCCACAGACACGTCACACTGTACTTTAAGTATATTTGCTCAGTTTTTGTGTCAGTTTTTTCAAAAAATTCTGACTTGAACAAACCCATAACCCTGTTAAATGTTACTTCTCCCAACCCAGTAGTACTACAAACAAATTATACCTAAAATTGTGCAGGTTGTTGAAGAGAGGTGTACTGTTACTTTTCTAAATAACTAAAATTGCCTGAAAATCAAAATCCCATAGACTCGAAGGAGAAAACTGAGCCATTGAGGAACCAGAATATCATTGGATAGGCTCTTTTGGGCCTTTTGGCAACCACTTAGCAAAGCCCTAACATCCAGCCCACCTTATGAACAGCAGAGTAAATCTCTAGCAGCTGGCTAGCAATAACGAAAAAGCTGACAATGTGTGATGGCAAGGTATAGTTTAAACAATTAACTAATTTACACTCAAAAAACGTTTACACATAATTAAATCTTAAGTGTCTGATTCCAGGTGTCGGTACCTGGATGATCATCAACTATTTTGTGTTTTGTGATTGCTGTTCATGAGTCCTGAGCAGTTAAACTGCCCTCTGTTATTCAGAAAAATTGTCTATGTCCTTTAAATTCTTTGCTTTTTCCAGGATATTCTGGATATGCTCAACAAAGAAACACACAACATTGAGAGCTGTGGGTGTAAACTTTAAGACAAGATGACCATAACTCTATATTGACACCTAGAGGTGTCCATGCAACCAAACCCAAAGCTACAGTTATCAAGGTCACTGAAAAAAATGCTTAATTCACAACCAGCTTTGATTCATCAATTCCATGAACGAAAGTGTCTAATAACAAAGAGTTACCAAGATCAACAAAGCAGTATTTAACCAATCATGTGATCTCAACATTTCTGTCCCCATGAGGCCCTATCCTTCTAAACTACTTGTCTATTGTTGAAAACTCTGTGTGTTTGTGTAAAATGGAAACGAAACTGATCTCATACCTGTTTTAGCTCCTGTGCCTCTGCCTCAGTTACAGTGGGCTGAAGCACGTGAAGTTGCAGTTGTGTCAGTTCACCAGCAGGCACCTCCACTGGCACCTCAGTATCCTGCCCGTGACCTGAAGAGACACAGGATGAGGTCATATATTTCCTTGAGATTTGTTAAGATTAGAAGAAAATGATGATAAACATTAACTAAGTAGCCCACAATGGGAACGCTCAGGTTTTTTAATGACCTGCAGTAGATGTTGGAGCGTGACTGCCACCAAGTGGTAGAAATACCTTATTGCTTAAAGTGTTACATATATCAAAATTTAAATGTGAAAATTACAGTATTCAAATGTCCTGGATTAAGCTTTATTTAGTTTATGGGCCTGTAATTTCAAATAACATTTATGATGTGTAGATGTAGTTACTGTACTTACACTGCATTTATATTTAAATATTTGCATTATTTTTTTTTTCTAAACCTAAGCCACTTGGGTCATTCACTGTCAAAACAACCACATTTCAGTAACTTCCACAGCTACAATGTTTGATTTAGTTAATTTTTTGTTTTTTGCAGAAAGACAAACACAAAAAGTGATGAAGGCCAAAAAATATGAAATGCCATGGATGAAAATTATATATACTGAGAAATCTGTTTTTCATACGGGAATTAATATTACAATTTTGACCTGAAATTCTGAGCCAAATTACAGGGGGCATCAATATTTTCATTGTTTTTTTAATTGTTTTTGCGCTAAAGTTTGCATGCCTATAAGTCAACCATGAAATATATCTAAATATAATTTTAGATCTCGGTTCTTAAGAAACTTTTCTTTTGTAATTTTCATATTTCATCTAAATGGTTCAATCCCATAGATATCTTCATCTCAGTGCAGCTTCATGTCCAAATTGTTACATTTTAACAATTTTCACTTGGCCAAATACACACTGTGACTGCACAGATTTTTTGTAAATGTGATTGTCACAACCTGCATAAATTTAGTTGTAGAATGAGGTGTCACTCCTGTAAACTGCTGAACTGTGTGCATACAGAACAGGATTAAGCACTACAAAGTGAATTGACTGAATTCAGCTGCAGTGTGTATGAGGCCTTTGTGGGTCACTTTGCATACAGTTGTTATTTATTGTATTTGAAGGGGAATATCCAAAGTACAAGAATACATATGCAGACAAACAACTGCTGACGCCTGGCTTGCTAAATATTAGATCCTTTTCTACAAAAGCAATTTTGGTAAATGATATGATCACAGATCATAAACTAGATGTGCTCGGTTTGACAGAAACCTGGCTCAAACCAGGCGATTAAATTACCTCATCTGAAGGGCAAAAGGGGAGGTGTTGCTACAGTTCATAGTAATATTTTTAGTATTACTCAGAGGTCTGGTTTCAAGTACAATTTATTTGAAGTGACAGTGTTTTATATAATGTCATCTAGTATAAACGATAAATTCCTTTTGACATTTATACTAGTCTCTGACAGTGGCGCCACATAAACCACATAGAATTTTTTCAGATTTTCTATCCGAGCTGGTGTTGGCTACAGTTACAGTCTTAATTGTTGATGATTTTAACAACCATGTAGTGAAAAAATGCACTGGGATTTGCAGTTACAGGCATTAATTGGGGATTAAACATCACATGTTATGACTGATACTTTTTAATTTTGTCACATATTGAAAACACTGAAATTCTGCAGCAGAGCAATTATATCTCAGATCATTATCTAGTCTAATATATTAGTTTAGCAAAGACTGCAAAATCAACTCCTTGTTACACATATGCTAGAACTATCACTATTACTACTAAAGATTTGCTTCGTTATGAAACTTCCTAATTTGTCTCAATGTTGTTTATTACTGCATATTCATTAAAATGGATGTTAAAATGCACCTACATGTTTTTGCATTTTGTCTTTTTCAGTTAAATAAAAGACTATTTTCCCTATATATTTTATCACTGAGGATTTCTTAAGAAAAGCTTACAAATCTCATCTCGTCTCGTGGGAAAAGTGTCTCGTCACACCCCTAATGGGTTGAGATTCAGCACAGCTCCAGTGCGGATGGTTTGAGGTGTATGTGTGGCTGTCAGTCACCGCACCGGTGTGGAGACAAGCTTACATCTTGTAATATATGGCCCAAATAAGAAATTTCACTGGATATTGTCATCTGAAAGAGTAAGTTGCATGTCTAAAACTTTTGTTCTGACCAACTGAGGAAAAATGCTACAATGGTGATTATAACTAATGATCGGTTAGCTCATTAGATCAGCAAAATGATGATTACTGTTACACTTTGTTTTCAAATTGTTCATGTTAACAACGTCATCATTGCGTGACTACATGTAGTGTGTATTAGCGTAACATGTAGATTTCAATTTCTGTACAATCTAATCTGTCATTGTCATACAATTTGAATTTCATGAAGATATTTTCTAATTTCAGTCACTTGTGTTTCATAAACACATAAACCTTTTTGGATTACAATCCACCATAAAAATGATAAATTCAATTATTCCAGTGCTGTGAGAAAAGGCTATAAACAATCTGCCACCTGCAGCATCCTCACATGCAATATAGCCTACTAGCCAGGGTGCCTTCTTTTTATGTTTGCATGCTCGAATTTCCTAAAAACCCACCCGTACCACTCAAATTAAAAAAACATTATTATAAGCTAACCATTGTGAATCGGGCTAAAGGCAATAGTTCTGAACAGTGGCTGGTTATGTGCTTACAATTTTAACTAAAAAAGTTGCCGCTTTAAATAAAAGCTTGGATTGAAGTTCTAACAATGAAGTAAGACTGTCAAAAGTGTACCTGCACTCCAAATGTTTCCTCCCCCTTCTGGGCTTCCTGGTGTGGTTGCCAAAGTTGCCTGAAATGCTGCATAGTCACGTGTGATCTCAACTTTCTTCTTATGTTGCATCTCCAGTACAGATAAAGCTTCAGTCATCCTGGCAGAGAGAATTCGGAAACAGATGTCAGGTTTCCCGATGAAGCGCTGACGAACACTGATCTCGTAGGGGCTGTGCACATAGATGTCATCCACCTCTTCCTTCTCAAAGCAATGGAGGAGCTGTCCGTTTGCATCTCGAACCTCTAGAGAGGAGACCAGCACTACCAGGCTACCTGGTTTCATGTTTCCAGAGGTTCCAACTCGGGAGACAATAGCTGGAATGCTAGTTATGACTTTTGGGCCCTTGCATGAACCTTTAGCACAGGCCGCTTTGGCAGCTGCCTCAGACTTGGCCTCCTGGTGGCACATCCAAGGCATTTTTCTAAAAGGCCACCAAGACGGACATTCAAGTTCAGAGAGTAGTCTGCACAAGAGAGAAAAAAAATGGCATCATTAAATTAAGTCATTATTAAGTAAATCATCAATATTATAAAAACAACACGTGATTGTGTGATATTATTAAAGTCAATAATAAAAATTATTATTATTACTACATTATTAAAGACTGTAGCATCGAGAAGCTCTGATATTATTGGAACAGTTGGGAAAATTAGGAAAATAACAAAGC
Organism: Labeo rohita; assembly: GCF_022985175.1. Lineage (NCBI taxonomy): Eukaryota > Metazoa > Chordata > Actinopteri > Cypriniformes > Cyprinidae > Labeo > Labeo rohita. The sequence continues at coordinate 4,248,531 of NC_066870.1, forward strand.
ACAATAAGCTGTGAAAGATGTCATTAAAATTTTAAGTATCATCCATGCTTCTAGTAAAAGTTATGTATTACAGTTTGTGAATCTGAGCAAAACCTACTTATCTGCCACGGTCAGGTCTGATTCGATCTTGTCCAGGCCCTGAATCATGTTGTCAAACTGCTCTCCCTGGTGGTTCAGGACTTTCCCAGTATCCTCCAGCCTCCGCTGGGCTCCAGATATCAAGCTGATCAGCTCCTGGCCCTTACTAAGAGGAGCCTCAGCTCCACGGGGCTCCGTGGGCGACAGCAGCCGTTCCCTCCAGAAGTGCTCTAGCACGTGGTAAATGGTAGTACGGCAAGGCTTGAGAGACCCAAACCAGTGCTTGATGTTTCCCTGCTCCAACACAGTAAGAGCGCTAAAAATAAAGCTGGAGGACTCCATCTTGATCTCCATGATGCGTGAGAGCCTCAGGCTAAGTAGATTCTCCTGATTCTGCTCAGAATTGAAGCGTAAGGTGGTGCGGGTTAAGGAGAGAACGCCACTGGCCCATCGTTTCTCGTTATTTATGTAATAAGAGCCGGGCCAGCTATGGATGGATGCCTCCTGGCTCATCTTTTTCTGATGGCACAGCAGCCCTGGCTAAGGGAGCTCACCTGCAAAGTGAGTGGTGTATATAGAAAATTAGCAAGTAGTCATCAGTCACTTTTATTTACATCAATAGTATACTTATTTTCTCAAGCTTGTGTTGCTCCTGTAAAATGTTCCTTCTTAAGAAGACTACAAACACAGAGGGCCCAGCTTCCAACAGGGCCAAGGTACTTAAGATTATTTCCATGAACATATTACTATACTTAATGTTAATATATTAATACAATCTAACTTAAATCATATCATTTAAAGAACACACACACAATATCAAGAAGTAAACGGAAATCATGCTTCTTTTCTTTCGTTTTTATTAAACAACATTCAGTTAAAGAATCTTCTGGAAACACACTTCTGGTTAATTGATCTTATTTCTGATTTAAAAACGTTATTTAAAGACCTTTTATATTTATTTTTCACCTGGTTCTGTGTGCGCAGTAATAGTATATGGTGGTTTGGTTGACAAATAAAACAAACACCACGGAGATCATTCATGTCATACCTTTTAGGACGATGTTGACTTTCAAGTGACAGCTACAGCAGGGTGTGACGTATTTCACGTATTAAAACAATAATATCTTTTCGCATCGTAGTCAGACGCGAAATATTTACTGTTCCAACTCAGCGTTTACCATTAAAGTTTAATAAAACGCCCTAAATAAGAAAAGTAAAAACATCAGACTCTCCTTTCTTGTCGCGCTGTGGCGATGTAAATAAAGCTGAACCGTAAAGACTGAACGCTGCGATGATTGTTTAGTGCGCGCATGTTTACACTCCGACGTGCAAAAAGAACTTACTAAAGGTTCCGCTCAACGTCACACATATATAATGTGGCGATGGCACATTATATATGACTATTTAAGGACGTCGACTTATATTTATTTACAGGAAATTTAATGATACTTAATTAACGTACTTTATTCCGTTAGACGGCTCATTTTTTACACACGAAGACGAGGAAATCATTGAGTTGGTGCGCACACGTTTCTTTTCCGGTGGGCAACTGGGTAGACGTTCATTCCCTCATTCGCAGAAAAAGCCTATTATTTTCGATTTATAAGCATGTAGAACCAGATAATCGCCTCGTATCTATATTTTAATTACACGTAAGCGTGACGTTAAACCGTCGATATATTAGTAGCGCTTCTACAGCCTAAAAATAACCACGCAAAGCTGCCATCAAAGAAACATGAGGCTGTTGAAATATGTTCTAGCTGTTGACCATATGCTGGGGTTAAGTCAGCAATATTGAGTTTTAATTAAGGTTTTGTTTTTAATATTATGACATGGAATAACGTGTGGAAACTTCGTGTTAGTGAATAAATAAGGCTGAGCTTCATTCTGACATGTCATGGATAGGGAAACCTTTCATAACTGCTGCAGTTTGGCCAAAATGCCCAGGCAGATCCATCAACAGCACTGCTCCTCTCATTTCATTGAGTACATAGAGAGAGAAATACCTTACTCCAAATTCTTCAAGAACTACTTGATCTCGAATCAGCCCTGCATGTTTTCCAAAAAATTCACAGAAGCCTGGAATTGCAGAAAAAAACTGGGTCACGGCTGATGGAAAACCTAACCTACAAAGACTTCTGCATGAATTTGGTGAGCAAAGAATGCATTTTTAAATAATATTTTATTATACTTGCATCACTGTGTCATTCATTATGCATTAAAAAATTATAAATCGGCCCAACTCTAAAATCTAGATAAATGTGACAACTGCACATTACATAACTGTAACGTTTTCCTTTCAGCTCCTCTAAGGATCATTTGAAATGCATCTTGCATGGCTGAATAAAAATTTAATTGACTAAATTAGACGTTTTTAAGATCATTTTGTTATGTTTTGGTACATATCGTTTTTTTAAGTTGACTACTTGTGAAAATAGTACTAAAGTAAAAAAAATGTGTTATGTCCATAAATAGCATGGTTTTATTATGCAGATGAGACTCCTGTTCCTGTTGCAAACTGCAATGCAAAAGAATACAACTCCAACCCAAAGCAGATCATGCCTTTTAAGGAGTTTATCCAGTACTGGAGAGAATATATACAGAATGGGCATTCTTCACCCAAAGGATGCCTTTACTTAAAGGACTGGCATATGCAAAGGTACCTTTATTTATATAGAGCTTTTAGTATTAAGTAGGAAAATGGTGTATAATAATGCACAACAGTAAACACTCAAAAAAATACAAATATAGCATATAGCATAGGATATTGTACAAGAGCTTTGAATGTGATGCACAATATTAGCTTGGAATCATTGTAGTAAAATAAAAGAAGAGTAAATGATTGTATACTGTCTGTAATGTCAGATGTGTTTGTGTTCATTTTAGGAACTTTCCTGAGCATAATACGTACAAGACACCAATTTACTTCTCCTCTGATTGGCTGAATGAATATTGGGACACAATTGAAGTGGATGATTATCGGTTTGTCTACATGGGACCTAAGGGGTCATGGTACCGTGTCAATCATGTTTCATATACAATTGGGTCAAAAAGTCTACGTCCACGGTCTGTTTTTTGATTCATTGTTCCTATAAATAATTTGGGTTTTTGGGTTTTGTAAAAAAAAATGCAAACATTATGATGTAAAATGAAGAAATATTTATTATTATATATTATGTAATTTGCATAGAAGGTCAGATTTCACTGAAATACACAAGATGCTCTGTGGAACACTCTTAAATAAATTGAATAATGTGCTGTCATTAAACAAAATAGAGGACATGCCAAATGACAAGAAATTATGGTTTACATGTGGTGTATACGTATTTTTAAAGTTAATTTGTAATAAAGTATTATTTTAAACTAGAACATTATAGAAGCATTCTCACAAGTGGTCTCAACCTTTTGAATGCCAGTGTAATGAACTAATATTATTTGAGCACAGAAATATAATATTATATAAATGGGGATGTCAAGCGATTAATTGTGATTAATCGTATACAAATTAAGTTTGTGTTTATATAATATGTACACGCATGTGTGCGTATTTATATATGTATAAGAAATATACACAGTACACACACATATATTATGTACACAAAAACTTTTAAATGCTAATAGTTGTTGCCCAGCACTAAATATAACATTTTTATTAAATATATACATGCATGTACAGTATGTGTGTATAATATACACAGTATATACACATATACTATTTAAACACAAACTTTTATTTTGCATGCGATTAATTGTGATTAATCGTTTGACAGCCCTACTTATGAACTACTTGTCACTGCAATATTTTTGTTTTCGCCTCTAGGACACCTTTCCATGCAGACGTGTTTCGCTCTTACAGTTGGTCTGCCAACATCTGTGGACGTAAGAAATGGCTCCTGTACCCTCCAGGCCAAGAGGAGTTCCTGCGGGACTGTCATGGCAACTTGGCTTATGATGTTACAGCACCTGTACTTCAAGACAAGGGTCTGTATCCACAGTTCGAAGAGGCCTGTCAGCCTTTAGAGATCATTCAAGAAGCTGGGGAGATCATCTTTGTACCTAGTGGTTGGCACCATCAAGTTTACAATTTGGTAAGTAATAATGGTTTAACATTGTCCACCTGTGTATGATGTAGTAGAACAGGGGTATCCAGTCCTGCTCCTGGAGGACCAATGTCCTGTAGAGTTTTGCTCCAATCTGCCCAAACACACTTGCTTGGAAGTTTTGTACAGAAAACCTCTGTTCTAGCTTGTCAGAGTGAAAAACTATAAAATATGTGGAAAAAATGTAATAATTTTTATGTTATTTTTTTAGTCTGTTATTTTTATTCAGGGTTCCTACAGGGTTTGGAAAAGTATGGAATTTGATTTAAGTATTTTCCAGGTCTGGCAAAGTATGGAAAAATATTTGTGTTTGCCCCTATTCAGTTTTTTATAATAGAAAGTTAAAGGAGAAGTCCACTTCCAGAACAACAATTTACAAATAATTTACTCAACCCCTTGTCATCCAAGATTTTCATGTCTTTCTGTCTTCAGTCGTGAAGAAATTATGGTTTTTGAGGAAAACATTTCAGGATTTTTGAACTTCCAAAATGCAGTTTAAATGCAGCTTCAAAGGGCTCTAAATGATCCCAGCTGAGGAAGAAGGGTCTTATCTAGCAAAGCGATCGTCATGTTTTTTCGTAAAATAAAAATTTGTATACTTTTTAAGCACAAAAGCTCATGTAGCACAGGCTCTGGGATGAGCGTCCACGATGCTACAAATTAGTGATGGGTCGTTCTTGAACGATTCTTTCATTTTGAACGAATCTTTAATGTGACTCGGGAAGAACGAGTCGTCTCGTGGAGTGTTTCGTTCAGTTGCGCATGCGCAACATCCTTTTAGGTTCTGTACTGGAATTAGTTCACCTGTTTCGAGTCTTCGGGTTTTTCGAGTTGTTTGTTCATCTTATGGGGCTGTCACGTGATGAACGAACGACTCAAATCCGAAAACTTGTCAGATAAGAGGTGAGGTGAGCTAATCATAGACTAAAGACCCAGGTAAACAATGAATTAATCTTAAAGTATAGTTTTGTCTTGTTTGTAGTGTGATCAATGTTTGTGTAAGCAGTAGATGTGTTAGGGAAGTAACACATAACATTTTAATTATATATTTTTAAAATGAACAAAGTGACTCGAAAAAAGATTCTCAACGAGACTCAAAGGTCTGAGCTGGTAAAATGATCCGAACTTACTTGCGGTTTCTTAGTCTTTGTGCGTTTCCTTTGTAAGCACTGGGTTTGTAGTTCCACCTACGTTTCGCGTGACCTTTCGACGTTATTCAATAGTACGTAATGTCGTGAACGCGCATCCCAGATCCTGTGCTACATGAGCTTTTGTGCTTAAAAAGTATAAAAAAAAAAATTTGTGACAAATCATTTCGCTAGATAAGACCCTTCTTCCTCGGCTGGGATCGTTTGGAGCCCTTTGAAGTTGCATTTAAACTACATTTTGGAAGTTCAAAATCAAGGCACCAATGAAGTCCATTATATGGAGAAAAATGCTGAAAGATTTTCCTCAAAAGCCATAATTTCTTCAAGACTGAAGACAGAAAGACATCTTGGGTGACAAGGGGGTGAGTAAATTATATGTGAATTGTTGTTCTGAAAGTGGACTTCTCCTTTAAGAACGTAATGAAAATAAATTCACTGCACAAGAAGTGAGGTTTCATGGCACCTGTTTAGTGATTCTTTAGTTATTGTAAAATACAACTGAAAGAATTCAAGGGGCACTTTTTCATTATGGGTCATTCCAGCTGGAATCATCAAATTTTGGAAAAGTTCCCCACCTGACCTCCTCAGATTTGTCTGAAAAAAATCCATGTGATGGGTAATATGCCAAATAGATCATATACAAAATTTCAAAAAAAATCTGTAAAAAAAAAGTTTGTTTTTTACCCCGTTTTGGCATCACAGTCTGAGTGACCATGTTCAGACTGAAATATCTCCAGAACTAGTTGTGCCAGGTCCATGAAATTTTCTGGGCTAAGAGTCTTAGTCCAGAACTGCATGAATTACAACTCACAGCATTGTTACTGAATTTACACCTGAATGCTGGCCCTCTACTTTTTTTGAAACTATTACTTTAAGGGTTTTCAGATGTCCATAGAAACCTCAATTTTCAATGTATAAGCATCAAACTTGGTAAATGGTCTGATATGTACCATGTCTTTCACATCCTTTGATATCAGACAATAGAGTCTGATGGATGTTGAGATATTAAGGTCCAAAAATGGAAAAAAACTCATTTACACCAATGTTCAGAGCAATATTTCCCATGAATGACACTAGGTGTGAACATAAAACTTGTTTTTTTGAAAGAGCATATTGTTATTGATAAAATATAAAAAAATAGGATGGGGTTTTGCCTCATTTTTCTGTAATGATTTTTTTAAAACTCATAGTTTCGTCACTGATCCTATTGGTCGCTTTTGCTATTCAACTTGGTATGGGCATTTCAACAGAATTTTTTAATGTTCCACTTATACAAAAAATACAAAATACAAAAAACGTACTTCCAGACATTAATCACTTTAATAATGTATACCACCAACACAAATAAATGTGTGACATAACAGTTACTGAAAGTTGTTCATGAAAGTGTCTGAATCCACAGTTTCATTTTCTTTTATGACATAGCATCGTCCAGTGGAAGTAACTGGCACATCAATTTTCATTATGATGTGCTGGAGAGGCACCCAACAGACATCTTCCCTTTTTGGCCAAAAGTAGCCTCTAGCTGGGCCATGGGGATGCAAAAAAAGCACTTGAATGTCTTGCTCTGTGTCAGAGACATCTCTGATGATACCAACCCACCACTGTCGGTCATACACACAAGTAACATATTGTCCTGAGGCCATATCTGTGATGTGAAGGTCTTGTTCAACTGGGTCAACCTCAAAGTTGACATGGAATCCTGGTGTTCCTGATACTCGACTGACCTCAAAATTGATCATTGTTGACTGATTGACTGATTGATTGATTGATGCTAGATCTCATACCACCTGAATATTATTATTTCTAATCAATATTGCCCTGCTTTCTCAATGAAAATGGATGTATTATTCACTAGTCGGTGAATCCGAGTTAGTTCTCCTGATGTCCGTTGTAAATGCGTTCCATTGTAACAGTTGGCAAAAATATGGATGCCTATGGATAATTCCAACCGACTCGGTCTGCACTGAACTGTTCCGAGTGTGTGTTTCGGAACCCCAACTTAAGTGGCCGTTCCATTGCACTTTCCCGAGGTGGAGGTCGGATTTCCCAGAGTCCCGAGCACAATGGAATGCTGCATTATAGCATTAATTTAGGCATATGAGTTCAAAATAGCTGGTACTACAGTAGTTGTGAATGTCACACAACAATGATTTTTTAAAAAATCATTACAGAAAAATGAGGCAAAACCCCATCCCAATTTTTTTATATTTTATCAATAAGAACATGCTCTTTCAAAAAAAAAAGTTTCATGTTCACACCTGGTGTCATTCATGGGAAATATTGCTCTGAACATTGGTGTAAATGAGTTTTTTTCAATTTTTGGACCTTAATATCTCAACATCCATAAGACTCTATTGTCTGATGTCGAAGGATGTGAAAGAAATGGTACATATCAGACCATTTACCAAGTTTGATGCTTATACATTGAAAATTGAGGTTTCTATGGACATCTGAAAACCCTTAAAGTAATAGTTTCAAAGAAAAGTAGAGGGCCAGCATTCAGGTGTAAATTCAGTAACAACGCTGTGAGTTGTAATTCATGCAGTTCTGGACTAAGACTCTTAGCCCAGAAAATTTCATGGACCTGGCACAAATAGTTCTGGAGATATTTTAGTCTGAACATGGTCACTCAGACAGTGATGCCAAAACGGGGTGAAAAACAGATTTTTTTTAAAAAAACAAAAAAAAAAGGTATGCACAGTAGAGATCTGAAATTTTGTATATGATCTATTGGGCATATTACCCATCACATAGATTTTTTTCAGACAAATCTGAGGGGGTCAGGTGGGGACCATTTGATGATTCCAGCTGGAATGACCCTTATGCAAAAAGCAGATTATAAGCATCTTGGGTTTCTTCTCACAATATTCTTGAGACCATATGACATAGCCTCAAGTACCTTTGCAAAAATAAAAAATATATAGACTTATATGTGTGCATGAGAAAACATTAAACTTAACATATAGGACAATGCACACTGAGCCAGGTGTTGCATTAAAGAGACCTAAGACCTTGAAATATGGCATACTGCCCTAATGAAAGCCAAATTTTAGACACTTTTTTTATAGGCCCTTGAACATGGCCAATTTTATGCTATCAGCCCATTTTGTCTCATGGTTTCTCCGCTGCCACAGAGGATGTGTTAAATTGAACATTAGGCCTTGATATTAGAGGTAATACCCTAAGAAAAGCCAAATTTTGAGCAAGTAGATCTCTGATAATTCATGTGGATCCATGCTCTCCTTTTATTCATAGTAAGATGGCAGTGATACACAAAGGAAATAGGTTATATAAAACTAGAAATTGAAATGCGTAAGCGTGCAAAAACTCCCATGTGCATGTGAATACTTTCTTAAGGGCATAAAAAAAGTTTCTTGTGTGCATGTGAAAGTTAGTTTTTTTAATTAATTAATTTTTTTTTTTTAATTTTAGGGGGTCTACATGTTGTCACTTCGAGAAAATCAATGACAAAACCCTGAGAAAATAAAAATATTTACAGATGACTGTACTATATACCAAATATAAAGCTGAAAATAATACTCTGTGAACAATTTATGTTAAATATGTTCTGAAAAAGAAGTTCAGAAATTTGAGTTTGGAAAAGTATGGAATTTTGAAATGGAAAATGTGTAGAAACCCTTACTGTGTTAGGGGTTAGATTGACCTACTGTACTTTTTTATTAGCTACACACACAACAAAAAATATATTTTTTCATGACTACTTGTTTAGGTGCAAATAACTACAAGTAATCGTATCTAACATTATTAGTGTAACTAGGATTTAATGCTTGATTTATACTTTCTCAAACCCTTATGATGGTAAAATGGGTTTCTCACAGTTCTTTTCAATGCTGCAACAGTCTGGTAATTGAGATCCGAAAGACTAATAACCAGCTGAACTGCACACCCCTGTACTAGACGTTCTCTTTCTGACATTTTTATAAAAGACTGTATTATCAAGCTCTTTTGGAAAATTTCTCCAGCCCCAAGTTCTCATGAGTTCCCTATGAGAAAAACCTTCGACCAACTTGCTCACTCGATTTCAATAATGCATCTCTTAATAATAGGAGGATACCATTTCCATCAATCATAACTGGCTGAATGGCTGTAATTTGGATATCATGTGGCAGTTTCTGCAAGAAGAACTTTCTTCTGTCCAGAGAGAAATTGAGGAATGGCGTGATACTATGGATTCCTGGCATCAGCACTGTCAGGTATCACTTTATTTTTTTGGCTTTATTTTTTAAATCATGCATCAACATTTCCAGGTCTAAAAGGTCCAACAAATGCTGCTAATGCATATGTGCTGTAGTACTACTGAAAAATCATAATCGTGTAGACATAAGTTTGATATTCCTGTGGTAATGCATTGATTCTGTTCTTTTTCAGGTGATCATGAAATCATGTACAGGAATCAATTATGGGGAGTTTGCCTCTTTCCTTAAGACCATTGCAAATAATCGGATGTCCTTTTTGAATTCATGTCCCAGAAATGCAGATAACTGCCAAGACTCCCTTGCCGAAAGTCTGCTTGCTTTAGGCCCTCAGCATGCGGCCTTTGACCTTCAGAGAGTATTGCATATTTTTGAGAACATGCTTAGCAATGAAGACTTTAAGAGACTAGACCCATCAGCTCTGAGCTTCAAACCTGAGGAACTGCTTCAGGAGATCAGAGAGGCTGTTCGAACAATTGTATAAAAGCTATACTATATGTGGAAGATCAGCTATGGCAAATGTTAATAAATTCTTTTAACAACATATTTGTGTTATTTAATAGTTGTTTATGCTGTCATTGTATTTTTATTATGTTTGGGAAAGTTACTTTTAAAAGTAATACATTGCAATATTGCATCACTCCATGAAAACTGTGTTAGTTCAGTTTCTTTTTATGGAAAGGAATGCATTACATTACTTTTGCGTTACTTTTTGTCACCTGGGCTGGGCTTTCTTATTATTTGTTTTTTTTATTTAGTTTTTTGTTTTGTTTTGTTTTTTTACAAATCAAAAAAAAAAAAAAAAAAAAAGTTATATTTTTGGCCTTTCACACCAAAAGTGAAATTAATAAACCTCTGCATCTCACTCCTGATTTCTCTCTACATGGTAACTTGCAAGTAAGTAATTTACGTTACTTATTTAAAATTTTGATATTTCATGGTAAATTCAAAAGTAATTCATTACAAGTTACTTGCAAAAGTAATCTGATTACGTAACTCACGTTGCTTGTCATGCGTTACCCCCAATACTGATGAGAAATATTAAAGCTAATATAAAGCTAATGTCTCAACCTTCTTGGTTTGCTTTAACCAAATTAAATATAATTGTTGGATAACACATAAGGTAAAATTTGGCACCCATTTATTTTAAACAAAACCAAAGTAAGAGTATTTCAAATTGTTTTTTTCAAATAAGAACATGTTAGTTTACATCCATGAAGAACTGCATTATGAGATTAACAAAAATGAAACATTTTTGAAACATTTTATTTCAAGGTGTCAACTAAAACATTGCCATCTGTGTAAAAGATAGATTTTAACATAGATATACATAGACTTTAAATTTTAAATTAACTAAATAAATATGATCTGCATTGCATTCAGGGGGGGACTTTGATCTTTCTAGAGTTGCAGAATTATTTATCTTTACTGTTTTTTGGCCACCATTCAGGCACAGTAGCCTGTAAAGTCGCTGTCACGCCGTCCAAGGATTTAAGTTTTAGCGGCTCTTTGGCATGAGCCAAGCGTACAAGGCTCAGCCCAAGCTTGTCGATTCCTGCCCTGTGTTTCCCTGCTGCTTTGCCCCCCTCAGTCTCTAGAGCGGCGCCTTGGTCCAGGGTCTCAGCCGGAGCAGACATGGTAACAGGCATTAGGCGCTTTCGTATCACACCAGTGTGGTGAGTTCGAGCAGTAAGTTCCTGTCCGATGTAGCATCCCTTGCTGAAGCTGATTCCCTGCATGTAGACGAGATTAGACTCCAGCGGAAGGGCCTCACCTGGAGGAAGGTCTTTGACTCCTTCAGGTAGTCCTAGAGAATGTAAATAAATGACAGGATTGATTGCTAGAAATGATCAGATATCACAAAGGGTGTGCAGACTCTTCAATATTATTTTAGTACATTTAAATTTTAAGCATTTATAAAGGACAAAATGCTACTATTATTACCAAACCATATCCATATACAAGGAGAAGTCCACTTCCAGAACAAAAAATTACAGATAATGTACTGGCCCCGTTGTTATCCGAGATGTTCAAAAAACAATTATATGCTTTTTAACCTCAAACACTCGTCTTGTGTAGCTCTGCGATACGCATGCATACTCTGTGTAATCCGGGTCAATACAGGGCATGTCGAAAAACTCCAATCTCATTTTCTCCATCTTCAAAATCGTCCTACATCACCATTTTACCTCTTTTTTTTTTTTTTGTAAAGGGTGTTTGATCTTCTTTGCATGTTCACTTTGTAAACACTGGGTCAGTACTTCTGCAGCAATGTAGGACGATTTTAAAGTTGGAGAAGTTTTTCAACATACGTGAACTGTATTGACAAAAAATGATGATCGTTTTGCTAGATAAGGGCCTTTTTCCTCGGGAGGGATCGTTGCATTTAAACTGCATTTTAGACGTTAAAACTCGCAGGCACCATTGAAGTCCACTATATGGAGATAATTCTTGAAATGTTTTCCTCAAAAAACAATTTCTTTACGACTGAACAAAGAAAGGCATGGACATCTTGGATGACAACGGGGTGAGTACAATATCTGTAAATTTTTGTTCTGGAAGTGAACTAATCCTTTAGGTCAAATCAGGTAAATTACACTTAAATTTCAGACAAAAATGTATGAATTATGACACTTTTTTCACATTGAGATGATTGTCAAAAGTTTGGACACACTTGACTAAATTTATGTTTCTAATTACATTAAAAGAGAAGTCCAATTCCAAAACAAAGATTCACATATAAAGTATTCACCCCCTTGTCATCCAAGATGTTCATGTCTTTCTTTCTTCAGTCGTAAAGAAATTATGTTTTTTGAGGAAAACATTTTAGCATTTTTCTCCATATAATGGACTGATATGGTGCCCCGAGTTTGAACTTCCAAAATACAGTTTAAATGCGGCTTCAAACGATCCCAAATGCGGTTGTAAATGATCCCAGCCGAGAAAAAAAGAGTCTTATCTAGCGAAACGATCGGTTATTTTCATAACAATAATACAACTGATACACTTTTAAATGCCAAATGCTCGTCTTGTCTTACTCTGCCTGAATTGTTCTTTTTGTTTTTTTTTCTTTGTTTCATGACAGTTAGGGTATGTCGAAAAACTCCCATCTCATGTTCTCCCTCAACTTTAAAATCATCCTATATCGCTGTTTTACCTTTTTTGTTAAGGGTGTTTGATCTTCTTTGCATGTTCACTTTGCAAAAACTGGGTCGGAACTTCAGCAGTGATGTAGGATGATTTTGAAATGATTTTTGAAGTTCAGGGAGAAAATACGATTGGAGTTTTTGACATACCCTAACTGTCTTGAACCAGAATACACAGAATTCAGGGAGAAAAAGGCAAGACAAGTGTTTGAGATTAAACAGTATTTAAATTGTAATTTTTAATGAAAATAACCAATCGTTTTACTAGATAAGACCCTTCTTCCTCAGCTGGGATCATTTACAACCGCATTTGAGATCGTTTGAAGCCGCATTTAAACTGCATTTTGGAAGTTCAAAATCGGGGCACCATATCAGTCCATTATATGGAGAAAAATGCAGAAATGTTTTCCTCAAAAACATAATTTCTTTACGACTGAAGAAAGAAAGACATGAACATCTTGGATGACAAGGGGGTGAGTACATTATATGTGAATCTTTGTTTTGGAAGTGAACTTCTCCTTTAAGCACTTTTGATGTAAAATCCTCTGCTTAAAGGTTTGTAATTAGTTTTGTAGACAATATAAACTGTGCCTACATATACATTTCTTTTATTTATTTAAAATATTTTATTTTTAAAATATTGTTTAACGGGCATCCCCAATCATTCCACTTTATGAAGCTGGTTGGGAAAAAGCCTAATCTAGACAAAAGGTGTCTAAAATATTAGATCTGTTTAACAATTTTGTACATGACTTCAAGTGTGTGACTTTAGTATTCTATGTGAAAAGTACTACTAATAATAATGAATATGTCACTGTGTCCAAACTTCTCACTAGTACTGTGTGCATGACAGAAAATGTATAGTTATACTCTTTTAACTTTGGTATATATACTGTGAATATAATGTTTACATGTGTGACAAGCCAATGTTTCAAAGAACTCTTAAACGTAAAAATAAATTTTATGATGTCATTCGATTCATTTGAGGTCACAGAGTTGCTTGAATCATTTATATAAAATAAAACAAGATTAAGTACAGCATGTTACACTGCAGAACAGTGTTGTCGCTGTTTAACAAGTCACATCAACTGCACAATTACGCTTTCCTAAGTCAGATAATTACTGTATTTTTATGACCAGAACAATGTAGACTAACAATGATGAACAAACAAATCTATTTAAGCTAGTCAGGCTTATTCTAAGTAGTAATACAATACCGATTTCATAGCGATGTCTGTGGTATTCTTCAGTGTTGCCCTGTTGACAAGCAGAGATGATCTCATGTGGATTGCTCTGAGAGCTTGTGATCATTCTCCAGCCCATGAGTTCAGTTCTTGGGTCTTGCTCCAGTACTAACACTTTATCTGCTACAGTAACATATGGCTTTGACTTCTCCAGCACTGTAGCTTTATTTCGAGGTAACAGAGCCCATATTGAGAGACTGGGACACAAGCTGAAGGCCACTTTGCGACGTATCTTGTAAACTTTCAGAAGCTGCATAATGGAGTCCTGTACAGTGCTGTCACACTCCAGAAGTACACCATTAAATCCATCTGGGTTTTCCTTCAAACTGAACAACAACAACAACAACAAGTTCCATTAGTGCATGTATGCAGAATGTATTTTTTTATGTTAAGCAAAAAAATGTTATGTTTTAGTCACTGCTTTACATTGCGTGCATAATTATTAGGCACACTAATATTCTGGTCATATTTTTTTTCCAAGCACATTTTACCAATTCCAAACCACATCAATCTTAATAACTACTATTAATTTTATATTTAATCATTTATACGTGACATATATTTGTCCATGAAGGCTGGAAGTGAAAAACTCCTTATATTCAGGTGTGCGTAATTATTAGGCACGTTTTCTTTTACATATAAAAAAGCCAAAAAAGAGATTTAACCCAGACTGAAAAGTCAAAAATTATTAAATGCCCATGAGAAGGATGCAATACTAATGCAATACTAGAATTTGCAAAGTTAAGGCATGACCATTGGACAGAGAAATGCTCGCTGGATCAGCACGGTGAGAAAAAAAAATGGTGGAGAAGAAAAGACATGTTAACTGCAAAAGAATTAAGAATTAAAGTGAAGACTTAGCTGTGAAACCATCAGGAACCATTTAGTCTCCAGCGCCACCATCTTCCAGAGCTGCAACCTACCTGGAGTCTTCAGAAGTACAATGTGTCAGGTTCTCAGAGACTTTTCTTGGGTGAAAAATCCTAAAAATGACCCTCATTTAAAGAGAATAACGTGCTGAAGTGTTGTGAAATACATGAAGACTGTTTTCTATACGCTTTATAGACAGATAAGTTGAGAGTGACTTTTGAAGGACCAGCATCAAATCCTCTTATAGCACTCTTTCAAGAATTTATCTTCCAAAATCTGGCAGTAAGTTTTGGGAGTTAATTTTAGTCTTCTCTGCAAGTCAGACTCTTCAGGACAGGAGATAGACTAAACATGAACTCCCAAAATGTACTGCTAGATTCTGGAAGACAAATTCTTGAATCAGAAGTACAAGAGGATGTGATGCTGGTCCTTCAAGAGTCACTCTCAACTTATCTGTCTATAAAGTCTATAAAAAAAAAACTGTCTTCATGTATTTCTTAACACTTCAGAAATGTTATTCTTATTAAGTGAGGGTCATTTTTTAGGTTTTTTTCTCAAGCAAAGTCTCTGAGAACCTGACACATTGAACTTCTGAAGACTCCAGGTAGGTTGCAGCTCTGGAAAATGGTGGTGCTGGAGACTAAATGGTTCCTGATGGTTTCACAGCTAATTCTTCACTTTAATTCTTAATTCTTTTGCAGTTAACAAGTCTTTTCTTCTCCACCGTTTTTTTCTCACCGTGCTGACCCAACGAGCATTTCTCTGTCCAATGGTCATGCCTTAACTTTGCAAATTCTAGTATTGCATTAGTATTGCATCCTTCTCATGGGCATTTAATAATTTTTGACTTTTCAGTCTGGGTTAAATCTCTTTTTTGGCTTTTTTATATGTAAAAGAAAACGTGCCTAATAATTATGCACACCTGAATATAAGGAGTTTTTCACTTCCAGCCTTCATGGACAAATATATGTCACGTATAAATGATTAAATATAAAATTAATAGTAGTTATTAAGATTGATGTGGTTTGGAATTGGTAAAATGTGCTTGGTAAAAAAAATACGACCAGAATATCAACGTGCCTAATAATTATGCACACAGTGTATGTTTTCTGTATAAATTGTATAAATATTTAATTTTTGATCAATATTAATCTGACAAACTGGTTGTAAGGTCTTTACAGTCAGATGACAAATACACAAATACATTTACTTAAAAAAATAAAAAAATAAGATAGTAAATAAGATAGTTGGAGTATGTTTTTCCTTCAAATTTTCATGTTTACTTGAATGTATTTGCTATTGATTTGTAATTTTTTGTGAAATTTATCAACAATGAAACACATTTTTACAGAGTACTTTTTTTTTCATTAACTATTAAAACTTGAGGAAAAATGATATTTAAAAAGCACTGATCTCTACTGAGACATTCTGCTCTATTGAAAATGTATTACAACCAGTCTATTCCTTCGCACAGATGTTTGTGTTTGCTGTGACTAAATCTGAAAATGCACCTCAACTGTTTGCAGTTATTGTTACTTAATAAATGCAATTATGCATCCTTTGTGTAACAATACAAAGTCATTTTATTGTTTTTTAAAGAAAAGCATTAACATGATTTGGAATTGTTTGAGTTAATATTAGGAATTTCACAGGGCTTCATTTGAGAAGATTCTTGTTTTACAAGTTTTCTTAATGTTCAGAGTGTTTTTATTTATATGACATGCTAAATATATTAAATTAAAAAACTAGTGAGTAAAATCAGTCTATGCATATGAGCTGACACATGATGTGTTTGTGTGCAATATGAAATAACTCAAATGACAATAATCATGATTAATTATTGTGATTATAAATGGAGCAAAATAATCGTGATTATCAATTTATGTGGGTCTTGTGTATTATTGTGATGATTATATCAACGATTTGGACTCTTATTCTGAGTCTGACGGCACCCATTCACTGCAGAGTAATGCTAAATTTCTCCAACTCTGTTCCCATGAAGAAACAAACTCATCTACATCTTTGATGGCATGGAGGTGGGTACATTTTCAGCAATTTTTCATTTTTGGGTAAACTATTTCTTTAATCACATGTGTATTCTCATTTGTAAGCCACTTTATATATCACATTGTGTTTATAAACAACTAAAACCAAGTTAGCTTTACTGACATGTCAAAGAACAGAGCAGTTACATATCAGCAGTAGTCCAGAGTGGGCAAATTAGATAATGCTAAGGTCACGCCCACATCTTACTAGCCTTATACTACACTCCAGCACCTCAAAAATCACATTAATATCACATTCAGTGTCTACTTTACAATTCAAACAATTGAAATATTAAAACAATGTTGTACATTACCTGTAAAGGATGATGTCATACAGTGTCCTGCCTTGAACGTTGAGAATGTGAGCATACATTGCAGACTGTGCATCCTCTCCCAGAAGAGCCATGTCATTGGTTATTATTCCTTGAAGAAATGAGCTCGTGTCTTGTCCAGACACATTGATGAGAGTCCTGTGTGGTAAGCTGTAACAGCTGAAGTGTACTGTGTTATTGCTAGGTTGATCTTGAGAGTGTTTTCTAATCTGAGTCTTGCTCACATTGTCATGTCTCGTGCAGCGAAAATAGTGCGAGTGAAGTCCGCCTGATCCTGTCAGGGTCGCTCTGAAAGCACTGCTGAACAAAATCAAATGTCTTCTTCAGCTCAAAGTTTGACACATTGTAATGTCTTCTTCAGCGCAACTATGAAAGCTCAAAGTTCCTCAAAACGATTCTTCTGAGACTAAATCTGTCGACACTAACTCGTCCTAGAGCTTTAACTCTACAAACTCCAAACTCAGCCCAGATCTTCAGACTGATCCGACCGAGTGTGCTATATCTTTTCTAACTGATCGGACTTACGATTTTCCTAAAAATGACGATTAAAATTGGGAAAAATCCCATAGATTTACATTGACGGAATGTTCAAATGAGCCAACACTTTTCAAATTCCAACTGTCAAAACTCCCAGAATCCTTTGAGACTCAATCAAGCTTCCCTTCTATGTACTGTATTTCTAATCCATTTAAACTCATTCAAACTCATCTATCATCTATCTATGTATGCCTAGCAACCAGAATCATGCTAGTAACTTGCTAATAATGCTAGAAACATGCTAGTAACTTGCTAATCATGCTAACAACATGCTAGTAACTTTCTAGTCATGCTAGCAACATGCTAATCATGCTAATAACATGCTAGTAACTTGCTAATCATGCTAGTAACATGCTAGTAACTTGTTAATCATGCTAATAACATGCTAACAACATGCTAATCATGCTACAATCATGCTACTAACTTGCTAATCTACCTAGAAACATGCTAGCAACTTGCTAATCATGCTAGAAACATGCTAGTAACTTGCTAATCATCCTAGTAACTTGCTAATCTACCTAGAAACATGCTAGCAACTTGCTAATCATGCTAGAAACATGCTAGCAACTTGCTAATCATGCTAATAACTTGCTAATCATGCTAACAACGTTAGTAGCTTGCTAATTATGTTAGCACCATGCTAGTAAAATGTTAGTAACTTGCTAATCATGCTAGAAACATGCTAGTAACATGCTAGTAACTTGCTAATCATGCTAATAACATGCTAACAACATGCTAATCATGCTACAATCATGCTAGCAACATGCTACTAACTTGCTAATCTACCTAGAAACATGCTAGCAACTTGCTAATCATGCTAGAAACATGCTAGTAACTTGCTAATCATGCTAGTAACTTGCTAATCTACCTAGAAACATGCTAGCAACTTGCTAATCATGCTAGAAACATGCTAGCAACTTGCTAATCATGCTAGTAACTTGCTAATCATGCTAACAACATGTTAGTAGCTTGCTAATTATGTTAGCACCATGCTAGTAAAATGCTAGTAACTTGCTAATCATGCTAGAAACATGCTAGTAACATGCTAGTAACTTGCTAATCATGCTAATAACATTCTAACAACATGGTAATCATGCTACAATCATGCTAGCAACATGCTACTAACTTGCTAATCTACCTAGAAACATGCTAGCAACTTGCTAATCATGCTAGAAACATGCTAGCAACTTGCTAATCATGCTAGTAACTTGCTAATCATGTTAACAACATGTTAGTAGCTTGCTAATTATGTTAGCACCATGCTAGTAAAATGCTAGTAACTTGCTAATCATGCTAGAAACATGCTAGTAACATGCTAGTATATTGCTAATCATGCTAACAACATGTTAACGACATGCTAATCATGCTACAATCATGCTAGCAACATGCTACTAACTTGCTAATCTTGCTAGAAACATGCTAACAACTTGCTAATCATGCTAATAACTCGCTAATCATGCTAACAACATGCTAGTAACTTGCTAATTATGTTAGCACCATGCTAGTAAAATGTAACTTGCTAATAATCCTATAAGCATGCTAACAACATGCTAGTACCTTGCTAATCATTATAACATCATGCTAGTCACATGTTAATCATGTTAATAACATGCTAACAACATTATATCTATCTGTCTATCTATCTCTGACAGACTGTTTAGACTTTAAAACATCCAAATGTTAACCTTTTAAAACTACTTTAGAATTCAAACTATTTCAGACTGAAAACCATCAAACTTAAAACTTTTTAAAACTTCTTAAACTTTTTAAACTTTATAAACTTTTCAAACTTTTTAAAACTTTCTGTTCCGACTTTCTCAAGCCAACTTAAAGTTTGTCTTGACAAACTTTTTTATCTAGTTAATATTTATGAGCCAATATTTAGCCGTAGTAATCGGTCAATATTTGTGTGTATTAAACTTTTAAACACCGCTTTGTAAAAGCTGTGCGATGCTAAAATAACACTGTCAAGTGACGGTGTTACAATATATTTGGTTCCTGAATTGGTTCCACTATATGAATATTCATGATGTTCCTATGCTGTGGGCGTGTCCGCAACCGAATGGAACTGAAAATATCAGGACACGCATTTCAAATCGCAGCCTTATTTAATGGATTATTTCAAAAAGGTAATAAAGTTTGACACAAATTTTATCACTTTTATTTTCTTTTGTCTTTGTTTTTCGCCTACTATATCCACCTTTTTCTTCAACGCGGAAGTATGCTTATGAGTGAGACTTCCGGTTCATATTCTCTGTATGGAAATAACAAAAAGAATAACAACGTGCAGTAAACAGTAAAACTATTTGCACTACAAACCAGTGTGTTCATAATTAAGATAATACATTAAAATAATATGGTAAGACACTAGGCTTGTGCACAATTCAGAATTTCAGAATTGGCCGCCATTCAATTCATGAGTTGGAATTTGAATTGAATTGACTCCGCCCCACAGGAAGTTGAATTTGAATTGGAGTTGGAATGACAGGAAGTGGAATTAAATTTATGGCAATTCAAAGACATTCCACACAGTCATACAACATAAAGAATGTGTTGAATCTCACATACAATTACATTAATTCTGTAATTTAATAGCATAATTTCATTACACATAACTAGTCGCTCCTCAACCCTGCATACATTTTGTTCCAACATATAGATAATGATCAAATTCTTGAAATAAATTACTTGTTTGGCAACCATTTTAAATACTTGGTTTAAGCAAAGCATTCTGGGATATGGAGTCACGTTCCATTGTGTTCCACAAAATTACAATTCCAATAAATCAAACTTAATTATGTGTTCTGTGACTAGAGCTTTTAACATTTATTGCTGGGGGGAAACATTTCCTGTTAATGTAATCTGTACAAGTAGTTCAAACTAATATCATTTATGGAATATGTAATGAAATCATATCTGACATATATTGTAAAGCTTCATTGTTAAACACTTCACTTATGTATATGAATTTCTTTGAATTTGTATTGAATTGCAATTCTGCTTCCTTTAATTCAAATTCGAATTGTAATTCTAGATCCTGTTTTTGACATCAATTCAAATTCAATTCAAATTCAAGAATTGAATTGGAATTTAGGAGTTATTCTCAATTCAATTCTGAATTGTGCACAAGCCTGTAAGACACAGCAGTTTGCAATATCAAGCAGCAAAACAAGCTATTTTGTACAGCTAAAAATAGCTGGATGCAGATGAGACTGGAAGCCAAACCTATAAAATTTACAATGGCCGCACCCACTCTTACATGAAGAAAAAGGCAGATAATAGGGATGCTATTTCACAAGAAAAAACATAACTGGTAATGCATCTAGTAGTGGTTGCTGACATACATGGTTTCTATAATAAAGCCTTCCATGATCATAGTCCTAGACAGACTGTAATGATTGATGTACCTATAATGTTCTTATCCACACATGATATCCATTTGCTTATCCACATTCAACTTATCTATTTACAGTTATGCATTTCGCAGACTGTTTTATCCACAAGCTATGTACAAAAGAGAAAGATTAAAGTGGTTTGTAAAAGAACCAACACTATTTGTAATACAGAATTTAAGGTTTATTAAACAGATTTGTTATCCATGTGCTTATTCATACATACCTTATCTAGGTGCGAAGGTTAAAAAAAAAAAAATATACAAATTGAGCTCACCTCTGACATGCCAAGTGATCCAGCTCTTGGTCAGCTATCACGCCTTATACGTGAATCCCTTGTGTGCATTTGTGGATTGCCATTCACAAACTTATGATAATAATGCACATTTCTGAAATAATGTTTTACATAACAGTAGAAAAAAATATATATTTTGGTCAGATTCAAAACAACTCAAATGCCAAAGAATCTTGATAAATGAATCCTAAATGTATTATTATTCTTAATCATCATAAAACATTATCAGTAAAATTGTAATTGGTAAAGGCACATTTTGGAATAGTGATTTTAAAATAAAACAATAAATATTACAGAACTTTCAAATATTTCTTCTCAAAAGTTCTATTCAAGAATGCTTACAAAATCATTTTCTTACACCCCGCTCATTGTTAGGCTTTAGGGTGGTTGTAGGAGTGGACCTTCATGCTCTTTTTTTTTTTAATTTGTATGTTTTTGTAAGAATAAAATTGTACAAATTCATACAAATTTGCCACCAACTCAACAAAACAGTTAAATCTACTTGTAAGTTGTTAGACCAGACAGCTCAGAGGTAAATTGTGTGCATAATGGTCTTGGAAACAATGGAAAATAAGTTAAATCACAAGAAATGCTGCTTTAAGTCACCTTTCTGACACCCGTTATGATGAATGACTTTGCCTCATTCCTGATTGAGATGTTCTTACCTGACCAACTTCATGCTAATGTTCAGGCTTAGGTATTTTTATTTGATGCATAATTTAATCAACACCACCCACATTGAACAAGAACATGGCAAATAATTCGAGTGAACTGTTGAACTGCATGAGTTTGACATTAAATAAAAATGTAAAGATTTTCAGTGAAAAATGATCTAAATTCACAGAGCTGTTGTAGGGCTTTAAAAGATTTGGAATATAGCACTCAACTCATATGGATCACTTTTGCGTCCTTTTTGAAGTTTGAAAGCCTCAGTCCTCATTCACTGCTCCTTTAAAATACCTTAATAAGACAATGGTACAACTTATCATTGCAGTCTCAGTCCATCATTTTAGTGCCACATAATATATATGCATATAGAAGCTATAAATGCACATGAATATTATATGCACATATATGTTTCTGGGATTAAAAAAATCCAGGAAAATCACCATAATCTTTTATTTAGATTAGTTAAAGAGATACTCCACCCCAAAATGAAAATTGTTGCATTACTTACTTAACCTCATGCCGTCCTAGATGTATATGATTTTAATTGCTTTTGTGGAATACAAACAGAGACTTTTAGAGAAATAATTCATCTTTTAGTCTATATAATGCAAGTGGATGGGCTTCTCAAAGCCGACACTTCAAAAAAAAAAAAAAAAAAAAGCAAAATTAACATGGTGGTAACCCCAGTGACCCCGGTTGATGAATCAATGACTTTTGAAATGCAACAATGAACTATAAACCATAGTTTCCAGCCAACTGTCAATTGCAGGTCCATAAGTTCACACTTTAAGTGTGATGTTGTGAAAATTGCACAACAAGTGACACATAAGCACAAAGAAATGCCACATCTCACGCAATTTTACTACACGCTTACATCATGTTTCACAATATGCTGACATTAACAGCAGGCTGACAGTTAGCTAGAAGCAATGGTTTATAGTTTAAAATATTAGTAATTTTCTATCATTCTGCTTCAGAAGACATTAATTCATCAATGTGGGTGGTATGAACAGATTAATGTTATGTTTGCTTTACATGATTTTCAAAGCATGAGCTTTGAGAGACCCATCAACTTGCATTATATGGACTCACAAAGATGCATACTTTCTTTAAAAATCTCTGTTTGTGTTCCACAGAAGAAAGAAAGTTAGTAAATGATGAGAGAATTGCATTTTTATGTGGAGTATCCCTTTACTTTTCAATGCTCCTTTCCAAAATCTTGTGAGCTGTCTCACTTTCTACTGCCTTTTAAGCATACTATACAAAGTGAAATCACTTTACATAGGTAGCAACAATATTAAATGTCACTGATCAGCACAAATTATAACTGACGCTCACAATTGATTCCAATTGAATTTAGCTAGATGTGATGTTGTAATAAAGTCATAAATACATATAGCACATTCACTTGATGTGTGAAGGTGCATTTTTAATAAGTGTAATTTTAATTAATACATTTTTTTATAATATGTACAGCAAGTATATTTATAGTGGTGCCGGGCAATGATTAATCAGTTAATCGCATCCACAATAAACATTTTTGTTTACATAACATATGCGTGTGCACTGTGTATATTTATTATGTATATATAAATACACACACATGCATGTATATATTTAAGAAAAAATATGTTAGGTTTAATTATTAGTGTGACCCTGGACCACAAAACCAGTCATAAGGGTCAGCTTTATGAAACGGAGATTTATACATG
Source organism: Labeo rohita (assembly GCF_022985175.1). Taxonomy (NCBI): domain Eukaryota; kingdom Metazoa; phylum Chordata; class Actinopteri; order Cypriniformes; family Cyprinidae; genus Labeo; species Labeo rohita. The sequence continues at coordinate 4,272,316 of NC_066870.1, forward strand.
TATTCAAAAAAAAGAAGCTTTCCATTGATGTTTGTTAGGATAGGACAATATTTGTCCAAAATACAACAATTTGAAAATCTGGAACCTGAGGGTGCAAAAAAAAATCTAAATATTGAGAAAATCGCCTTTAAAGTTGTCCAAATGAAGTTCTCAGCAATGCATATTACTAATCTAAATTAAGTTTTGGTATATTTATGGTAGGAAATTTACAAAATATCTTCATGGAACATGATCTTTACTTAATATCCTAATGATTTTTGGCATAAAAGAAAAATCTATTATTTTGACCCATATAATGTAATTTTGACTATTGCTACAAATATACCCATGCTACTTACGACTGGTTTTGTGGTCCAGGGTCACAAATATAAATTATATGAATATAAATATATACATGTGAATACATGGAAATATTTTCAAAATATATACTGTATGTTTGTGTTTATATATACATAATAAATATACACAGTACACACATATATTATGTAAACAAAACTTTTATTTTAGATGCGATTAATCGTGATTAATCGTTGCCCAGCACTAATTTATAGTTGGGTTTCTTGCTCTCATCCACCATTTTTGATCACATTGTCATCTCAATATATTCTGAGATTGCTTTATCCATAAGGCAGAATCTGACGCAAATAAGGAATTTTATAATGCAGCATAATCTTGCTGCTTCCTGACTGGAACCTGCCTTTGCACCACCAGTGTGCATATACTTTAAGACTTAGGGATAGGTGGACAGCTCACTTTGGTTAGGAACAGAGCCACAGAAGAACGTATAGGTCTTATAGCTATAAGGATCTGAATGGAGTATGTACATGTTCTTATATAGCAAAGTTAATTCAATGATCCATTAAAGACTAAACTGTTTGACAGACTTCCAATATGGTCAATACACTTGCATGCATGGGAATTTAGAGAAACGTCACATTTAAAATACTGTATGTAACATATGTATAGAAGTAATTATTCTGAGAAAGGGAGAACACAGTAAAGCAATGTGAAGAGTAAATGAATGAATACTACCCTTCTACAATATATTATTTTCAGTTTTGTTTAATGTTCAACTTGGGTACATAATGTTCAGTCATGCCCTCAGTGTAGTTTGCATTGGCTGGGACAATAGGATAATAGTTCATGAGTAGTCAGGTAAGAGTTTACTATTAAATCCACACAGATGTCTTTCCATTTTTTGCTATTGTCCCTGCCTTTTCAGTGCTGGCTTTAGGTCGTGCGCCCTGCTTCTCCTGAGCTGTATTGACCCGGTTCTGCTCCGTCATTGTGCCACCAGACACAGGGCTGCTAGCTCTGGAAATCTGAGCGTTTTTTGTGTTATATGTTTGAAACGCCATGTCAAGCTGTTCCTGAGCTACTCGTAAATGGTGGTGCAGAGTAGCCAGGTCAGAGGGAATATTCTCATCAGGACTTGTGCAATGCTGTTCAGGAACCACTCTGGGCATGTTCTGGTCCTGTAGGATGATGCTGTTGGGAATGCGACCCGGTTTGTCAGATTTAACCACTAGGTTGTATCCTGGCGGAGAACTAGAAATGTTCCTGGAGTAAGGGTAGCCGTATGGAGGTTGTTGACCGCGGCTTCGACGTTTACGAAGCGTGTCACGGAAGGCACCGATCCCCAAGTGGAACATCTCACAAACATTGAGCAGCAGACAAAGACAGCTCACCACATACATGATGAGTAAAAAGATGGTCTTCTCGGTGGGTCGTGAAACGAAGCAGTCTACTCTGTGCGGACATGGGATCTTGTTGCAGACATATGAAGGGTTAACACGGAAGCCATATAGAAGATACTGACCCGTGAGGAACGCCACCTCAAAGATGGCACGGGATAAAAGCTGAAGCACATACATCCTCATCAAGCCTTCTTGCATGATCCTACGTCGACCATCATGCTTCACTGGATCTTTGCCCTTGTCTGTCTCTGGTTTGACCTCCTGCTCATCCAGCGTGTCTTCTTCGTAGATCATTGGCTCGACATCGTCTTCCTCCAAAACCTCCTCTAGGTGGTGTCCATTTCTCCACCGACTGTGGCGATTCCTCTTTTGATAAATTTGGTTTTTGCACCGCTCCTCCTCCGAGGTACGGGCGATCTTATGGATGGCGTAACCCAGATACATGACGGAGGGGGTGGAAATCATGATTATCTGGAACACCCAGAACCGGACGTGTGATAGTGGGGCGAAGGAATCGTAGCATACGTTGTCACAGCCAGGCTGTTTAGTGTTGCAGGTGAACTTTGTCTGCTCATCGGAGTAGATTGACTCACCCCCCACTGCGGTCAGAACGATCCGGAAAATAATTAACACAGTCAGCCAAACTTTCCCCACAAATGTGGAGTGGTTGTGGATTTCCTCCAGCAGTCGAGTGAGAAAGCTCCAACTCATGTTGGTGACAGAGACTCTTTACTTATGTTCTGCAAATAAGAGAAAAAGGAGGAATGTAAGCCAAGAAGAAAAAAATCTACATGCATACATATAAAAGATATTGGTGACAATTATAGTTTTTTGAGACAAAAGACATTTGTTGCAACATTTACATTTCCCCACCACTGATGAAATTTTCTGTCAGTAAGTAGGAGGCGCTATTACACATCTTCTGAAAGAGTACTAAATCTCTGGATCAAAACACAGGTAAAAAAGAAGTAGAAACAAGCAATAGCATATGTAAGCGGATGTGTATGTAAAGCTATTGATCATGGTTCTGAATGTAGATGTAGAGATGTAGATAAAAACACGATTTTCTTAAATTTTTGTTTAAAGTGTTGATAAACAGGAATGCATGAAGCTAGAATAAAACTTTTTTTAAAGGGGACATTGGATACAAAATTCACTTTTACATGGTATTTGCATATATATGTAAATATGTCTTAGCAGTGTGGACACAACCACCCTACAGTGATAAGAATCCATTCATTCCTTTTTTTCAGTAATTCCCCAAAAATCTAAACAGTAAATTATCAAGCCGTTTGATTTTCTGAGCATATGTATGACATCATACTGCTCATGGGCATCCAATGTCCAATTGACGTACTACATGTTCATATATTCAGACAACAAAATATTTGTGAAAATGATAAAAAATGCTGGCGTTTTTTTTTTTTTTTTTTAATGCTGGTGGGAATAGAGTTAAATATGCTGCTTCATTAGCATGGTAGCATTCTGATTAAAAAACATGTCAGTGATGTTTAAAGGGTGCAAGCATTTAGACTTAGATTTAAATATCACAATTATATAACAAAAACTCAAATATCTAAAAAAACTGAGATACACACAGCAAAAAGGTTGTACAAAATGAACCGTCTCTGATTGCACAGAGACAAAATTCACACAGATGTATGTCCAAATAGGGTATTCCAAATAGTCACACTGCACCCTAAAAACTCACTTATCAACTTATCAGCTTTCAGTGTAAGAAGAACATGGTTATGATTCATTCTTTAAAAGGGTAATGAATTGGAAAAAATTACATTCGACATACAATATATGTAGAGTATAAGAGGTAATTAGGTATTAGGTATATGGAGGTAATTGTACTATAAAAATGATGCGCATTCTCAGTACTACGATGCTTGCTTGTGGTGCTGCTGATGCCGGAGACATCATTCTGACGTAGAACCTGAGTGCACTGCACTTTATTTACAAGCAGAGGAATGCACACGCATGCATAATTTTACCAAAGACTATAGGATTATACAAGATGGTTCTAGCCTAAAAAAACAAGCTTTTTTAAACGCTATTTGAGCATAAGAAACAACATAGATGGGGCAGTTCATATCAGATTTTGTTGCTGATTTGAAATGTGTAACGTAACTGCGACTTCAGCGAGCTGTTTTTGAGATTCCAGGATTCCCTGGATTCCCAGGATTTAGATAGAAATTGGTCTTGTTTGAGCTGCCCGGAGGCATTGCAAATATGGCTGCCAAGTGAATAGACTTTTCTTGAAAGGGACTTTTAGGGATTTTACTCTGGTGAATGCACATTGGATACTGACACAAAAGAAAAAAATTGTTTTCTTTGAGAACAAAAGTATTCTCATAGCTTCATAACATTACAGTTGATCAACTGATGACACATGGACTATTTTAACAATGTCCTTACTACTTTTTGGGCCTTGAACGTGTCAATTGGGTTGCTGTCTATGCAGGGTCAGAAAGCTCTCAGATTTCATCAAAAATATCTTAATTTGTGTTCTAAAGATGAACAAAGGTCTTACCATGGAACAACATGAGGGTGAGTAATTAATGACAGAATTTTCATTTTTTGGGGGTGAACTATTCACTTAAGGGCTGTCTCAATCGCAAAATCTTTCTAGGACACTGGAACGTTCGCTACCTAAAAAAAATTTACAATGCACTGTGAAAATCAGGGAGCATTGATATGCATAAATTACACAAGCCAACTAAATACACATTATAGCACACAATAGATTTTTTTTAAAAGGATAAGCCATTATTTCATTATATTCCAGCATAAACACACATCACTAGACTGTAAACACAATCTAGCTAGCATTTATAATTCATTTATGGCTGAAATGCTGCAAGCATAATGATCAAAATAATTTTCATAATGTACTTAAAGGCTAAAAACAATGTCAGAAAAATATCATTCCTTCTACAGGGACCGGGAAGGGACATGTTATGCCCTCTGGAGGATTTGGACCAGGGATGGCTGGAATGGCCATGGAGTGCCTCAGCTTTTCCACAGTGAGGGGAGAACCAGTCATTCACATACTCAATGTAATGGAGTAGTGAACAACTGAAGTCTCCCATGGGCGTTATATATAGGATGTGATTGTCCAGTTGGCTCCAGAAGCACATCTTCAACATGTTCTCATTCCAGTCAAACTGGTGGCATAACTCCAAAAAATGCTCAAAAACTCAAACCAAAAAAATGACATAATGAGTAACCATGGAAACTAATGACATGAGGGTTTGCTCAGAGGAAAAAGCTAAAACACAGACTAGATGTGACAATATCCAGACCAGATAGCAGACCTGTGCAATGGAACGACCACAGCACAGCAAAGAATCTAGACAGATCCTTAGCAAAGACCTCAAAGACTAGACGAGTTCTCAGCACAGATCCCTATGGCCAGCTATGAAAGTGTCAGCTAAGACCACAACAACAAAGGCTTGAACAAGAAAGATGTTCATAGTGTTTACAGTTATTGATAAGACAGTCATCTACTGCCTAAACAGTAGCTCTACCTTCATATTTCGACCTGTTAGACACTCCTTTCCCACCTAATGCCAGTGTGACATGCAGATGCTTTTTAAAAAAATAACATCAATCTGCAAATCTGACTTGTGAAGCAGCCTGGAATCATAAATCACAGTTGCTGATCCTTGGTCTGATGGCCTCCAATGGTCCTGGTGGTCCCAAGTCCAGTGTTTCTCCTTTGTGGAGGTCTCCATCTCTGCCAACCCTCCAAAGATATTGTGGTCCACAAGTGGTCTCTTCTGCCAGCTCCTGCATTGTGGTCTCTTCCAATGGCTCGTCTGCCACACAGTGGTTTCTTCCCGTGCCTGCACTGCCATTTTTTCTGTTTTGTCGTCCTGTGTTTGAGACTTTTTTCCATCTTATCTTCATCTGTTTATAGTTTAGTTGTCATTATCTGCGTGTATATACTGTATGGCCCGCTGGTTGTTCATTAAGTTGTTTGCTTTTGTCTTGACAGTGCTTATGTTAAACTGTTGCATTTTGGTTTGTTTATCTCGTGATATTGGATTCTTTCATTGTATAAATAAAGACTGCTAACAAATAGATCCTTGCCTCAACTTTACTCCCTTCTGGACCAAGCAGTGACTAGTGTAAAGCTGAAAGAAAACCTCTACTTTCCTTTAAAGGCTGATTGACTGATGATGTGATAGAGGTACTAAAAAAAAAAAAAATAACGAATGGACTGTGCTTCAAGTGTGTATATGCAAAATCCTTAAAATAACCTATCATGAGCTAAAACAATAAGAGGTACAATGTTCTTCATAATAATCAAATATACTGTGCAAAGGAGCACTGTGAATACATTCAAGACACTTCTCAGAGCTCTGTCTATTCCTAAAAACTCAATAGTGCCTATAGGTTCCTATGAATGAATTTCCTATGGTGTTTTTTTTTTTCTCAGGTGGTAACAGGATGTGCAGTTTTTTTGTCAGACAATTGTGTCTGCAATGAAGCAGCACACTCTCTCACTACGCACAAATCAAGTTATTTCCGAACTCTGGTTTATTTTAGGTCACAGCTGAATTGTTCCTAAACAAGACCCTAAGGACAAAACTCGGCCACAAAATTTCAGTCAAAGCTCATCCCACGGGTATGTCTGACAAAGATTGTTCAGAACGTGATCCAACACATAACTGAGTCTTTAGCTGTTTTAAAAACAAAGGAATATTACAGTAAACATTACAAAATCATATTAAAATAACAAAATATCAACAACAACAAAAAACTCAATAGTAGAAAATATTTTTACTATTTGAAAAATTCTTTACAACGCATGACATTTAATATAATATATATATATATATATAAAAAGATCAAATTTTGACAGGAAATGGTCAGTTATTTGTAATAACATGCATATTTTAAATGTTAAATGCCTTAGAAAAACACTACAACTTTGGGTGATGCTGCATTGATTGATTGTTGCATGTACTAGCAGTTTATACTGTTTTGTAGCACTTACTATTCGATTCTATATTTGTATAATTTCATTTTTATTTTTTTAGGAATTATTTACTGTTTTACTTATTTAAATATAAATGATATATTCTCTTAACCAACCCATAAACATAAACAATAACCATCCTGAAACCTTTTAACCTAATTTGTTTTATATTCTGGTTATTCCCTATTTTCTGGTTTTACATTCATTTTTCCCACCATCATTTTTCAAAATGAAGTAAGCTATTTTCTGTTTTCTGCAAGACTTCTATTTTATTAGGTATTCTCATCTAGTGTGTGACCAGCTTAACAAAGTGCGGTAAGCAGTAAAACTGTTTCCACTACAAGATATTGTGTTTATAATTGCGATAATAAATTACAGCAATGGTAACAAATATCAAGCAGCACAATGAATTGTTTTTGCACTGCTAAAATAACTAGAAGAGGCTGACACCAAAAGTCGTAAGTCCTTGATCACTTGCATTCTATATGGAGCTGCTTTATTATTTACTTTTTTTTCCTGTTGCTTGGGCTGTTGTAGAAAATATTGCAAATGAAAGAGCAATATGAAATAGCAATGCAATAAACTATGGCTGTGTAACAAACAGTCAGATTACCAATAGGTATTATGGAGTTGGATCTCAAAATAACTCATATATCATACAGAGCTGTGTAAGGTGGGGCTGTGATGCTGTGAAATCAGAATCATGTTACATTATGGTATATAGAGCTCTCTGGAATATGTGTACACTCACTCCCTGTGTCAAAATTAAGGGGTCAAAAAGGATCCAGTTCATGGAAATCTCAAATTCATTTCTATCGGATGTAAAGTCTAAGAGAGCAAGAACAACCAAGGGGTGGAGCTTAGCAAAGCATCAGTTAAAACATACATTTGGAAAGGTTTGCCAAAAAACAGTTTCTCCCTAGAGTATATGAACTGGCCCCTGTTCGTGTTTTTAACATGCCATTCCCTAATGTGGGACTTGCCATCTCCCATACCATCTGAACCGGCAGGAATGGCTGCCACAGGCTCACATTGTGTATCTTAGAGGAAAGCAAGGATAACTGGACACAGATGGTACTCACTATTCATGGAACCTCATAGCCTGAGACACCTCAGGGAAAATAGGTGTTTGGTTGAGTGGATCTTTTCAAAGGAACGTGTAAAAAAAGAAAAGAAAAAAAAAGTGTGCAGTCTTTCAACGTAATTAAAGGCTCAGTGATTAGTGATTTGAGCTTGAAATTAAATAAGCCATTTTGTTCAAGTTTGCTCAGTGTAATTGATGGTATGTTTTCAGCTGGGGTAAAGAGTACAACATGTCAGTCATATAACAACATGTAAAGGTAGTCGTTTATTTAGGTCAATTAAGGTAAGGTCATGTCGAGTTCAATTATGGTTATGCATTTCTAGTCACTCATTTGCCACTCAAATCATTATCAGTCAATGAAAAATAAGTGCCATTGTTACAACTACATTTTACATCACACTCTTAAAAATAAAGGTTTTTTATTGGCATTAATGGTTCTATGAAGAATCTTGAATGTCCGTGGAAACTTTCAAATGCAGAAAAGGTTCTTTATAGTCTGAAAAATATTCTTTAGATTTTTAAAATGTTCTTCAAAATTGTTCTTTCAGGAACTGTTCACTGAAAGGTTCTTTGGGGAACAAAAATGGTTCTTCTATGGCATCACTGCAAAAACGCCCTTTTGGAAACTTTATTTTTAAGAGCGTACATTCAACATTGTTCATGATTTTATTTCTTCAGTCTCAGTTGTGTAATCAAAAGACTTTGGCATACTGGCCCGAAAAGTTGTCTGGAGGATATCATTTAAACACTTAAACAAAAGTAAGCCATTGAAATGCACATAAACATGCACTTCATAAATATATGTCAAAGGATGACTACAGGAGGTAGTCAAATAAAGTTAATATTACAGATGAGATTAGAAACAGATGATTCTGTTGTAAATCTTTGCATATCTTTGTACATAAGGTCTAAATCCTAGGCAGTTACAGCACTTTGTGAATATGTGTGGTATTTGTTTGATCCATAAGGCTGCAAACACAGACAAAATTAAGGAAAATTTGAAACAGAAATGTATGCAATGTGCAACTAAACACAAAAATTGTCACAATCAATTCAGTGAGGTGAATCATGCTCACCTAACTGTGTTTGATTTGCCATAGAATTAAGCAAGGAAACATGCCCTTAATTAATGAACAAAATGAGATGGCAGTAGCTTTGTCAATTTAAGCAAACCTTTCACTCAATCAGCAGTCTTCAATGAAGCAGCTTGAGCTAAATTTAAATCATTTTAACTGTACAGAGAATAGGGCTGCACGATTATGACAAAAATCATAATTGTCGATTATTCCCTTGAAATTGTAATTTCGATTATTAATTACGATTATCAAAATTTACATTGAATGATGTTTTGAATAGCTATATACCATTGTCTGAAGCAACTGCATGCCACATTTTTATATATAGTTTCTTCTTCAAATATAAAAAATGTAAGTATTTAAAAATAAAAACAATGAGGAAAAAAACCTTAAGATAACCTGTAGGAAAAATACACACACTCTCTCACACACAAACATACATCTCAAGAGAGCAGAATAATGCAAGTAGATTTTTTTTTTGTTTTTGTTTTTGTTTTGTTTTGTTTTGTTTGTTTTTGTAATTGTGCCTTTGAACAATTACATAATTGTGGCATCTGTAATTGTAATCACGATCAGAAATGTGATTAATTGTGCAGCCCTAACAGAGAATGTGCATAAAATAATTAAAGGACTATGAATTTTGTGATAAAAATGAATTTTATTAAACATTTTTGGTTATCTACATTTGTATGTTAACAGTCTAGAATGAAATTATGAATGATGTTATACTGAAAATGTGTTAATGTACCTTCAGATATGACTTGTAATGGTCTTGTAATTAAATCATGTAAAACACATATTCTATATTTAAAAATGTAAAATGTATCAATGTATGAGACCAATTAGTTTATTTTCATTTAAACCTCGAAATAAACAAACAATTAAACAGTTTGTTTTAAAAAATGAAAAACAGTATATTGGGGGAAAGTACACTTTAAAAAAAAATATATAGAAAATTTGATAAATCACCATTAGCTTACTTTTTACAGTGGGCAACATTAAATTCCAAATGTAACTATTTCTCTTACAAAATAAATACGTTAAACAGCATTTACTGGCGATTTTTAGATCGCTAATATCATCACACGTGTTATAGGCTACGAGGAAATAACATACGGACCTTGGGAAGTTGCGGCAAGGAAACACCTCCAGAAGACGCGCGCTCCATCCGGTCATAACTTTCCGCCAAACTGCGGCGACCTCTCAGCATTCCGCTTCAGGTGCGCATAGTGAAGTGCTCGCCTATCCACAGTCTGCTGGAATCGTGCTCCATTATCATCTATCAGCCACAGTAAACGCTCCGCATCCCGTGTGCCCATTGTAGACCGCACACGAGAGACCGTCAGTCTCATTCTCGCCTCACACTCCTCTCTGACTCCAGCTTGTTTTGCACCCACCGTCAAAGAGCAAGTATAAAGAGAAGAAAAAAAAAACTTTGAGGGAAAGAGTTCCCCTGGCTATTGGCCCTGAATCAAGGGTTTAAACTCCCAGACTGACTGCTGGCGTGTTCCAGCACAAATGCCATGACGACCTCACACGCTGCTCTGTGCAGTCACAGTAAAACCACTTGAATATGGTAAACGGAGTAGGTTTACCATATTAAAAGTGTCAGTGACAAATCGACTGGCCTGTAGAGTGTTCTACGGAGAAGGTTAATTACTTATAAATGCTGTTTAATTTACAGAGGAACAAAACCTAAATATAGAATGTTCAACACTAACTGATTAATCAACTATTTTCAATAAGATTTAATAAATATAAAGTGTTTATGCGCCTGTCATTTTATGCTCTCCTGTGTGTCATAATATTTAGAGGTTCTGCCCAGACTAGGAGTTAGAGATAGGATGGAAAGACATGTTGTGTCTTTTCCGATATGCGTGGACATTTGCACACTCTTCAAAAAAGATTGAAATTACTAAAATGTATTTTTGCATTAACCAATGAACCTCAACTGATTTTCCAGCTTCTCACAACCTAAAATGTGACCCTGGACCACAAAACCAGTCTTAAGTCGCTGGGGTATATTTGTAGCAATAGCCAAAAATACATTGCATGGGTCAAAATTATTGATTTTCCTTTTATGGCAAAAATCATTGGGAAATTAAGTAAAGGTCATGTTCCATAAAGACATTTTGTAAAATTCCTACTGTAAATACATGAAAACTTAATTTTTGATTAGTAATATGCATTATTAAGAACTGCATTTGGACAACTTTAAAGGCAATTTTCTCAATATTTTGATTTTTTGCACCCTCAGAATATTGCCCTATCCTAACAAACCATACATCATTGGACAGCTTATTTATTCAGCTTTCAGATGATGTATAGTTCTCAATTTTGAAAAATTGACCCTTATGACTGGTTTTGTGATCCAGGGTCACAAATATAATGTAATGACATAATGTGACCTTAGACGCAGCCATGCTCATTCAGTATCATCAAAACACCCAAACAGCTGATCAGTGATATGCTACGCTTCAGTCACTTTCATGTACTGCCTGAGATCCGTTACTAACTGACTTGTGCTCATCTGCAAAACTTCTCAAATGCTTCATCTCTGAGCCTTCCCATCACATCATTTGTCCTCCTCCGAGTCCAGGTATAACACTGGTGATCGTGAACTATTGGTTGTCAAGCTGGCCTTGGAAAAGCAGAGGCACTGGTTGGACGGAGCTCAACACGCATTCCTGGTCTGGACAGATCATTGCAACCTGGAGTACCTCCAACAAGCCAAACGTTGAATCCTTATTAGGTTCGATGAGCTTCTTTCTTTGACCAGTTCGATTTCAACTTGTCTTACCGCCCAGGCACCAAGAAAAACCAGTTGCTCTCTCCAAACAATTCTCTTCTATTATTAAGGAGGTCCCATCATTCATGCACCTCAAATAGTGCAACCCATGTACTTTTTCATTAAGAAGCAAATTTGCATTGTGTAATTGATTTCAGGGGCTTTTTTATTAAAGGGGCATTGTTCATAGTTATCTTATATATTTAATGTCTATATGTTGCCTTTTATGTTAAATAGTTATTCAAGTATATATCAAGGTCAACAAAATCATCTTTACACTGCAAAGGTGGCACAGGCTAGGGCTGCAATATTATGACAAAAATTAAGACTTCACATTAGTTATCTTAGTAGCATGAAAAACAAAACAGTTATTCAAACTGGGAATAAAGTGAGCAATTAACATTCCCCATCCCTAAAGCGGTCAATGACTTTAATCATGACTTTAGTTTAATATTGTGAGGGCATTTTTTCATATTGCTGCCATTTTTGCCCTAATCACGGGTTATATCCATCCCTGCAGAAAACTAAAATTTTATATGTTCCGTGTATGTCCGACTATACTTGAAGAAAATTATCATGTGGATATATTATAATTTTACTTTGCAGCACAGCAGAAGTTATACAGTATGTTATTAGTCTGTATAACCCTGTACCTCCAACAGTACAAAATGCAGAAAGACAGAAACAAATCTTAATATCTTCTTGTGTTATGTAATGGTTTTAATTTGTTCCGCTCGTCACAGCTCTACTGAAGAAAGGCTGTTGTCTAGAGGGAGTGCCTTACTATCTCATTCGCTATGACAGAGCATTGTATGGTTAGTGAGCAGAAAACTATCAGTGGACTTCCATGGACATGTGTGTTCTTAAGCCTCTGTAGACTGGATGTGCAGCCCACCCACTCAGATGGGCCGTTGGCCTTTATCCTCCAGAGGCCATGCCTCTCTGGCCACTTCCATATCAGAACACATTGCAAATGCCATACAGCCCTCATCAGTCATTCTCAAGATAAGTGTCTGCTTAAACTTCATAGCAATTTAGGTACAGCACCCACTGAGGTCAGCTCTTATAGATCAGATGATAGAGTCATATGAGAGCACATGTGCCATTGGGCCAAAATCTGTATGTCTCCAAAAATGTAAACAAAAGCTTTTTCTGTATATGCAATCAACATAATCTTTGAAATCATTTTACATGCAATCACCAGTCATGATCAGAGAAGACATTTAATAGATATCTTAGTCAATCTGTGACTATATAAAAATAAATAAATTCAAAGTTCTTAAATTAATAGTTATTACTATTTTCATCTGCTAAAAGAGACAATAGGTAACACAACTCGCTTAGAGCAAATCCAGCCACTCTGGGAGTCTATGGCAGCCCACAGAACTGCTTGCGAGAAAGTTATGAAATTCTGAGTTGAATGCATGTCGAAATTAAAATTTTGACATGTCAAAATATTTTGCATCTTGAATTTTGCAAAAAACAAAATCAAATCATCCTATATGGTTTGTCCAAATTTTACCAAAATGGGCTCTTTAGATAAATCTTTAGATAATGCTAGCAAAAAATTATCGAAAGCTTTTTCATATACCAAAAGCGTATTAACAAATTTGACTATAATTTGTGCAAAAATGGACATGAGGCTATATTTTCGCAATGTTTTAGTAGATTCTTTAGTAGATTAAGCAAACTTGGTTATCTACTTTTTTTTTTTTTACTCATCCTAGATTTTCAAAAAAGGCTTAGATCATCTTCAGAGCATTCTGACAGACAGTTATCAAAAGCTTTCTGATATACCAAACCACTTTTATAAAGCATGTTAACAAAATTAACAAAGTTTGTGCAAAAATGGACATGAGACTATATCTCCACAATGCTTTAGTGTATTCTGACCAAACTTGGTACGTTATACCAAGCATGACCTGAGGGCGCATGAGTAGTTTTGGCACAGCGCCACCAAAAATCATGAGGATAATTTTGTCAGATTCTGAGTGGTATACCGAATCAAACGATACCAAATTTTCCCATGTCAGCCATTTTGAATGTGGACCATTTCAAATTTTGTAGTAAAATGCTTTTTCAAACACTTGAACCTTATTGAGCTGTTTTGGGGAAAGTTATGAAATTTGGCAAATGGAAAGAAGACAGTCTCAAAGTTAACCATAGCGAATTTGGAGTTTCTAACTCAAACTCTCTAGGGCCACCAACAGGCCAAATTTGCACTTATGTTTCTGCTAATAACTTTTGATCTGTAAGGTCTAAAAACAAAGTTCTTTATCCTCTGATTCCTTCTCATATCATGTTGAATGCATACCAAAAATTTATAAAGGTCAAAATTTTTTAGCAATTTTATATTTTTTCAAAAAAACTACTTTTTTGAACTTCTCCTAGACGGTTTTCCAGTTTTCACCAAAATCGGCTCAGATTGTCTCTTTAAATAATGCTGGCAAAAAGTGGCAAAAAGTTATCTTTTTGATATAGCAAACCGCTTTTGTAAAGCATGTTAACGGATTTGACTAAATTTGTGCAAAAATGGACATGAGGCTATATCTTCGTAATGCTGTAACAGATTCTGACCAAACTTGGAGTGATCTTGTTAGATTTTGAGTGGCATTCCAAATCAAATGATGTCAAATTTTCTTATGTCAGCCATTTTGAGTGTGGATAATTTTGAATTTCATAGCAATTTGCTATCTTTTTCAAACATTAGCGTATTGTTATGAATCATAGAAATTTGGCACACGAATAAAAGACAGTCTCAGTATTAACCAGAGCGAATTTGGAGTCTCTTCCTCAAACTCTGTAGCGCCACCAACAGTCCAGATTTGCACATATGTTTCTGCTTAGAATTTTTGATCTGTAAGGTCTAAAAACAGAATTCTTATTTTGCTCTGATTCCTTGGCTTGTATTGTGTTGAATGCACACCAAAAATTGAATTTCCACACGTCAAAATTTTTCGCAATTTTGAATTTTTAAAAAAATCTGCTTTTTTTTGGTACTCATCCTAGATTTTCAAAAATGGCTTAGATCATCTTCAGAGCATTCTGACAGACAGTTATCAAAAGCTTTCTGATATACCAAACCACTTTCATAAAGCGTGTTAACAAATTTAACAAAGTTTGTGCAAAAATGGACATGAAACTATATCTCCACAATGCTTCAGTGGATTCTGACCAAACTTGGTATGTGTAATAACGAGCATGACCTGAGGGCTTATGAGTTGTTTCGACACAGTGCCACCTACTGGTCAAAAGATATTAAGAAAAATTACATTTTTGCTTATAACCTCTGATCAGTTTGGCCAAAAATCCTAAGACTGTTCAGAGTTACATAATTACAGACAGGTGTGTTGAAGCAGGGTTGGAGAACCCTGGTCTTTATTGGGTAATTAAATACAGTTACTTACCTCTGTATTTTACATCTGTTGTGTTTAGCCTGTTGAACTGTATTTATCAGGGACTTCATTTCATACCTCACTACTGCACTTTAATTAGTTTCAGTGGTGCTGTGGCAACATCATCTGTCCTTAAAGCTAGTTCGGTAGCTTTTTTAAGTCAGAATGATGCAGTTGGACTGGCTGATGAAGTGAGCAACCAGCATGAGCTCTTTCTAATGTCAACTTCAGTTTCTCCAAAAATCTTAAAGCTGAAGGGGGTGGTTTTAGGTCACAGATGTCAGGGTTTATGTAATAAATCAAGTTCAACTGAGAAGTGCCCTCAGAGAAACACTTGACAGAAAACCGCCATTTAAACAACAAGCAAGTCCTTCCAAAGAACTACATCCATATACTGACTCTCTCTCAGTCACAGACAAACACACACACACATATATACACACTGGATGGACCCATCAGCTGGTGTGGCGGCTAACCTATAGGCATTTTTTGTTGTGGCAGTCTCATTTGGTTACATCTCCTCATTGAGCCAGACTTAGGGCTGCCTTTGGGTGAATGCCACTTACACAGAGTTTGATGAAAACATGAATCTACTGAGGTGACTTAGAACAACTGCCCAAAGGTTCATGCCAAAGAAACTTGCCTCAGAAGTCTGAAGTCTCTTGTTCAGATAGCGCTGTAATCAAGCGCAGAAGGACATCGCGGGAACATCACACAAATTACAAACTAATGTAGCTACATCTACCACCAACTCAGCATGCTGTGTGGTGTGTGGCAGAACCCCTCAAAGTACAGTATGTGGTTTAAAAATCTGGCATTATATATACCAGTTAAGTAAATAAGTAATTTATAAGTAAATATTTTGTGTGATCTCCCTTTGGTTTTAAAAGAGACTTTCCCAGGTATTAAGGTAGTTTGTTTCTAAGGCTCAAAGCATCTTGGAGTTTTCCTCTGCGTCTTTTAATGCAATCCTAGATAAATCCCCTTGATCAAAATATTACAGTATGCCACTTAGTGTATGCATAATTTTTTTAGCTATTGTCGCATGGATTTCAGACTGAAATGATATCTACAATATTTAACAATGCTATTAAATAAGGTCACATTTGAATTTGCACTTGCATAAGGCATTGTTGTGTATAATATTTCAGTATTATAAAGAACTATGTTTAATGTAAATGGATACAAACACAACAGTATAATTGTAACATTTTTAATTTGAAAATTTATTTAATAAATGTTTGACCATATTATAAAATATTTCTATTTCACTGTATTATGTGAAAATATTATTTACTTCAATGTCAAATATACTGAACGATTTTCATGAAGCGTAAAATGTAAAAATGTAAAGATTAAATAATGGCCAAAAGAAATATTTGAAGCACTGTACTTGCACTGAAAACTGGCTAAAACATTACTTTCCCCTCCAAAGATGATAGTAACTTGTTTCATAATAACTTAATATTACATTTTATTGAAAGATTACAAAGAAAAACATTGATTCTCTTTGGGCTATTATACACTAATGTACTGTTTACAATTAGATTAAATGTCCAATTTGATTTTATGTTGACTTTTCAGTGCTTTTTGTCATATTACCAATGAGCTTTTGTACTTTTCTGACATTTCAAGTGGGAAATATGGAAAATATGTATATGTCTACCCTGGAAAAGTATAAAGGACAGTAATAGCAATTTAGTTATTCTCCTACAAAGCATAACTGCTGAAGGGAATTATTTTCCTGTCTGGTCAGTGATTCATGAAAGGCTTCACTTTCCTTGCAAAGAAGCGTATAAAGTGTCAATATAATTGTCTGGATAAAAATGGTTTCATCATGAGATTGATTTATGACTGTCAGTGTGTAAACTGTCGGCCATATTTCAGACATTAACTATTAAAACATGTAAACTGTAAAAGACATTTAGAATACACAGATAACTTACTGAACTTTGTTGTTCAAGGCATCTTGCTTTTTTATAACTCAACATTTGCAGATGTCAAATGACAGGGAAAAAATATGTGAGAGATTTTCCTGGATAAGAATCTTTTTTCCATTTCCTTTAGTCCAGCTGAAGTTAAAAACAATATTTCATAAAGAGCAGTTTAACAGACACAGGCTGTTCCATTTTCCAAAGCTAGGTCTGATTTTGACAGTCACAGATAAATACATGCATTGCATAGTAAACACAAAAACAAATAATAGTATTAGTAGATGAAACTTTTACATATTCCGAAGAAAATGTGAGTGTTCGCCAATGCAGAACTCACCACCACAGGTTTATTGTGTATATATGTTATATTTCTAAGGTGTTCTGAGTGTGTTTAGCATGTTTGTAGTCAATATTTTGGTCTCTAGACATGGCACAGGTTCTTCCTTCATTGTAAGTCTATGGATTTTGTTTAAAGCGAGACACCAGACACCAGAACTTGTAGAGCTTACAGCTGTTGCATGCATGCCAACACAATCATAGACGCTGCGCTCGTCGTATGGAATAGTTTTTAACACTCATCTTCAGCAAGCCTGAGGTTATTTCTCTTTTACACGATCTTGTCAAAACTGCCCATGTAATGCGGGGGGTGAGGCGAAGCCTAAGGACTCTTCTTCACTCCCCGGGTCACTGGGGTTGTAATAGTAACAGAGAGCCAGATCTCCTCCTCAGAGGCCCAGCAGAGCTGCAGCATTCTGGGTGAACTCAGCCAACTCACACCCCAGGCCTCCCCATTGCTCTGACAGCAATAACAGCCATTACTGACCAAGATTATTACACTCACAAGTATTATCTCATGGGATCATATATGTCATGAAATGAGCGGTAGATATGTGCATAATTTATGCAGTAATACTTCTACTGATAAAAATATTGACAGGCATGCTGGTCCCACAATATTTGATAGTAGCTCTTGAGAAACTACTATTATGTAAGCAGAAGCCTTGTGTACTGGAAAGTACTTGGAATTGGAATTTAAAGCATGCATCATGCCATTGGTTAGATTTATATAATATGATTATCAGGCCTCGCACAAACTTGTGAACTCAGCTTGAGTGCATGATCATTAAAGCAAACATGAGAATCTCAAATTTCTAAAGAAAATACACTTTATATTCAACTTTTCACTCAAATTGTGAATCTATTTTCTAACTTCTAACTATATTTGCCACATGACAAATATATGAAAATAATAAATAATAGAAGCATAAATAATAGAAAAATAAAATATTGTTTTATCAGGCTTTTCCGTTTCTTTCTTCTTCTTTTTAAAGAATTAAATTTGTCATTGCATTTCATCACATATACTCACAAATATGTGACCCTGGACCACAAAACCAGTCATAAGGGTCATTTTTTGGAAAATTTATAAATTTGAAGATTTATAGATCTGAAATAAATAACCTCTCCATTGATGTATGGTTTGTTAGGATAGGATAATATTTGGCTGAGATACAACTACTTGAAAATTTGGAATCTGACGGTGCAAAAAAAAATCTAAATATTGAGAAAATCGCCTTTAAAGTTGTCCAAATGAAGTTCTTAGCAATGCATATTACTAATAAAAATATATTAATATATTTACAGTAGGAAATTTACAAAATATCTTCATGGAACATGATCTTTACTTAATATCCGAATGATTTTTTCATAATTTTGACCGATACAATGTATTGTTGGCTATTGCTACAAATACACCTGTGCTAGTTATGGCTGTTTTTGCGGTCCAGCGTCACATTTATCAATAGTATCAGAATTTGCAACAGTACTATTTTTTGAGACCACTAGATGGCAGGGCTGTAAAATTTAGATAAACTTTTAGGGAAGACCCCTGTTCATCATGGCCTTAGAGTGACTTTGCAGTTTTCCATGTAAATAAATTTAACGGCTTCAATCTGTGCTGCTTTAGAAAGATTCATAACCAAAAAAAAAATAATAATAATTAATTAATCAAATTACTGATTTAGCTAAATAAAGACACTAAATGTGTGTGAAGAACTGTGTGACCTGTACTGTAGTACATCTCATAAACAAATAACCTCACTGATCAATCCCTAAAATCCCCATGGTTGAGTAATTAAATGAAAACTATATTAGCATTTGACATAGCAGTCCTTATATGCTGCAAATGACCACATCCAGAACATTTCAACAGACTTGTTGACTTGTCATAAGACACTGTCTGGATATATTCCAGTTAATGGTTCATGAAGTTCAACTAATCTTTAAAGGAAGCTTGGAAATGACCCATTGTCTCTTTATCTGCATAGACTCTAAATCCTAAGCTACATTCACATTTGAGACCCTGGACCACCAAACCAGTCATAAGTAGCACGGGTATATTTGTAGCAATAAGCAAAAATACATTGTATGGGTCAAAATGACAAATTTTTCTTTAATACCAAAAATCATTAGGATATTACGTAAAGATAAAGTTCCATGAAGGTTTTTTGTAAATTTCCTACCATAAATATATCAAAATTTAATTTTCGATTAGTAATATGCATTGCAAAGAACTGTATTTGGACAACTTTAAAGGCGATTTTCTCAATATTTTGATTTTTTTGCAATCTCAGATTCCAGATTTTCAAATAGTTGTATCTCAGCCAAATATTGCCCTATCCTAACAAACCATACATTAATGGAAAGCTTATTTATTCAGATGTATGAATGTATAAATCTCAATTTAAAAAAAAAAAAAGTACCCTTATGACCGGTTCTGGATCACCTTTATATAACACACTTGGCTCCTATTTTCCTATTACAATTTAATATTTCATTCTGTTTGGTGACTTTTGGTGCCAACTCATTGTGGTGCCAATGTCTCGTTGAATTATTACTCAACATATTTACTTTGTTTTCCATGGGGAAGTTTTCTAAATATACTGTGAATCAAAATGATCATAACATACACAACAAACACATCATAAAGTAATCATAAACAACGGACTTCAATTGTGTCCCCGATTTTGAACTTCCAAAATGTAGTTTAAATGCAGCTTCAAAAGGCTGCATTTAACAAAAATGCAAAAGCGCGTGTAGCACAGGCTCTTGGATGCGCACTCACGACACTACGTGCTATTGAATCACGTAGAAAGGTCACATGGAATGTAGGTGGATCTACAGACCCAGTGTCTACAAAGCGAACGCACGAAGACTAAGAAAGTACAAGTAAGTCAAATGCTGTTTACAAACAAAAAGCTACAATGATGTCGGACTATTCTGAAGTTGTAGGAGAAAATAAGATGGAGTTTTTCACCATACTCTACCTTTTTTAGCCGGAGTACACAGACAATGAACTTAGACGTGATTCGTAGTAGTGATGGGAAGTTCGGATCATTTTACCGACTCGGACCTTTGAGTCTCGTTCAGCAAAATGAACAAATCTTTTTTCGAGTCATTTCATTCATTTTAGCAAAATATAATTAAAATGTTACGTGTTACTTCCCTAACACATCTACTGCTTACACAAACGTTGATCACACTACAAACAAGACAAAACTATAATGCTATAAGAAACAGAAAAGATTCATTCATTGTTTACCTGAGTCATTAGTCTATGATTAGCTCACCTCACCTCTTATCTGACAAGTTTTCATTTTTGAGGTGTTTGTTCATCATGTGACAGCCCCATAAGATGAACGAATGATTAGAAAAACCCGAAGACTCGAAACAGGTGAACTAATTCCAGTACAGAACCTAATAGGATGTTGCGCATACGCCACTGAATGAATCACTCCCCCGAGACGACTCACTCTTCCCGGGTCACATTAAAGATCCGTTCAAAATGAACGAATCATTCAAGAACGTGCATCCCAGAGCCTGTGATACACGAGCTGTTGTGCTTAAAAGGTATACAAATTTTTATTTTTCGAAAAAAATGAATGATCGTCTCACTAGATAAGACCCTTCTTCCTCGGTTGGGATCATTTAGAGCCTTTTGAAGCTGCATTTAAGCTACATTTTGGAAGTTCAAAATCGGGGGGCACAACTGAAGTCCATTAAATGAAGAAAAATCCTGAAATGTTTTCCTCAAAAACCATAATTTCTTTACAACTGAAGACAGAAAGACATGAACATCTTGGATGACAAGGGGGTGAGTAAATTATTTGTAAATTATTGTTCTGGAAGTGGACTACTCCTTAAAGGTCCAGTTCTCGCTATTAACAAACCTTTAATTACTGCTTTTGCCTCAGTAAACTTCTAATTTGCTGCTTATTGATAGTTAATAAGATACTTGTTAAGTTCAGGTATTGGGTAGGATTAGGGATGTAGATAATGGTCATGCAGAATAGGTGCTTTATAAGTACTAATAAACAGCCAGTATGTTAATAATAGGCATGCTAATATGTAACTAGTTAATAGTGATAATTGTTCACTATACTAAAGTGTTACAAATAGTGGAGCCTCAAAAGTGTAATATCAAAAGCTCATTGGCTTCTGCTTGATTTGTCACCAATTCCAGCATGCTGTGTTTCCACTGACATTGAGATCTTATGAGTCAGAGTTAAATCTGTTTGGCTCTCGTGCTCTGCTGTTCTGCAGCTCTGTCATGGTCTAATTGTATAATGGCAAAATTTAGTTGTGATGATTAATGATTAACAGAATCTCAGCCTTTTGAGATCTCATTTGAATTAGGGTCTGATTAAATTAATAATGGGATTAAAATGTATTTGATTCGATTTTTTCCAATAGATTTATGTGCAGGAAACCTTCACCCACGTGTTGTATGTAAACAAGAAATGCTGGTATAAACTTTGTCTTGTAGATGTGGGAGCCAATCCAAATAAAGTTGAGAATTTAAACTTGCCACATGTTTTCCCTTGAAAAGGTCAAAAGCCTCATTTCCTAGTTTATCTTATTAAAATGCCATCTAT
Organism: Labeo rohita; assembly: GCF_022985175.1. Taxonomy (NCBI): domain Eukaryota; kingdom Metazoa; phylum Chordata; class Actinopteri; order Cypriniformes; family Cyprinidae; genus Labeo; species Labeo rohita. The sequence goes on from NC_066870.1 coordinate 4,294,217, forward strand.
GTAACGCAAGCCTACAGAATATATACAGTAAATCTATCCTTATATATACAGCAACCCTAAAATATTAGGGTATACACTTAAGCCACACCTAATGATGTATGAATGTTATTACATGAGATACAAAGTATTTCAAAGCGAACACATGCATAAGCACATATATCAAGCAAACATTTCTCAAACAACCAATAGTTCATAGCTTGCTTTTAACATAAGCCTGTCATCTTATGTGAGGCTTTCTAGTCAAATGCATGCAAAGAAATAAACTATACTGTTTAAGTCAGTGTCAATAGCTGATGCTACATGCGAGCATATATGCGAGTGCTCCCGCCGGCGGGTTAGCCGACCCCAGGACGTTAATCTACAGAGTGACTGCCAGTTTTTCAAAATGATTGCTGACTTGAATTTAACGAATCAACAAGGACCATGTTTCAGATAAATTTCTTCTTATCTGTTCTACTCAAGAAAAAAGCAACTGACATCTTGGATGGCCTGAGGGTGAGTAAATTAACAGCAAGTTTTAATTTTCGATGACCTATCTCTTTAAGGTTCAGAATTCTTTTTGAAACTGTCTCCAACACTATAGAAAGAACAAAAGCAGGATGGAAAAGTCTCAGGCATCTACATCATAAAGAAAGACCCAGCACTTAAAAGCACAGAGCCTACTGGTAGAGGGGCTCTTATATTTAAAATGATCTACATAAGCAAATAACAAGCCATCGGCCATACATGAGGCAAAGGATGAAAGAGAAAGAACCAAAAGAAGCAATGGGCTGTCTTGCTTGAAGTGAATGAGATCCACCACTGTCATGCCGAACCCTGTGGTTTCAGGATATAGCCTCCATTCTACCAGCCTCAACCCATGCCTCAAGTGAAGATCTGCTCCCAAATTCAACTGACCTAGGATATGCACAGCCCTTAGTGACAAAAACTTATTCTGCACCCAAACAAGTGTGTGCTAACCTCCATATGAGGGCAGACACATTTCCCCTTGACAGTGTATGCATGAGACTACTGATATGTTGTGACTTTTGAATGTCCGGAAGGAAATATCTCAAAACTAGAAAAAAGGCAATCTTTCCAGGCAATTTGTGTGCAATGTGAGATGATCGCCCTTCTAAACTAGACTGGGTGAACTTTATAAACATTAAACAAACCTACTGATGAGGCATCTGTCTAATCATCTTGTATTGACTAACTCCACTCAAAAGTCAAAAACTGCAATTGTTTCCAAGGTAAAAGGGTCAGACAGCATCTGCGCTTAACCTTTATTACAAAATGAGGATCCCAACAGGGATGTACTCCTTAACTGAAGCGGACCTATATGAAGTAAGCCCTAATAGAAAAAAACAAAAACAAAACAGTGAAGCCATTGCCCTGAGACCCCAAAATCTACAACCAGACATATAAGAATGTCTTGTCCTGTTCTGACTGGATCGAAGAGGAGTAGATACAAGCAGCAGACAGTTGCTTTTGCATAGTGCATAAGTTCAGTTCCACATGCATTATAACAGTTTGAGTGCTACATTTCATCAAAGACTGTTTTGTGATTCTGTCACAATAAATGTAAGAGGCTATTATTGAATAACTGGGTAGCACAAAGTATACTGGATTTAACAGTAAACCATTCATTTACTTCTTATTCAGCTGAGGCAATTGCAGGATTTGAATTTTTGTGTCTACCTGAGCATAGGCATATTTCTTGCCTAAAGTGCGAGAAAGAAATTTTTCTTTTAACAACAATTACCATTAATGTTTGTCAGTTATATATGTATAGCAGTGGCATTTTTCTTCAGAAGAGGCAGGGGATGCAGAGTCTCCTCAAAATATTGGATGAGGCACAAAAATAAAACAGCGCCAAATATAACATTAAAAAGTATATAAATCACTTATTATTCTAAAAGCAGGTAAAGTTACAGCAGGAGTATGCGTCTTTCTCACCACCCCTGAGCTCATTGAGTTTCAGTTTTGATGGTGGGGTAATTGGCTAGTTGTATAATTCTGCTATCTTAGATTTCCGGTCTAGCGAGTGTGTGCGCAGATGCTTCCGGTTTTCCTAAACGCTGGTTTAGAGAGCCGGAGAAATCTATATGTTTACAGGATTTATAATATCACTTAAAATGCAAATTTCTACACTGCTATTATTACTATGCTATACAGCAGTAAACATTTGAAGTAGATCAAAAACTTTCATCAAACTTGTCCTATAATCAAAACAATACATATTCATGTCTTAGGACAACTTTGATGAACTTTTTTTGATTCACTTCAAATGTTGACTACTGTATATGTTAACTGAGCCAGTGGCATTTGAAATGTATGTATGTTTGGGTCAGGTGAATGAATGAAATACACTAACAAGTTAATCACTACTGTTTACGAAATGAAAGTTAAACTCATGATGTGTACACACAGCTACACAATGTCATTTTTTCCCTTGCCAATTATGTAAATGTACAAATTACTTCTTTCTCGAAAATGTTTGTATTATTGACCTGAAGTTCATTTACCTAGTGAGACACAGATTAATTGTAAAGATTTGTTTAATTTGTTAATAAATGCAAAAAAAATAATAATAATTTTTTAAATCGCAAAAATATATGCATAAACCAGGGATGCAGATGTCTCCGATCGTCTAGTTTGACAGTTGCAAACCTTATGATCTTATAAACAGCAGTCAGAACACAATCAACTGGTTCGTGTATGGATGAAGAGATCCCGTGGGTTATTAATAACCACTGCAGCTGCCACATAATCAACAGAAGAAAGAATAAAGCAATCTTTGTGTTGTATCTTGATGAATTTCCACACAGAGGTACGCAATACTATAAGGAGGATGTTTTCTCTGGTCTTTGATATACCACTATTCGCTATTTATTTTGAAAAACACTAGTTATATCTATCTAGCTAAGTTTCACTGTACAGTAAATGCAAGCGCCGCAAAGACCGGAAGTAAGTATGCACACACTCGCGTTGCCGAAGCTCACCGATGCCATCTTGTGCACCGAGCCAACTGAGAATGAATAGGGAAAGTCACGTGAGTGCCTCCATCGCGATATGATTGGATATGTCTGGTTATGTTCGGCTGTGATTGGTTGATGTGATAAATCCCGCCTCCTGTGTTAGTGCGCATTCCGCGTTAGCAAATCAGTCTGACTGAAGAATATAACGGCGTCGACTGGAAGACTATTTTAAAAAAGAAGGAAACAACGCACACATTTAGACACAACCACTTTGTCACGTCAAAATAAGACTTAAAATGACATAAAAACATGATCTGTGCCATATAGTTTTTAGTGAGTAATCAGCTTGGTGAAATTTAAAGCAAATATCCCTGTCTTTGACCAATATTTATCGAGCTTTGATAACTGATGATCTGAAAAATAATAAAAAGTTAACTATTAAAAAGAACAGCTGAACATAAGTTCAGAAATAAAATATGTAAAATAAAGTTGTTACTGCCTTGAGTGTAACTTGATGAGATTCATACTCGGCTTGAGTAAATACAATGTTGATTACATTGAAAGACAGACAAAAATACCATAAAAGCTCAACAAGTAGAACTCTTGAACCTGCTTAAGCACCCCTTGGGAATCACTGCTCTAAATAAGCATTAAAAATGTTATGATTGTAGTATCCAAAGTATACCTCCTTCATGGGATGTTGCCCGGGTACTATTTATGATCTCAGTATAAACAACAGTAAAACCTCTGTTGTAGTGCCATGATATCAGTTTACTAAGTGCTTATTAGACGTCCAAACAGTGAGAATGCTTCTACTTTGATGTAATATTTGAGTCAATCTGTTTCTGAATGTTGAACCATCTGCTCACAGTGAAGGCCATGACTATCATGCTTGTGCCTGGCACTGTCAGGCCACACAGGAAGAAGAAGAAGCCGGTGCTGTTACAGTTTGGACTGCGTTATAGGGTACGTTTACATGACGTTTACATGTACTGAAAACTGAAAACTGTTGCGATTTAAAGTTTTGCATACAGACCTGTCCCTGTCAAAACCCTCTCAAAGCAACCCTCACTGACGTGGATATAGAAAAGCAACAGAAAACGCTGTATTAGGCATTATACTTTGTAAAGAAACACTACCCACCTGAGCACATACCTAGACCAAACACGTAATACACATGTGGATGACATCACCATTAAAAAAAAAAAAAAAATTTTTTTGTTTGCACTGAGAACTTGCATTTCGAAACACGTTTTCAAAAGTTTGTGTTTTCAGGTGAATAGTGAACAGTCAAAACACATACAATTTTTAGTTAAAAACGGTTTTGTGTAAAGACCCTCATTATTTGTAAAGAATAACTCCAGTATGACAACACTGTCATAAACAATACTGTGCTTTTAGTGAGATTGTAGTATTTGATATTATTTTTAGCATAGGCAAAAAGGTACAGAATAACACTGCCTTGGTACCTTTGTGCTGTTTGATCTGTCCCAGATGAGTAAACGACTCTCTGGTCAATCAGTTCACAGACCAAGGTCACAGTTGTTGTTCAAAGACCACATTTGGCTACACCACAGTAAAGCACTTGTTGCACACACTAGAGATTTACACTCAAGTGAACTGTGATAAGAACAATCAGGTTAACTTAGGTAAAAATTTGTCAACCATAGGCACTGAAATTAACTTTAAATTACATTTAAATTACATGCACATATTTTTTAAGGTTGTTAACAATGTGAAAATTTTACTGAGCAGCTTTAAATGATAGAAGTACCAACCAGTTGAAATAAAATAAGTTTTATTTAAATGTTTTATTTATTTATTTATGTTTTTGTTTATTTTTTAAGTAATTATATATTTATGTTTTTATTGTTAGCTAATTAAAATGATTGCGTAAATAGTATTAATTAAAATCATAGTGCAGTTTGCATCAACCAGGTGTGAATTGTAAAACATTAAATCTAGTAATTTTTAATTCCAGTTGTATTGCAAATACAACCTTTTGTTTCACAAACAGGCTATAACCTGAGAAACATCCTCTAAGATGTAGCAACCTCAGAATTATCTATATTTTTGCAGAGAAATATAAAAAACAGAACCTTGTACCATTAAAAATATTAAAAAATGCTACAAATAAAAATACCACGACTCCTCCATGATTATTTTTTCCATAGTACATGCATATAAAACCACTCAATCACTGACAAATGACAAACACGCTTTATAGTTCACCTACCTCTCCATAGTGTGATGGCAGATCTCTTCACTAAGTCTTTGTAGAATTAGCAGGAATTGGGAATGGGCCCACAACTTTTGATACTATCACACCAGTGAGAAGTAAAGACACACAATGGATCATTTTCCCTCAAAACCATTCACCACCAAGTACAGGCAGTGACACTCAGGAGCAACACCACAGGCCAATAGAGCCATTGTTCTCCCTTCTGTTTGTATGTCTCTTTCATTGTGGTTTCCGATGTGATTCAGTCAGAGAGCTCTCATCTCGGTTACATTTGTCAGCTCTTTCAATGAGTTTTTTATTTTTTATTTTTTGTCAAATTTATTGCTTGTTTACAATGATAAGAAATAGCATATAGTCTCATATTCTGGAAAAAAAAAGTTTCACAGCAGCATAAGAAACCTAAATCAGCTTCACTAACGCTAAACTTCCATATTTCTGCAAGCTGAAACATGAATAAGATTTGAGAACCGCAGCAGAGAAGAACAACGACTTACAATTAAGAATAGAGGTGTGTTCCTGACATACTATTGCTTGTCTTTAGAAGACTTGGAAAAGTTTATTATCACTTAAAAAATCTAAACAAGTCTATCCTGTTTTTCAAGATCAGGGGCGTCCAGGCCTGCCCCTGGAGAGCAAGAATGCTACAGAGTTGAACTCCAACCAGCTCCAACACACTTGCCTGGAAGTTTCTAATGAGTCTGAAGACCTTGATTACTTTGTTTCAGGTGTGTTTTATTAGGGTTCAAGTGGCCCTGCAGGAACAGGTTTGGACACCCCTTTTCTAGGTGGTAAAATATAAAATTGTTGCCCAGGCACTGGAGATACACAGTTTAAGATATCAAAGCTAAACAGTACAGTGTTTCAGTGACATTAGTTTGAAATGAAACTCTTCCATCATTGCTGATCAGTGTTGTGGAAAGTTAATTTTAAAAGTAATGCATTACAATATTGTGTTACTCTCTGAAAAAAATAACTAATTGTGTTACTGAGTTACTTACAGAGCATGCCACCAAATTAGACAAAGGTGCACCTTTAAAAATGCTAATTTATTGCACAATCAAATTAAATATTTTATGTCTGTTGCTTACAAAGTGAAAACAACTGGAATGTGTCAACTGCAGCATTAAATTAAGATCTACTCAAGTTGCGAAATATTTCTTCGTACACATTTTTACAGTGTTGTGCATTTTAACCAATCACACACGATTCTGTTAAGCAAAGGAATGCAATAGCCAATCAGAGGCATTAAGATGAGTCATCGCTGAAACTCAGTTTGGTTAAGTGCACACACTTGCTGACTGAACTTACATCATGGTTTGGTCAGTTACCTGGGTGCACAGCCATATCGGAGATACTTGGATGTAAACAACAGCATTGATTGTAAGGTTAATGTATTACTGAGTCGTATTACAGGCCGCATATCATTAACATATGACGTCACCAATACAAACCAACCAGATTTATAATATTATAAATATTATGATGTTTAAACGATTACATTTATTGATATAAATAAACAGTGGTGTAGTGGTGCCTGAAGAAGTGGGTATAGCCTACGCATAATTTATCCCCCGGAATAAATTATTCACTGATTTAAGAAATATCTGATCGTAAAATCCTGTTTCTTTTTATTTTTATAGTGTTGTTTTCGTTTTAATGTACTGACTCAAATTAGTAATCAATAATAATTATTATTGTACCAGTCTGCACGCCTCCCCTGACGTGCTCTCGCGTATGAACAGACACCATTTGGGGTGGAGTGGACAGAACTGGCATGGGCGCATCAGGCACAATCATCAAACATATTTCGAAGGAACCCGGCGCCACGGTCCTGACCTGGTGTTTTAGGGAATATTTGCATTTATTCACATGCGGTTAAAATAGCTAATCATGGTGGACTGTCATGATTTTGGCTAATGCAGGAAGTTGCAATTGTAAAATGCTGTCTGTAAGACGCACGTGAAAGCGTAACTTGATGTGCGACATTGCAGAAAATGTGCATTCACAAATGTAGTACATGTTGATCCAAATATGGAAAGCACTTTCAAACTTAGAGGATGAGTGCTGCGTAGTATGGGTGTTTCCTTTTGCCTGAACATCTATCAATTCATCTTTTAAGTGAGTGGCAGGGCAATCCGAAAGTAAATGCCTTCACTGTTGATACTGCGACTTTTCTTGCTTCGATGTATTCCTTTGTTGGCATTTTCCACATTTCGTTTTTCTACCTTAATAACAAATTTGTTCATCCTGATGCTTAATTTTACCGAACTAATGGCTGCTGGTGATGACTATTTGAAATGAATTCTGCCAAAGCGCACACTTGTATATGTTTGTTAAATGTGTAGGCCTACGTGAATACATAGCTCTGCTCATGTCTGAAAATAATATATGAAAAACAAAATTATTTCATATAAAAACATTATAGTTTATATTTCTTTAGTACATTTTTAAATTAATGTAAAAACAAAAATGAATTGTAAACTGTAATTTATTTTGTAATGTGTTCAGCAGGCCGCATTTGGATTCGTGGCGGGCCGTGGGTTGAGAACCACTGGTTTACCTGGTCTGTCTGATTAGTACAGCCCAAAACATGACAATATTTGACCATTTTCATAAACTGTAATTAGCAAAATATGCAAGTTTCGTTCGGTTTAGTGGCATTGTTTACGTTCAGTGCCGTCAATATGACCGATTGATGACACGTCGTGAAAAAAAAACACTCTATTCCAGACTCTTGCGAATTCTCTCATCATAAACAACAAAGCGCAGATGTACTTATAGTGTAAGTAAGAGTTCCATTTTACAGTGTAGATATCTAAAATGATTATAATGATAGTTTTATTTTTTTTGAGAGTTTTGAGAGCTTATTTAAACTTGTGATAGATCGAAGTTAGTGATCAATGTTCTTCGCTTAGTTACTGTAAATAATTTACTCGCTGTTTAATTAAGTGTTAATAGATTAGGCTGCTTTTAGCCTTAACGTGGACTTGGTTTACCCTCCAATTATAAGTTTCCATAAGTTACTTTTTATGGAAAGTAATGCATTATGATACCTTTGCGTTATTTTTTTTTTTTCGCTGATCTTGCTAACAAAACATAAATGAATAATAACACTCTTATTTAAGAAACACAAACGTGATGTTTAACTAAAGTAAAAAACTAAAGTAATTTTTGCTTATTCGTATGGTTAAATTGAACCATTAAAGGTCAGCAGTGAGATAAAATACATAAAGTGCATTTGATACATTTTTTTTTTTTTTTTAACAGATCAGATCAGAATTTACAGGAAGTCAGGTGAAGAGAGAGAGGGGGGAGGGGGTGGATCGGGAAAGGTCCTCGAGTTGAAATTTGTACACGGGACGCCCAGAGCGTAACGGCACTGTATGTCGGCGCACTGTCCCCAAGGCTATTGGCACCGACTTGAAACATGTAATTACTTCAGGTTTTTAGATTAGTCAGAGTTTGCATTTCACAGTTTTAACATTTAGTCTAGAATTACAGTAACTATCATGTTCACACAGCACACACAACCCCTCTGTGCTTACTCCTGATTTCTCGCAACATGGAAACAAAAGAGGTCTCAGTCAATAAATGGGAAAACAAAGTAACTTGCATTAGGTATTTGAAAAAGTATCTCAGATATTATGTTGTAAATTTAAAAGTAATGCATTACTTTACTAGTTACTTGAAAAATGTAGATATAGTCACTTGTAATGCGTTACCCTCAACACTGTTGCTGAGCATTGCCGGTCACCAGCATAAGGTATGTTTTGCACACTGGGACCAACTTGGGATGCTGATTTGCTTGTCCCCAACATGGTATGCTTGTATAACCAGGTTTCAAGACTTTTGGGGCCCTTAACATGCTCAAAAACTCTTGGAAATTTGCACAAGAGTCAGAGTTGTTGGGCGTTATGGCTGGGCAAAAACAATGCCATACGAGACAGCAGTTTCAGGACAGCAATGCTAGACAACCAGTCTCAGACTGGATGCTAGAGCAGAGCTGACGATTGCCCGACATTTCTTTACCACCACTAACCCTAACGTTAATGAGACTATAAACTCCACCCTAACTACAAGTCTGAGACTGTTAGCCTGGCCTTGACCTTGAGAACCTTGATAAAAGGAATAATTACTTTGAAATTTATTCACTTAGTACAAGCTTTTATCCAAAGCAATGTACGAGTGCTGCAAGCAGTGACAGCAGGCCCAAGCATTACAGCTCTTGTTCTCTGTTCATGACAATGTCTCTTTGCCCATTGTTTGGTAACAGACCTGCGCATTCTTACTGGGGAGGTTATTCCCTGGTGTATTTCAGGGTGGCGTAGTGAGACTTTAGTTTTGCAGTTGGTCCCCTCTTGAAAATCTTTGTTAGAGGAGTTCAATTTTTATATCCCTTCTAAGTCTGGCTTAGAGCCAAGAGTTTGCTGATCCCTGCACTGCATGTAAGGAAAACAATAGGGTCCATTTTTCAATGGTCTTTTAACAGAAAGAGTATGCTGGTAAACCAGCTTTATCAGAATTATACCAGAACTAAGCAATATAATTGATCTGGGTCTAACAAGAAATTCATGCTGGTTAATGTAGCATTTTTTTTTATTATTACTATTAATGTTATTACCGGGAAACTGCCTGCCTACATAAACTGACCCAGCACTAATGGCTCCTTCCTGTTTAACTGAAGCTTCATGCCTCCTAAACAAAATCTAATGTCTTCCACTTCCATGAAAGGCAGAAAGAATGTAAACACAACATATTCCTTATAAGAAAGATGCTCAGTATACTGCACTTGCATGTTAGGCCCAAATGAGAACTTTGAGTACTTTGGTTTTGTCATTTTATTAATCTTTAAAAAATTGCAACAGAAGACAGAAAGCAAACTAAAGTCAGATTCTGTACAGACACATACCTAAAAATCTTGGCTACAGATTATACTCTTACTTGACTCGGAATTAATCAGTTTTTAACATGGAAGGTAATTAACGAAAAAATATGAAAATTCTGTCATTATTTACTCACCTTCATGACATTCCAAACAATTTCTGGTGTATAATTTAACCGTTATTATGCCGTGTTGTTTTATGGGGGCTAAAACAGTTGAGCTCCGCTTGAGCTCACACATGTTTTGGCACAACATGAGGTTGAGTAAATATGTTAGAATTTTCATTTTGGTGTGAACTATCCCTAAAACGTTTGCTCCAAAAAGCAGAGCAAACTTTATCCCCTTTGCGTACTAGAGTCATAAATTACCTTTATAATCAGATTAATGTTCAACTTGTACAGCTGAAAAGCACATCAGATTCTTTATTTGCACCAGTGGTGTTCTAGGGTTATCTTTTTAATATAAAAAATAGTAAACCAAATGGAATTAAATTCACATTTTAAAAAATTCCTGGAGCGTTAGATGGAAAATCTTAAATCATACAGCTAAGATGTAGCATGGTCCATGTGACAACTAGTCCTATCTGTCCTATATTACATTTAACAATAATATATAAGAACTTGTAAATCTGATATATTGTTGAGTAAATGAAGTGAACAGAAATGTATGTTTTATTTTACCACTACATATACTATTTTCAGGCCTTCTAGACTTAACATTTATGTCAGAACTTTATGCTATAGAGTTCCTTGGTGCATCCTTAACTGAAGGGGTATAAGAGGATTTTTTTTTAGTTCTGTGTAGGCAATAAGGAACAACAAAAAGACAAGGAGCTTAATGCATTTATTTTATATATGAAATATATCTTATATTTTGTTTTTCTCTTAAATAGCACAATCAGCACAATATGTTGATATTTTTAAAAAGGCAGATTTATTATGCACAAAATTACCCTTTTTAGAAATATTTTGTTCCTATGTGTGTTGCATGACATCTGTTCTTGCATAGAAGATGAAGATTTAAGCAACTAGATAAGCAAGAATGACACAGGATAATTTAGGACACAGAAAATGTACATGAAATATGAGCGTGTGAGTTTTAAAACCAGCTTTCGTTAAGAAATATTGCCTAATAATAAGTATTACTGGTGTGTGATCATAGAATAATATTAACATGAAAAGTTTTAAAATCTAAGTCTGTATCTAAACTGGATGTCTTTAGTTGGCTGCATGGAGCCAAAACCCCATCGTCTGATATCAATACTTGGAATCTCATCATTCTGATTTTTCAGCTCAAAGTCAAAATAAGACAACATGAGAAAGACAAATTGCTTCAGCTCATTTGTAGCGAAGAATCTTCCTGGACACATAGTGGTTCCTGCTCCCCAAGGCATGTTGTAGTACTTGAGCTTCTTCCCACCCTTGTAGAAATCAGTCTTTTTGCTTCCATCTGGCGCGAGGAAACGGTCATACTTGAAGGTGTAGGGATCTGGGTAGACTTCTGGGTTCACCTGAACAGCTATGTAGGGGAAAATCGCCACTCTGTCGCCCTCACGAATCTTGTATTCTTGTCCGTTGGCCATATTGATGGTCATGTCCTGTATTACAGCTCTTGTAAGGACCGGAGCAGCTGTCAGACGGAGGGTCTCCTCGACTGCACTGTCCAAGATGGGAGTTTTGAGGAGCATGTCTCTAGTCAGGTCAATCAGCGGCCCGCCTCGTTTTACCTCCTGCTTTGCTTCTCTGAGATTCTCCTCGACTTCTTTCTTGACGGCGCTCATTGCTTCTGGGTTCTTCATCAGATACAGGAGCAGCCAGAACGCCGCAGGACCCGTGTTTCCCTGAGACGCCCACAGAAGCAGAAACATGTACCGATCCTGCATGAACTCTTGCATGCCCTTTTCGTCTCTCTCCTGTTGCTGGTCACGGACCCAGCCGCTGATGTTGTCTCTGTTTCTCATCTTCCGCACTGAAAGCATGTCCCAGAACAGCCTTTTCAAACGCTCGGCCTCCATCTTCTCGCTGGGTCCCAGAACCCCGTAAGCCAGATTCGGGAATAACTGGTCATATTTACGGAATTCCTTGAAAAGTTCATCCGAATGCTGCCGGTCAGCTTCCTTAGCTTTTTCTAAAGTTTCTGTACTTTTGAGTGGCTCGTTACCAAAGAGAGCCAGATAGCCGGCTCGAAACACGATGTTGTAGCTGAAAGCAAAGAGTCCACTTTCTTGCCATTGATTGCCATCTCCAGATCCAACGCTGTGGAGCATCAGATTCTGAAGATTGTACATCATGGCCTGAGTCATGACCACCAGACCATCTCCCATGAGATGTTTGGTACTCGATGCCTGAAGAACCTTGTGTTCATTTTCTATGCCATGATAGCCGAATACTCTTGCAACTAGCTGCTCTGCAAATTTAGTGAAGTCCAGCTTTGTTTTGGCCTCTTTGACCACAGAGCCAAAAGAAAGTGGATCTGTGATGAAATGGAAATAAAAGCCTCCCAGCTGCACGGTGAAAATATCTCCATGTTTTTCCGTCATTCTCTGCAGGAATTTGGCAGTGTCCTTCCTGAATTCCAGCACATGCCCAAACCAGGGAATAGGGCCCTTATCCAGAGGGGGTTCTCCAGCTCGTCTGCGCCGAAAAGACCCCAGAAGATAGAGGGCACCTAAAACAGAGATGAATAGAGCAAGCAGGATTTGGAGAAGGCCGCCCATGTTCCTGTTTTGACGTGCTCTTGGCTGCACTCTGCTTCTGTTTTTAATTCCTCATTCTGGGCAGCTCTTTTTATGTCCCTCCCCTGCAGTCATCATGTGACCTCATGCAGTGCAGGAAATGACTCTCAGTGGCTCTCAAGTTTCTTTACAATATGTTTTTTCTGAGTCGTATTATTAGATTGGCATAATGTTTAAGATCAGGCCTCTAAAGAGAAAAAAAAATATTGTGCATAAAAATTAGCATGCATAAAACTAGCTTTTTATTAGCAGTTATAAAGCACATTTTATGTGCTTTATGCCTTTATGCCTTATTCTGCATGACCATATTTTAGATCCTTTAATCCACCCCATACCTAAACTACCTTACTAACTACTACTAATAAACAGTAATTAGGAGTTTATTAAGTCAAAAGTCGTAGGTAATAGTTAGTTAACCAAAATAGACATACTATGGGTAGTTGTGAGGAAACAAAGAATAGCTTATGCTGAATGTAGAATAACCTGCATGTGTAGCTCCTATAGATAATGTAGTGATGTAGAAGGGAAAGGATCAAGGCTATTCTTATCACTAAGATAAGAGAGATCTTGTTGCAGTAGTTAGACGTGACCTTGATGGCGCAATAAAGGTTACCTTGATTCATTGCCTGTTGCTAAATGCCCTCTACTAGCTCCATTTACTTTACATACAGCGGAGCAATAACGAATAAGCTGAATGAATGTATAAAGTTTAGTAAAATTGAAATGGTCCAATTTCCCTAAATATTGAGTTTAATTATACTTTGGCAAATACTGAAGGTAATATACTGTAATTAGCTAAACGTCAGTGATGTGAACAATTCTAAGCTCTCACATAATTTTTTTTTTTGCATAATATTTAAATTTAGTTAGGCCTTTATCTAAAGTGACTTTTAACTGAGGAACACCACAAGCAATTTGTTAAGAGCCAACCATATTCTCAGTATTACAATGGAAGCTTTAAGACTGAAAACCCCTGTAAAATGACTAATCTCTAAACAGGGTAATAGTTATGGGAGAGTTCATTTTGAACAAAATCTTACACTAATAACTGCGTGGTATCAGAATATTTCTTATATATAATCTTATAATATAATATATCTTATAAAGTGCAAACCTGCAGATGATCACCGAAATGTGGGCAGTAAAATTTAGCTTTGCAGCAAACACTACCTTAGGCTAAGGGTTGTCCTTGTTTGGTTTAGTATTAGAGAACACAGTTGTATAGTCATGCTGTGGTCAACTGATGGGTTGGCTTGAATTTTAAAGAGCTGTACCTTCACAAGGCTGCAATGAAAATGGCGTTCCTTTGTCCAGGCCAACAGGGACAAGCAAAATGCAAGCTTAAATGGTGGAGTTTTTAAATTGGAACAACAATTAAAGATTTATAATGTGTGTCCGGTTATATCCAGTTATATTTGAGTACATTATATTTTAAAACACTAAAACAGGTAATAACTCAATGCCTTATTTAGTAAGACTTCACCTCCTTTGCATGATACGGTAGATAAGGTCACAATGGGTAGATGACCCTCGAGTGTGTGTCATTTTTTCCAGCCCAAAGGATGCTTTGCTAATAAAATCTAAAACAAGTAAACACCGCAATGTTACCGGAATAAACCACTCAAAGGTCCTAGAAATAGTGTAGTTTGGCATCTGCATATAAACACACAGTGACCTTGTAAATACTCAATACTTAATTAAGTAATGTTGATCCAAAAAAAAACATTTTTTGAACAATATGTTATGTAACACCTACAGTACGGTCAGATTAAGCAATACATTTGTTACAGTATTTATTAATCGTTGTTAGTATTAGTTCTGGGAAGTGAATGAGTACAACTGAACACGCATGTGTAACACACTACATCAAACCTCAGTGGTTCTTGTGCATCATGCATGCATGTTTGAGCTTTCGTGTTTACCATATGTGACCATGTAGACAGAGAGAAACATCTCACAAAAAACTTCTCTACACAAGTTCTCACTCATTTTCATGCTGGTCACATGAATTCACAAGAAAAACTGATTGATTTGAAAGTAACTTCTTTTTTAGCAGTGCTTCTTAAATACACTACTACACTATTGAGAAAAGACAACCAACCTTTTTTTTCCTCCCAAAATTGTAGTTTCACTAATATGACTTTACCTTCAAAGCTTTACCGTCTGTGCTATTGTTTACACTCTTTCTCAGTCTCTCAGTCTGTCAGTAAAGTCAATAGACATTGCTTGGCTTGAGTTTATGCCATTTCCCTGCCCAGTTGTCTGGAGAAACACTACTCATCGGTCCACCCTATGATCTAAATCTGTGCCTGTCATTGACTGCGAATGAGATTGCCCTTGAATTTCTGGCCAATGCCTGCTCTTGATCTCATCTCAGTCCATGTACTGGTGTGCTCTGATTGCCCAGCTTTAACCTGTGCCTGCCTGACCACCAGCTTTGGGTGTAATGCATTACAAGTAATGCAAGTTATGTCATCATATTACTTTTCCAAGTAACTAGTAATGCATTTGCATTACTTTTATGCATTACTTACAATGACATATTTGAAATTACTTTTTCAAAGTTACTTTGTTTTCCCATTTATTCACTGACAGCTCTCTTGTCCATGTGTTGAGAGAAATTGGGAGAGCGGTGCAGAGATAGAGGCATATCCCTCACCCTAATGCTTATTAGTTTTACTTTTGGTGTGAAAGGGCCTTTACAGTTGCTAAAAATGTAACATTTGGGGGTTTTTTTCTATTAAAATGTAACGTAATGCAAAGAGCAACTAAGCAACACAAGTAGTTACTTTTTAATGGACTATTTAATATTGTAATGCATCAGAGAAACAGCTTTATATTACTTTTAATAAAGAATTACCAATAGCTAACACAAGAGCAAATGTACTTTTTGGCAATTAAAAAACTACTGTCACACTCTAAAAACTGCTAGATTAAAAACAACCCAACGTGGGTTATTTGAAAACACAGCGCTGGGTAAATATTGGACAGAACACATTCTGGGTTATTTTGGGTTAAATGTTTTTACCAAACATGCTGGGTTATTTTATTTAAGTCAACTATTGTTTAAAAAATGATTATACTGCTGGTTTAAAATGGACTGGAACTTACAAAAACACAAAGAATTTACTAGAGCAACAGCAATAATCAGAAGATGAACATTTATTATGGCAACACTTCATTTTACGGTTTCTTAACAAGAATTTTAGACATAAAAAATGTAACATTTAAAAGTAAAATTTTAATTTTAGTGCATTCAACCGCTTTTTACCGAAATAACGCTAATTCTCATGCAGGTGTGTCGCCGAAATCTGAGCCGGTGAAGGGCTGCTGTTTGCTGGGTTAACTGTCAACTTCAGACCACAGCCTCGCTTTTCACTCGTAGCTGAAAGATGCCATGACTGACTCCAAAAACTGCCCATAAACAAACAGTATTGACATTAGAGATCATATTTTAAGATTAAAGGAGCACTACTTTTTTTGAAAATAGGCTCATTTTCCAACTCCCCTAGAGTTAAACAGTTGAGTTTTACTATTTTCGAATACATGCATCAAAGTTCCTTGATTATTACGCCAGAATGAGAGTATAGTTCCTAGCCATATCAGCCTAGAAAATCACAACTTTTGATTTTCCGTCAGTCTTAGTACACAATGTAACTACAGAAGAGTCAAGATTTAAACAGGAAAAATATCGTTATTATATATGGTCATTTTTGAGCGAGATGCTATTGAGATGTAATTTACAGCACAGTAAAGCCTTTATAAATGAAATAAAATGTAAACAAACCTTTATTTCGTTTAAGAAGTGATAATGGGTGGTGCTGAAAATCGGTGTTTCCTGTAGAGGACTCAAAAAGCCAGTTCTCTGACTGACTGGAACTCAGCAGCTGGGCTGTTTTCATCAGAGACAGGCTCAACCCAGCGGTTGGAAAGAAAAAAATAACCCAGCGTTAAAAATGACCCAATAACTTTTTTTTTTTACAAAAAATACTCCCCAGCACCTGGGTAAAAAATATAAAAAAATAACCCAATAAAATTACCCAACAAGTTGAACCCAGCATTTGGGTTAAAAAAAACAACCCAGCATTTAGGGTGCAGGGTTTACTAATGAAATGCAATGAAAATTAGCAGATTTATTATTTTTGCAGCTGACCTTATTGCATATGCATTTGTAGGAGTTTGTCTTTCACAAAATTGTAGGAGTTTCTCTTTTAACAAAATTAATGGGAGGAGAGTATTTACAAAAATAATGCAGCACACAATGTTAAGCAGTTACAGGCTGCTAACTAATGCAGTATACACTGGAAACAAACCAATATATACAGGATGCACATGTATTTCAGATTGACTTGAACATCCGTCCATTCTCCAAAACTGCTTATTCTTTGAAGGGCTGCAGGGACGCTAGAGCCTAAGCCAGCAAATTGGGCCATAGGGCTCACACACAGACACACACACACTCACAGACAATTTAGTATCCAATTCACCTATGCTGCATGTGTTTGAAATGTGAGGAAAACCCACGGCACAAGGAGAACATACAAGCTTCACACAGAAAGTCCTCCTGGCTACGACTTGAACTGGTGACCTTGAGAACAGAAAATTGTTTGCATTTGCATTTTCTTAGAACTGGAAGTAGATAAGAGGGTGTTAAGGAGTAAGTCCAGTCAGATACTGCAATATATTTTGTGTAAAGTGTAAAAATGAAAGAATTTGTAGGAGTGAGAGGGGTCAATGATTATATGTGTGAGAGAGGGGAGTTGCGTCTTTCAACACATCTTGTCTAAAACTTTGTCACTTTCTAAACTAAAACATTTACGAAACAATTACAAGTACAAATTTTTCCTCCTCAGAAATTCACAATTCACTATATATCAAACCTAGAAATACTCTTTCAGACTTTCAGCTGTTGATAAAGGCCCTTGTGATTGCCACTGTAAGTCCTATAACAACAGCTGATAAAAATCGAGTAACACGTTCATAGGTGGACTGCAGTCATAAACTGTAACCTCGCTCTTTTTGAGCTGGAGAGTGATCATTTAAATAGGCCTTGAACTTTGCATTACTGATACAGGTTTTTTGTTTGTTTTTTTTTTTGTTTTTTTTTCTTGTTTTTTTTTTTTGCTATGAGAGACAAGACCTTATAAAGCAACAACATATAAAGACTCAATATGACCTTCCATTATAATTTCTGTGAAAAGACAAAAAAAAAAAAAAAAGGTTCAAATATAAAATTACATTTTATTTGTAAGTCAAAACATGATATGGCCTGATCTTTTCATTTGTAATTTAATGTCTAAATTTTAAACTATAGTTACTCTATAGCTGAAATTGTCTGCACACTGGAAAAAATCCAGTCAGACCAAAAAAGTACTTTTTATTTTCCATATGCAAAAGTGCAAAGTGTCTTTAAAAACAGACCAAAGAGCAGACGTTTCAGCCCATGCTTTCTTCAGTGCTCAAACTATAGTTACTAATATAATGCCGCAACATGTAAAGACTGGTAAAGACTGGAAATGGTTACAAATTTTTTTTTTTTTTGTTTGTTTTTTACAAAATACCAGTATGCTGCATACAGTGTTAAGGACTAACTAGTTACATATAATGGAATTATAATTTAATTACAAAACGACTGTAACTATAATCTTTTACAGTTACTGAGAAAAAATGTCTAAAAGCGAAAAAGTAAAAAAAAAATATTAACAATTGCAATTTTTTTTTTTTTAATTGCACTGACTGCTTCAAAATATGAGACACCAATGTTTCAGGAGTTTAAGACACAGAATAGGATACATGCTTATTTGATAACTGTTGATAAGTACTTCCTATTTGAGTTTGTGTATATGCTTTATTTTTTTTAATTAACTGTTTTCTTTCTGTTTTGCATTTTAAATAGGGTAATTTGTAATCTGTAACCTATTACATTTCCAAAGTAACCTTCCCAACACTGGCTGCATAGTACAACTGATAACATAAATACAATAAGCAAAATATTACACATATGAAGCAGCCTTCATAAGGTATAAAAGATCACTTGTTTTGGTTAAAACTGGAATGCGTTATTTTTTATTTCAAATAAATATAGCATAATAAACAGAAATAACAAAAAGCTTTCTTTGTATGGATTCTGATATCAAAACAAATCTCACATCTATCCAAGATTCTCGAAAGTTCTTGAAGATAAAAAAAAAAAAAATAAATATCCTCTGAGCATTGTTTAACTGTGGTTCCAAATTCTAAGAGAGTAATTTTAATCCAAAATGTGAACGGTCAAGGCTACCGTTATCTTTATGATAAGAATGTTGGGGAAAGACCACTGGATGACCTGATTCAGCATTTCTCAGAGGCACTGAACAGTGTCTTTTACATTATCTTTTTTTCTTGACACATATTATAGAGTCATTTCATAAGCATTTTAGTTTGACAGCAAAATTATCCAGTATATATGCAGTGTGTGTGTGTGTGTTTATTTATTTTTGGACATCTGACAGGGTGTAAGAAAATCAGAGACACACATGCATGAATATGACTTTGGTTTTATATTTGTTACATCAGCCTTTGCTGACTATATATATTAACATATAAAATACATTTTATAAACTGTATATTCTCTGTGTTGATATCTCTCTTATAAAATATATTTATGGTAGAGTACACATGTATAATTCTATATACAAAATGCAAGAAGAAATCATACAGTGAGTAATAAAGTATAAATGTCATCGTTGGCATAACTATCAAACTGTGAGAAACAAAATGAAGCTTTTACATTGGCTCAGGTAAGAAATTGCCAGGTCGTTCAGCACTAATGCTCAGGTCATGAGCTTGATATCGCTGAACCGCCTTCAGCTCTATAGCTCCACCTGGATTTGAGACGAGTGATGAACTGTTGGATTCCTCAAGCAGATACTCCCTTGGTGTTTTACAGGCATTTCTGAGTCGTCTCCAGACTTTTTTGTTTAAAACAATGTACAAAACAGGATTGATAAAAACATGCATGAAGGCAATACATTCTGTCACGTGAATAGCAAAGTCAAAGTGTATGTTAGTGGTACATGCATAAAAAATGTGAAGGTCTTGCAAAGCATGCAAGAAAATGACAACACTGTAAGGGAACCAGAGAAGAAAAAACATGACGGTGAATCCGGTTTCGTGTCTAAACACCTTGAGTGTGCTCCTCACCACAACAGCACAAGGTAGTCGGACGGAGCAAAATAGGAGCACTAGGAATGGTACGACGAACCCAAGTATGTTCATCTGAAATCTTAAATAAATTTTCCAGCCGACTTTGTCGTTGAAGTGATGAGTGCAAATGTAGTGTTCGTGGAACTTTTGCATCTCAACAAAGCTGACATGAGCAGCTGCACCCAAAACTGAAAAAAGCCACACCAAAATGCACATAATATTATTCCTCTTTGGACTGTTCATGATGCTGGTGGTAGACACAACACATGCAATGTCCAAAAATCTCTGCAAGCTCTGACTAGCAACAAACAGGTTGCTGCTATACAAACTCACCATGTAAACCAATGAGATTGCCTTACAGCTTGGATCACCAAAGATCCACTCACTGCTGGCATACACTGCCCAGAACGGAAGAGTCAGTGTGAAAAGAATATCCGATATGACCATGTGCAGAGGCAACACCTTCCTCAGGGTTTTGTATTTGATGAACAATATTAGAAGAGTCAAATTAGCAATAATGCTCAGTGCACAGGTAATAGAGTAGAACACAGGTAGAAATGCATTGCTGAATTCCTTTACATGTGTCTTCTTGCAGAGTCCAAAATCCTCAAGTCCTTCTGAGTTATAATAGTCCTCATAGCTGTTGTCTTCGGGATCTGAAACATCCATGGTTTGGAATCAGCTCTGAGTGTTTGTTGCGGTTTTTTGTTACTGAGAGAGAGTCGGTTCCCTTTTACTGAAGAATGTACTTCCCCATCAGTATGGCAGTCCAGGACACTTGCCCTTAATCTTTTATTCCATTCTTCTGGAAAGCCGCGGTCTCCAGGAAACAAAACAAAGCATGGAAAAAATTAGCATGCAGCGAACACCCCTTGAACTAATGCAATGAATCACTGAAGTATGCTGTGCAAAAACAATTTTTTAGGGAAGGTCTACATCGACAGTAAGAAAGGAAACATGCTTTGCTGAGCATTGGGAGGAGCAGGAAATATTACTCTCTTACAAAAACATACTTTGGTGTGTTTAACAACTAATACATACAATGAGAGAAACGGCTTGTTTGCATCCAATTGGCATTTTAACAATAGTGTGTGTGATGGTATTATCCTTAAATAAAATGAATTTTAGGATATTTAAATAAACAAACAAACATAATTTGTTAAATAACGTTATATTACACATCAAAACGTTTCAACGTTCAAATAATTTCCATGTTAACTGTCATGTTTGTGATTTTTATTTATAATAGTTCCCGACCACTGAACCAACACAGAACTGCAGCTGTTTTACATAATATTAAATTATGCCTGTATGCAGTGTTGGGGGTAATGCATTACAAGTAACACAAGTTACGAAATATTATTACCTTTTCCAAGTAACTTGTAACCATTTTATTAACCAATGTCTTTGCTGCCGACCTTCGATCCAATTCAACTACTACTAATAAGCAAAAATTACTCAAGATAATCATTTGTTTTCCTTTTTTTATTGCTGAAGAGTTGACTTGTTTTTTTCTTCTGCAGTGTGCTGTACAGACGTGAATTTACTTTTCTCAAATTCTGAGGCTTTTGGTGTGAAAATGCTTTTACATTTGCCAAAAATAGAACTTTTTATATGACAAACAAACAAGCAAACCCTGCCCAGATTGAAAAAGTAACGCAAAAGTAAAGTAACGCATTACTTTCCATAAAAAGTAACTAAGTAACGTAATTAGTTACTTTTTTAGGGAGTAACTCAAAATTGCAATACATTACTTTTAAAAGTAACTTTCCCCAACACTGCCTGTACGCATAAAATTTATTTTGTTTTATTATTACTACTAAAATTATTAAATTATTACTACATTATGCAGACTATATAGATAAAAAAGTAAGAGTGTTTATGCTGCCTTAGGTTTAATCATCTTGAAATGTGGTTGTACTAAGTGACAACTTGGAAATTTATTTTCAGTTGAGACTTCTTTTTTACAGTTTTTACAGTAAAGACATTCTTTTTAAAGTGAAGAAACAGGTGCAGTTGTAAACCATGCTATTTTTCTGTTTTACTTTTATTAGACTGCAGATTCAGAATGCAGTATGTATTGAATATATACAGGATGCGGTTTGATTCTCTAACAACAAGCAGGCAGGGAGAAAAAAAAGAGGACAGACAGATGGTAGTGGCTCTAAACAGGTTGTGCCGCTATGATTTCTAGCCCACCTTAACAGCATATTGACTCGGGCCCCATTCGGGAGAAATCACATTCCAAGGATTTGTTTTGCGTACATCCCACTGTCTGATCAGGGCCTTTGGAATTTCCCTAACATTCCGTCCCATTATAGCGCCTCTAGCTCTGAATTCAAGAGGTTTAATAATGGAAAAAAAGAGCAAAACATGAAACTAAGAAACAAATTAAACAAAAACACTACATCATAAATTATCATAAATGGAACTTGGAAAGAAAAAGGAAAAACAGCAGAGGTTACATCCACAACATCTGACTCCAAAGCGACTGACTGAATGCTGTGGGGACCAAAAAATGTCTGGTACTTATCTATGAAATGTGTGGCAGCTGCTTCATTCAACAGAGTTTCTTCCACAGGCTTTTGGTTGCATTAGTTAGTACTAACCACCAGATGGCGATGGGTTTCCATATCAGAACTTTCAGGGGAAAACCTTTATGAAGCTTGATTTCCCCATCCATAAAACAAGGCCAAGAGGATAAAGCAGCTTGGGAAATGGATGGCTGGTATTTAAAGCACCCTTCAATATTGCTCAGGAGCGCAAGTGAAATTAGATATGCTAGCATCACCTTTAAATCAGCAGTGGCAGTCTCTCTGTCATATCTATACAAATTGAAAAATGTCAGCATCACAGCAGTACCTGTGCCTTTATCCGCAGACATTAGTAACTGAACGTATGAACCAAACCAACCCATTTCAGGTCTTGCTGTCTCTACTAACGAGCTGATGAGTTGAATCAGGTGTGATAGATGAGGGAGACACAGAAAATGTGCAGTGTTGGGGGTGCTTGCAGGACCGGTTTGAAAACCACTGATCTAGAGCAAGGGTGCACCAAACCCTGTTCCTGAGATCTACCTTTCTGCAGAGTTTAGCTCCAACCCTGATCCTAATTAGTTGGTTCAGGTGTGTTTGATCAGGGTTGGAGCTGAACTCTGCAGGAAGGTAGATCTCCAGGAACAGGGTTGAGCACCCCTGATCTAGAGGAACTACAAAAATAAAGCATGTTGTCAAACAGGTAAAAGTAGTCTACTTTCAAAAAAAAGGCCAAACATTTTAGGAATAAATATTAGGAAGAAACTTCCTTGTTGTATCTACCCAAACACACACACACACGTTTAGTTATTTGCCTTTATTATTTATTACTAATAAATAATATTTGAATGTGAATAATTAAAAGAAAGATACCTTTTGCTTATGTTTTAAACACTAATAACCTTTATTTTAAAGAGACATTCAATACTTTGTATTATGATGTATCCTATTTTTTTTTAAAGTATGTTCTGCTGATGTGTGCATTAGTATGCACTTGAACAATACATACATTAACAATGTACTTACACATTAACAGTATATGCTCACATACCACCATGTAATTCTAACATATATGTAAATGTCACAGTGTAAAATAAAGTGTTGTGTTACAGTGTTAATGTATAGATGAGAAAAACCTTGCAGACATACCTGTTTTTTCACATTTCACTCGATCAGGAAATATTTCAGTTTTTCAGCTGAGGAATCTGGAACGTAAGCACTGGTGTCAAATGCACATCTCTATTTGTGTGTACATACATTAAAATGGCAGAAGCTAATTTTTCTCAAGACCAGTTTAGCTGCTCAGTGTGTCTGGATGTACTGAAGGATCCAGTGACCATTCCTTGTGGACACAGCTACTGTATGCACTGTATTACAGACTGGTGGAAACAGAAGAGAGTCTACAGATGCCCTCAGTGCAGACACACCTTCACTTCAAGACCTGCTTTATGTAAGAACGTCATTATTGCTGAGATGGTGGAGAAACTGAAGACGACAAATATACAAACTTTTCGTCCTGCTCACAGTTACTCCGAACCTGGAGATGTGGAGTGCGACGTTTGTACTGGGAGGAAATATAAAGCTGTCAAGTCCTGTGTGGAGTGTCTGAACTCTTACTGTCGAAGTCATCTTGAACAACATGACAATCTCTTTAAAGACAGGAGACACAATCTGATGGATCCCACTAGACGACTCCAAGAGATGATCTGCCCAAAACACAACAGACAGCTGGAAATCTATTGTCGTACTGACCAGAAATTCATTTGTTTTCTGTGTCTGATGGACGAACATAAAAATCACAACACTGTAGCAGCTGAAGCAGAAAGGACAGACAAACAGGTATGAACTACAATCAGACTCATGTGCTCATGCTAAATGCTAACAGTAATGCTAAAATATAGCTGCAAGCAGCAGTTAAGGGGCCAAGCACAGAGACAAAATAAGGAGCTAAAATGACAGTGAGCTCAAGACCAATTGCAACAATGACTGATTAAAGACTTTTTAAGATGATTTTATTAAAAATGGCTGAAAAACCATAAATACAACCACTACTAATATGATCACATTTGACCAATAGGTGATGCTGTTATAAGTTGATGTGGGGTGTTCAGTGTGAGGTGACAATGGCGCACACTGTCACGTTGTTACAAGGATGAGAATTAGGTGAGAATCAGAAACAGAGATTAGGTGCAAACCAACAGGGAGTTTTATTGACAATGATGATATTCTGAAGTGCAAGTAAGGGCTGAGCAAATGGAATGCTTATCTAAAAGTTTGTGTATAAGTTGAGTAGATGAAAAGAGTCTGTGTGGAAATGAGACAAGTAATCCAGTTAGTAGGCAGGAGAAGTCCGGCTGAGTGTGCGAGGAAACGTTTGGAGCTCATCAGGGTGTGAACCGTAGACCAGACGAAGAACTGCTCTATATTAAAAAAGAAAAAAAAAATACTATACTTTTTTTTTTTTTTTTAGAATTCATTGATAAATAAAAAGTTAAAAAGAACTGTTCATTCAAAATAAAAAGTTTGTTTTACAATATACACTACTGTTCAAAAGTTTGGGGTCAGATGTTTTCTTTTTTAAAGAAGTTAAGTTTTATTCAGCACGGATGTGTTAAATAGATAAAAAGTGATAGTAAAGACTTAAATTGTTACAAAAGATTTATATTTTGAATAAATGCTGTTCTTTTTAACTTTTTATTCATCAAATCGAATAAAATATATATATATATATATATATATACTATTATTACAATGTTAAATAACTGTTTTCTATTTAAACATATTTTCAAATGTAATTGATTCCTGTGATGCAAAGCTGAATTTTAAGTCATCAGTCACATGATCCTTCAGAAATCATTCTAATATGCTGATTTGCTGCTCGCCAAACATTTCTTAATATCATCAATGTTAACAGTTGTAAACAGTTGTACTTTGTAATATTTACGTGAAAACCATAATACTTCCATTTCATTTTTAGGTGTGGCTTATGTGCCCAAATAGCTTTTCTCTATTGTTTTGCAGACATATACCACCAGTTCAGGTCAGCTGCTTCATCTGACCAACTAGTTAACAGCATAGCCTTTGTTTCTGCATTTTTGGCCTGACCTACATAACGTCAATTAAAACTGCAATGGAAAAGAAGTGGTCGTGCATTCTCAGATAACATGGATTCATGAAGATATACTGTACGTGTGCATAATGTCAAGCAAAGTAGATTCAATAAACAATGTGTATGCCACTTACATTTGAACCTAAGAAGGTTTTCCAGTGACTGAGACCACAGCAGAGTCTCACCAGGGTTCAGTCTGTTTCAATAAAACATAATAAGTGAACATTCAAACGCAATTCTAACACAATAGTGATTATAAGAGGAAAAAAAGTAAAGTGAAAGTAGCTTACTTGTCTGTCAACGGGCGAAGAAACTGCAACTTGTCTAGTTTCCTGAGGAGAGAAATTTTTTTGGGTTAAATTTGTATGCGAAAAGCACCAGTTCCATGAGATATGCTGATTTTAACTCACATTTTAAAAGTAAATACAACAATGAACAACACTTACCTGGAATTGACTGGTTTATCCTCCTTGTTCATGTTCTCAGTTTCAGCTGAAGATGACAATATGGTTGGCATCTTATAAACTTTGCTGGCCCACCAAGCCCCTGGTTACCATGGCAACCAGAATACCTCAGCAGTGTTGGGCAGTAAGGCATTACTTTGTAACGCATTACTGTAATTTGATTCTTTTTTTAGTAACAGAGTAATTTAACGCATTATAATTTCCAAATGAGTAATAAGAGTATAGTTACAAGCACGCGTTACCGCTGCGTTACATCGTTGCCGACAGAATCTGTTTTATCATCTGGATTGTAAAAAGGGTGTTGACTAGCACATGTGATGTCCTTTATCTGAGACATACTTTGACTGGAAAGCGCCTGTGAGGCGGATTCTACCAATGAAAACAAAGTCAGCATGAGGGAGAGAAAAGTACCCGTTCTGTAGCTGGAAATACAATCAGTGGCGGAGCTACAATTTTTTACATGGGGTGGCCACTGCTATTTCAGGGGGTCCACACACACACGCACTGTACTCATAAAGTTGAAATAATAAATTAAGGAATTCAAAAGTTTTATTTGCAAAAACAATGCTGAGTTCATTTACAAAAACATTAGCATAAAGAAAAAACAACCAAACAAAAAATACTGAAATTAGACATAGCAGACATCAAACAGACCTGGATTTGAAAAGAAAAACAAAAACACAGTTTTAGTGTCATCAGTTACAAACTTATCCTAGGTATGTTTAAAACAACTTAATTCTGCGGTTCTGATAAGAACTGGCAAAACGTTTCACAAATTCATCCATGTTGAGGGAGCGCCCTCCTTGACTCAACACTGAGAATCCCTAGGTGACTTAACCTGTCATCAGACATTGTTGTCCTAAGGTGGATCCTTAATGCAGCTGGAAGGGGCTCGATGACATCTTCTGTCAGCTCTGGCTCACTGTCTTGCTCAGAGCCAGAGGTCTCTATGTCATCCCTTGATACATCTATTTACAACACAATCCATTAGTTCCCATAGAATAGTGAAAACACACACGCACGTTTTTGTGAAGACATTCTATAGGTTTCCATTGTTTATATACTCTACAAACTATTTTCTATTGCCCTAATCCAACCCTCACAGGGAACATTTAAAAATATTTATAAGCCTTTTGAAAAATGACCTCATAAGTCACCTTCTCCTGAAATACCTGTCATACTCATACCATTATACAAATTTGTATCCTGATATGTCACAAAGATGCACACACACACAAACACAATGAAAGTGTTTAGAAAACCCAAACCTATTTCATTACCAACATATAATTCAAAATATGAAAATATAATAATTTACTCATCATCTACTCACTTTGTTGTGAGTTAATAAGTAATGACAAGATTTGATTTTTTTAGTTGAACTTTCCTGAAGCTCAGCTTAACTTCTAACATTGGTTGAAACATGTGATTGCCTAGTAAATGCTCTGATCTGCTGGTGGACCTGAAGTCTGACCACACTGACTCTGACTAGTCTCAGGTATGGAGCTGCTGTGGGATCCAGTGCAAAGGGTAGGGTCTGTTTGAACATGATCTGCCGGTTTGTGCTTCTTTGTAAAGAAGTCTGATATCTCTCCCTTTCTTTTCATGTTTAACTGACGCTGTGCAAAAATATTACAGTCTGGTTACATCTGATCCAGTTAGAAACATATTTATCCTAATTAAAAATATCCATTTTCATACCTGCACATTAAAATCAGCAACCGATCTAAATAACATTATTCTGAAGAAAGTATATGAGCTGGCTATTCCATTTCAACTAAATTTAACTCACAAACAGCTAGCCTAACATTACTTGCCCATATTAGCAAAATATTTGAGCCTCGTAAATTAAATATAATAACTTACATACATGGTATGTGCATGTAATACTAGCACAGATGAAGTATAGCGTTAACTGTCTAAAGTGCGAATTGATCTCTCTAATCTCATTAAGTTAACTGAAGTCGTCGGCGCCTCGTTAACTTACACAGCGGATAATAAACGTTACTCAGCAAACAAACCTTATAATAGACTATAAAACGTATTTCAAATATGATGTTTTATTATTCGTCTTACCTTGAAACCATGCTCTTGTCTTCGGCTCGTCTTTGATTTGAAAATAGCTTGAGCAGCGTTGCCGGCAAAATTCAAAAACTTCTTTAGACAAAAGAGATGTCAATCAGCATCAGGAACTGCCAGCAGCAAATCAAATTTTGGTGTTAGGCAACACACAAACTTACTATTTCACGTAAATTTCGTGGATGTACAGAAAAAAAAAGTAATGTAACTAGTAATGTAACTAATTACTTTTGAAATAAGGAGAAATAAGGACTGATTAAAAGGAGTAATCAGTAATCAGTAATTTAATTACTTTTTCAGAGTAACTTGCCCAACACTGTACCTCAGTCAGATCAGATAAATTTTACGACCTACAAGTATGTAGAGAGAATCTTCCCCTACTTAAATTTCTCTTAAACAGAAACATACTGCTATAGGAAATGATTACTTCTATTCATTCACAGACAAACCTCTCTTTGATCTTTCTATCGCACATAGCCCCAGGTCATTGTGTATAGTATTACTGCCTTGTAATTTTGTGTTTTTCATTATGCACTGTTATATGCATTTGTTATGATAGATCTCTAGTGTAGTATAACGTACCTATGCCATGTTTGGTCTCTTTGAATTTGTATTTCGATCATCTAAATGTTGACGTGTTTTATATGTTGATACCCTTGCAACATATTAGTGTTTTAAAAATCCTTAGTAGTTTTGCAACAAAACCCAATTGAATTACATATGCAAAATACCATGCTCACAGACAAAGAGTCATAAACTTTCCCTCCAAAGGTGAAAGTTACCATTGGTTCTTGGACCTCCTGGAGGCACAGCCTCCAGAGAATTTAAAACCATCACATGAGACTTTCCCTCTCTTCTTCGCTTTTCTGCAAACTCTTCCGATTGCTGCCCGTGTGGAGGAACCCACGGGGAGCCTGAGCTGGCACAGAGCGTGCCCCCCGGGCTGCACCCGGGCTGTGGCTCTCGACCACAAAGAGCCAGACATTTTCACTCAACCCTGGAATTCATTGTCATGAAATGTCCTCGAACAGACATTTCCCTCTTGTGTTTTTTTTTGTTTCCTCTCTCGTCTCACATGAGTGACTCGCCTCAGTCAGTCAGTGGTTCTTTTAGAACCTAAGAGGATGTGGAGGATGAGCTAGAACTCTTCTGGACTTCCCTAAGCGTGCACCAGGCCTTGCGGCCTTGTCTTTCTCCCCAAAATCATAGGATTTCAGCTGGGTCCCTCTCAGCTCTTGGTTCTTCTTCAATTTTCACATGGCAAGAAACTGCCAGTCACCATCGATTCAGAACATCTTTGGAGTTCATCACTCTTCAGACCCAGAAGAACGTGATCGCGATTCCAAAACCACCGCTGCTCCAAACCATCAAGACTTCGACACTTGTTCAACGACCAAGGCAATGCAAGTATTGTACATTTAACTAAACAAAACAGAGGTTTAGTATAAGCTGTAGACAGCACTGATGGTTTCACTCAGGTGGCTAACTGACTCTTTTCATAGCTTCATTTCCTTGTCTCTCTCTAACTGCTTCTCACTGACCCTTCCCCCATGTATGAGTGATTTCATGTTTGTTTGTTTGTTTAGATTAGTTATGTGTTAGTCCTTCGTTAATAAAACTCTTGTGCACAAATTACATGAGTTTTGATTCTGATTCTGCCTTGTAAATTAATGTCCCTTTATGATTCCGATTCGAGCTACGTGCTCTAATAGTACTTTAAGAAAGTAATTTACTGTGGCCAAGAAAATATCATTTCTTAGAGTTGATATAAAATTATACTGAATGTTCACTGGACGAACAGATTAGTTGACGGAAAATTAATCCTGCTACAGCTACTACTGGCAGCTGATATAAATAATAGTATTTAATCATAATTAATTGTAATTATTTATATACATTTCCCTTTTGAGCTAAATCGCAACACCGTCTAAGCTGTTCACCAATCGCAAGACAGTGGAACAGCTAACCAATCACAACACATTTTGTTTTTCAGAAGGCGGGCCTTCATTAAACCTGGAACTAATCGAGCAATTTGTGCCAGGCTGGGAGAAATGTATTGTAATAATGTAAATTATGTTAAAAAATGTGTTTTTCGAACCACCAAGCATGAAAGCATGTTCTAGTACACCCCCATAACAAAATCAAGACTTTGTAAAAGAGCATAATAGGACCCCTTTAAAAGTATTAGGAATTTCTTTACATTCTGATTTGGTGCCTCAGATTTTACAACCTTTTTGTTTTCCTACAGAGGCTTTTGGGAGAAACACAAAGAAAGTTCCAACAGGGAATTCAGGAGAGACAGAAGCAGCTCCAGCAGCTGAGAGACGCTGTAAAGTCTCATAAGGTGAGTTTGACTTTTGTTCCCACTGAAGCTCACTGTGGCTCTCAGGCTGTTTGATAAGAGCTGACTGTGATGTGTCCTGACAGCGCTCTGCACAGGCAGCAGTGGACGACACTGAGAGGATCTTTACTGAGCTCATTCGTTCCATTGAAAGAAGCCGCTCTCAGGTGATACAGTTGATCAGAGCTCAGGAAGAGTCTGCAGTGATTCGAGCTGAAGGACTCTTGGAGCGACTAGAGCAGGAGATTGATGATCTAAAGTGGAGAGATGCTGAGCTGGAGCAGCTTTTACACACAGACAATCATGCCCACTTCCTGCAGGTAACAGAGATCTGCAACACAACGAAAAAAAAGTGGTAGTGAGTCTTGTCTTTGTTTTTTTGTTTTTTTTGTTTGTTTTTTTTTTACTTGGTGGGTCTCATTCACTAATACTTACATAAGCCATTTCATATTTGCACGTGCACAAAAAAATTCTTCTTCTTCTACTTCTTCTAAAGTCCTGCTGCCTATAGAACTGCTTGCGAGGAAGTTATGAAAATTTTACTAAGTAAACAAATTTTACGAAGTGCACACCAAAATAGATGAGAGGCTTTATCTCCATAATGCTTGAGCCTCAAATGCTCAAGCACCCAAGTTGAGTGTAGTCAAACGAAACTTGTTATGTGTTGTAACAACCATGACCTGAGGCTACCAGCCTAGTTTCAGCACTTACTGGTCATGAGATATGAACAATGGCTATGTTTACCTATAACTTCTGAACGGCTTGCCCAAAAATTATAAAAATAGTCTTGTTAGATTTGGGGCGGTATGTCAAGTTTTCTAGTAAAAAGCTGTATTTTATTAACACATTAACATATTGTTATTAAAAATTGGTATGGGTCATCATCAGCACAATGTCTTGAAGGAACCTGAGAAATGTTACCACCTAGTGGTAACGTACAAAATATTCACGTTTATAACTTTGGATGTGGTCGACTTATTTTCATGGGAGTCATCTCCTTAGAGTCCCAAATCCTTGCCGAGTCCAACGATACCAAACACCCTGTGTTTCACCTTATGCTTTGTGCAGTGTTGTGATTCAGCGTTTAAGCATTTCACATATCTTCGAAACCATTAGTCTGATCTAGATGAAACCACCATAGGAAAATCGGGAGCATAGGTCGTTGCCTATATGCTAATGGCCAAATTGCAAAATTTTGATAGTAAGTGGCAAAAAAAAAAAAAAGGACACATTAAAAAAAATTGCGGGACTGTGTCAGTTGGTGGTGCTATAATTGAACAAAATATGAAATTGGCACTAATTACATTATAGCACTGATATAAAATGCAGTATTTTACAAATGCATTGGTATGTCATTACGAAACTCAGTATGTGTCATCAACACCATGCCCTGAAGGTACTCAAAAAGTTTTGAGATAGCACCACCTTGTGGTCAAAATTTCTAATGAAATTTAAAAAAAAAAATGCTAATAGCTTTTTATTAATTTTGCATATTTTATGTGAAACTGGTCTTGATAGATTCCTTGGATCATGCCATATTCAGGCGAACTAGCATTTTGTCATTTTGCATTTCTTTGAAAACTATGCTGACAAAATTTATCAAAAGCTTTTTTGATGGACCAAACTGTACTCAAATGGCATGATGCCAAACTGATTCTGAGACTGCAACTCTGCAACACTTTGGCATATTGACACTAAACTTTTTATGTGTCTTTTTCAAACTCCTCTTATACTGTTGGTCTGATTTTTGCCAAAATTGGTTCAAATCATCTTTAGACCATTCTGACAAAAATGTATCAAAAGCTTTTTGATAGACCAAACCGTTCTTAAATAATGCATCAATGATGCCAAGCTGATTCTGAGGCTGCAACTCTGCAACACTTTGGCATACTGACACTAAACTTTTTGTGTCATTTCTATGGGTCACTTCATACTGACCACACCATAATAATTTGATAACAGTGCCACCTATTGGTCAATACTGTTATTTAAACAGTTAAATTGTATTGAATTTGTGATTTTTCATCCATTTGGACTATATAATCTGAAAAAAGTCTTTGACCACATATTGTTGCAGTTGGTCTGGTGCTCCCAGTCAGGCTTAGCTCCTCATTTTGCTTCTGTTGTACTTGGCCCCATAGTTGCTGCTTGAAGCTATGTTATATAATATTAATTATGTTAAGATAAATATAATTTTAATCTTACCATGATTAAATCTGCGCTTACATACTTGTGGTTTCATTTCATTTTCGTAAATTACAAACATTTTTAGTAAATCATTTGTTGATGAAAACATTCATACTCAGATTTCAGCTCCATTTTCTGATTTTTCTGTAGATGTTCCAGTTCATTGCTGCACCTCCTGAATCTACAGACTTATGCAGCACCACAGTCTGTTCTTTCATCTCTTTTCATGATGTGACAAAATCAGTCTCTCAGCTGAAAGAAAAATTAGAGGGTTTTTGTAAAGAAGAGGTGGAAAAGATCTTTGATAAAGGTAACAGACATTCATTTACTCTCAGAAATAAGCCTTGCATCATGCAATAAGTGCATTATACTCAAATATACCCATTTTTACATTGATTGTACTAATTTTTTTTCTATAGTAACATGCACTGATATGACCACCAATAAACCAATGAAGACCAGGGAACAGTTCCTTCAGTGTAAGGCATTATATACACACACACACACACACACACACATCAAACAAACATTAACTTAATTGTGTTTTATCTCAATAAGATTCTTTCCAGCTCACTCTGGATTCAAACACAGTGAATCGTTTCCTCCGTCTGTCTGAAGAGAACAGAGTGGCTACTTGCACTGACACACCCCAGCATTATCCTGCTCATCCAGACAGATTTGACGGTTGTGTGCAGGTCTTGTGTAGAGAAAGTGTGTGTGGACGCTGTTATTGGGAAGCTGAATGGAGTGGGAGAAAAAGTGTGTGTATATCAGTGTCATACAAGAGCATCAGCAGGAAGCAATTGTTTGGATTTAATAATCAATCCTGGGGTTTGTTCTGCTCTTCATCCAGTTACGTATTCAGGCATAATAACATAAAGCTTGAATTCCCTGTGTCCTCTGGATCCTCTAGAATAGGAGTGTATGTGGATCAAAGTGTAGGCATTCTGTGCTTCTACAGCATTTCTGACACAATGAGCCTCATCCACAGAATCCAGACCACATTCACTGAGCCTCTTTATCCTGGGTTTGGGTTTAGTAGTGGATCATCAGTGAAACTGTGTATTTGAGAGATTCTGCGTATGTCTCCTTCATATACTGGGTAAAAATTGTGTTATAATATGGGTACAAACAATGAAGGATGACTGAAAATACTCTATACATATACTAACAAACCTATTAATAATAGTAAAGTTAATGTAATGTAACGTAAACCTCCAGCAGTGGGCGCTCTTACTTTTTATGTGAATGATCTTTCCTTCTAATTTATCAAGTGGCACTTACATTTGATTAGGCTGTGATCTGATTTAATACAAATACCTTATTCTGAGGTTCACATTTATCCTGCATATATCACAATGATCTCTTTGTGTTTACTTGATTAAAAATTCTTTAAAGTTTATAAAAAAGTGTTGACTGTATTTCAAAGTCTATGCCTGGGATAGAAGTTTATGAACGGCTAAAGGACACACATTAGCTGTATAATGTTTGTCCTATTATTGTATTTTATCATTTATGTTCTGCCACAGAAATAATAGGAAATGCTTGGTCTCATAATTTAGTCTCCTCATGAACCAGTCACGAATTTGTTTATCCATGTAATCTATGGTTACACATATTTGGCTTGCTGCCTGCGAAGTATGGGCTTAAAGGCATTGTTCACCCAAAACTTGTGTTGTTCTCATGCCACATCCGTTTATTTTTTTCAGACCACAAAAGGATTTTTTTTTTTTTAAATGTCCCGTGCATGCGTCCATATATGTGCTTGTCATATGGAGATCAGCATCAAGCTTTTTTAAAAGGAAGCGGAAGTATCACAGGGTTTTCCATGCCACACATGCCATATATTCCAAGTGCTTCAGGGGTTTGGTGAAAAAAAAAAGAAATGTAACATTATTTTAACAAATATCCTGACCTTGGACGTTGGTCTTTGTGCACAAGACTTTATTAGCATAGCAGTTCACTCTGACTCGCCCTGGAAAAGCACAAAGAGTTGTGAAAAATATGATTTATAACAACACAGTGGAACTGTTATCCTGTTAGGTGATGGATATTCAAACCTGTTCTGAAGGGCACTGTCCTGAAGAGTTTAGCTCCAATGCTAATTAAACACACTTGAACCAGCTAATTAAGGTCTTCAGACTCCCTGGAAATTTCAAGGCAAGTATGTTGGTGATGGTTTGAGCTAAAAGCCACAGTTATAGTTACAGAGTTATAGCCACAGCCATATCACCCTGCAGCCCAAGACTGGTCACCCACTGAAGTTAAACAGGGTTGAGCTTGGTCGGTACTTGGATGGGAGGCCTCATGGGAAAACTAGGTTGCTGTTGGAAGAGGTGTTAGTGAGGCCAGCAGGGGGTGCTCACCCTGGGGTCTGTGTGGGTCCTAACGCCTCAGTATAGTGACGTGGACACCGTCCTTCGGAAAAAACGTTAAACCGAGGTCCTGATTCTCTGTGGTCATTAAAAATCCAATGGCACTTCTGGTAAAGAGTAGGGGTGTACCCAGGTGTCCTGACCTAATTCCCGGTGGTGAGCGCACTCACGCCATTGAACTGTGGCTGCTGTCACATCATCCAAGTGGATGCTGCACACTGGTGGTGGTTGAGGGAAACCCCCCATATGATTGTTAAAAAGTGCTTTGGGTGTATGGCAATACACAGTGAAAGTGCTATATAAATGCTTCATTCATTCATTCAAAATCTGCAGGACGTTGGCTCTCCAGGAGCAGGATTGTACACCCCGTTCCATTAAATGTCTTTCTGCAATCTGCGATTGAGTCCTCTTCAATTTCTAAACCCTGCACATGACACAGTAATTTGGTCACTAGAGGACTACTCCCATCTCCCATCTTTCAGGGCCCCATCAAAGATCAGATGGCCCAGCTTGTCCTATATGTCTCATGACATCAGAGACTTTGCCTACGACTTCTTTACTGTGGTGGATGACCTGGACTACAGTGTTAACATTCACAGAGCCCCTAAGCCAGGGGTGTCCAATACTGGAGAGCCAACGTCCTTGAAATTTTAGCTTCAACAAGCTCCAACACACTTGCCTATTGAGTCTGAAGACCTGGATTAGCGGGTTTAGGTGTGTTTAATTAAAGTAAGAGCTAATCTCTGCAGGACAGTGGTCTTCCAGGAACAGGTTTGGACAGCTCTGTGCTAAGCCCTTGGGTTATGGGAAAGCTGCGGAAGCTCCCTTTCTAGGGCTTTATGGACTACATCCACTATTATGGGAAGTCTGAATCTTCACTTTACACAGAGTTCTCCCAAACTGACTGTCCTTATCTTCCACCTTCAGTCAGTGGAATCCCCAGCCCTCAAAGGCCTGGAAACGGAGGAGGAAGAATGATCCCTTGTCTCATTGAGATACAGTCTTTCATAGCCAGACATTGAAACTGGCGG
Source organism: Labeo rohita (assembly GCF_022985175.1). NCBI lineage: Eukaryota > Metazoa > Chordata > Actinopteri > Cypriniformes > Cyprinidae > Labeo > Labeo rohita. The sequence continues at coordinate 4,330,340 of NC_066870.1, forward strand.
CAGAAGGTCTGGGAACCAAGCCAAGACCGCCCAAGAGGCCTGTTTAGGGGCATGGAAATGTCCCCACAATAACAGACTAGTGTGTAAAACTCTTGAATGTATTTTAAAGAGTCTATTTAAAATACTTTCGAAAATCCAGTATTTCGTTGATCCTGATAAGCGTTTATCATCACAGTTGTAAACATGACAGCTTGTTCTTCCATGACAGATTTTGGCATCACAGCATCTTTGTTTCCAGGCAGAATGTTGAAGAACGCAACACACGTCTCCTGGAAATTTTGTAGGATTCAACCAATCAGATGATGACTTTGAAACTCCTGAAGTGTTTTTTTAGTTTTGTGTGCCATATTCATTAGACGTTCAGCCAACGGTCCGTGGGCATGACGTCTGAGACTGAGACTATCCCAGATATAGCCATGATAGCCTCTGCAGCCCCCCTTAGGGAGCCGAGAATATTGCAGCATACCCAAAGGTAATCGTACCCATTTAACTAAAAGAGGAGGAGAAGGAAGGCACCTTCTATTTTGCGTTTTTTAAGGTCCCCAATCTGAAGAACCCAGTAAGCTCGGCTTTGGTGGTCCTAGATGTCTCTTGTTCGGCCTCCATTAGTCCCTGCCAGTCAAGTCATAACCATGGAGGCTGCCCCAAAACAACCTGGCCACTCTGTCATGGTCACAGGGATTATTCCTGAGCAACCTCTCTACCATGGAGGCCACCCCAGAATTGCCTGCTTTCCATGTTTCAGCTACAAAATCTGTTCCTGAGCTTTCTGCTCTCTCTGTCTAGGTTAAGAAGGACATTCCAGGGCCACCCACCTCTCCTACTAGCTCTGTCCCAGTCACTGTGACGCACCAGCCCTTCTACCAGGCCAGAGGCTGTGCTATAGCTGCTTTCCCTTCCTGTCTGTTCCCTCCCTTGTCAACCCTATCATGGCGAAAGAAACCCTTGCAAACAAGCCTGCACTGGCCCTTTACGGGCCCACTTAAGGCTAGCCTAAGGGCCCCCAGTGGGCTGCCAGCGCAGGGCCTCTGAGATTTTGCTCATTGGCAAAACGTTGGCCCCTTAGTGCTGGCCCTGCACAGGCGGGAGGAAACCTAAAACTAGCACCCCTAGTGGTAAGGAAGAAAACTGCCCACAAAATTAATATTAACAGGCTCACATCTGAGCCATCATTGGATTAATGTGGGCAGTCCCATAGTGTGGGCTGCTCACAGAGAGCCTGCGGTGAACCCAAAGCTGTGGGCCTCGCCTAGGCAAGCCTGCACTGGGCCTGTTTAGATTTGGAGTGGGCTGGCCCTAGCCCACTGTGCCCGCAAAAAGACAGCATGGGCCACACAAGGACATGTTTGCAGGGACTGTCCCTGTCAGACTTGTCAGGTTAGCATATGCTAGTTCAGTAGCATCGTATACTGACATGGCTTATGCTTGTTATAGACAAGGGTTTGATTTTTTACCTAAAAACATTTTAAATCCAAACTGTTTGTGGACTTTGTACTTATATAAAGCCAAGTCACACCTTATAAACACATGTTTTGCACACATTATCAAACACAGAGCCAAGCATTATTACTTATTAACTTGTGAGGAAACTGAAAGGTAAGTGTTGTCAAGCTGTTGTACGCATGTCTTTCTTTTTGTGTACATATACAGCGAAATGGCAGAAGCTAATTTTTCTCAGGACCAGTTCAGCTGCTCAGTGTGTCTGGATCTACTAAGGGATCCAGTGACCATTCCCTGTGGACACAGCTACTGTATGCACTGTATTACAGACTGGTGGAAACAGAAGAGAGTCTACAGATGCCCTCAGTGCAGACACACCTTCACTTCAAGACCTGCTTTATGTAAGAACGTCATTATTGCTGAGATGGTGGAGAAATTGAAAATGACAAACTTACAAACAGCCGAACCTGGAGATGTGGAGTGTGACGTCTGTACTGGGAGGAAATACAAAGCCGTCAAGACCTGTATGGAGTGTCTGAACTCTTACTGTCAAAGTCATCTTGAACAACATGAGAATCTCTTCAAAGACAGGAGACACAATCTGATGGATCCCACTAAACGACTCCAAGAGATGATCTGCCCAAAACACAGCAAACAGTTGGAAATCTACTGTCGTACTGACCAGCAATTCATTTGTTATCCGTGTTTGATGGACGAACATAAAAAACACAACGCAGTAACAGCTGAAGCAGAAAGGATAGAGAAGCAAGTATGAACTGAAATTAGACTGATCTGCTAACACTAAATGCAAAATTTTTTACATAATCATTTTGTTGCTTGAGCTTTTACAACTTTTCCATTTTACATTCTAAAGAGGCTTTTGGTAGAAACACAAAGAAAGTTCCAGCAGGGAATTCAGGACAGACAGAAGCAGCTCCAGGAGCTGAGAGACGCTGTAAAGTCTCATAAGGTGAGTCTGACTTTCGTTCCACTGAAGCTCACTGTGGCTCTCAGGCTGTTTGATAAGAGCTGACTGTGATGTGTCCTGACAGCGCTCTGCACAGGCAACAGTGGGCGACACTGAGAGGATCTTTACTCAGCTCATCCGCTCCATTGAAAGAAGCCGCTCTGAAGTGATGCAGTTGATCAGAGCTCAGGAAGAGTCTGCAGTGAGTCGAGCTGAAGGACTCTTGGAGCAACTAGAGCAGGAGATTGATGATCTAAAGTGGAGAGATGCTGAGATGGAGCAGCTTTTACACACAGACAATCACATCCATTTCCTGCAGGTGACAGAAACCTGCAACACAAGACAGTGGTAGCGAGTTATTTCCTAGTTATAAGTTTTTCTTTTTTTGTTTATTTTTTCTGTAGATGTTCCAGTACGTCGCTGCACCTCCTGAAACAACAGACTTATGCAGCATCGCTGTCAGTTCTCTCCTCTCTTTTCGTGATCTGGCAAATTCAATCTGTCAAATGAAGGAAAAACTAGAGGGTTTCTGTAAAGAAATAGAAAAGATCTCTGATAGAGGTAAAGCATCCATGGTAGACATTCATTTACTTTTAGGAATGAGTCTGACATCATGCAGTATGTAGAAATATGTGACCCTGGACCACAAAATCAGTCATAAGTAGCATGGGTATATTTGTAGCAATAGCCAAAAATACATTATATGGGTCAAAATGATTAATTAATGCCAAAAATCATTAGAATATTAAGTAAAGATCATGTTCCATGAAGATATTTTGTAAATTTCCTACCGTAAATATATCAAAACTTAATTTCTGACTAGTGATATGCATTGCTAAGAACTTCATTTGGACAACTTTAAAGGCAATTTTCAGATTCCAGATTTTCAAATAGATGTACTGTATCTCGGACAAATATTTTCCTATACTAACAAACCATACATCGATAGAAAGCTTATTAATTAAGATGTATAAATCTCAATAAAAACTTGAACCTTTATGAATGGTTTTGTGGTCTAGGGTCACATATAAAGCATATTAAATTACACATTTTGCATGGAAATTGTAGTAATTAAATCTGTTTTTCCCATAGTAACATACATTGAAACAACTCCCACTAATGAGCCCAGGACTAGGGAACAGTTCCTTCAGTGTAAGCCATTAAAGCACACACAAACATTGGGTTTCCATGTTTTATGGGTTTATTCCATATAGACATAATGATGATGAACAGTCTCATGTGCTTAAAAACCAGTATGCATTCACAGTCACAAACTAACAATGATAATTGTGTTTTATCACCATTAGATTCCTGCCAGTTCACGTTGGATTCAAACACAGTGAATCATTCTCTCTGTCTGTCTGAAGAAAACAGAGTAGCTACTTATACTGATAAACCCCAGCATTACCCTGCTCATCCAGACAGATTTGAAGATTGTGTGCAGGTGTTGTGTAGAGAGAGTGTGTGTGGACGCTGTTATTGGGAGGTTGAGTGGAGTGGGGCTGATGGTGTGTTTATAGCAGTGTCATATAAGAGCATTGGCAGGAATGGATTGTTTAATGAGTGTATATTTGGATGGAATAATAAGTCCTGTGGTTTGTACTGCTGTCCTTCTAGATATTCATTAATGCAAAATAACATAAAGACCAAAATTCCTGTAACCTCCCGATCCTCTAGAATAGGAGTGTATGTGGATCACAGTGCAGGAACTCTGTCCTTTTACAGCGTCTCTGACACAATGAGCCTCATCCACAGAATCCAGACCACATTTACTGAGCCTGTCTATCCAGGGTTTGGATTTGATATTGGATCATCAGTGAAACTGTGTCATGTAACAATGTAGATTATGGATTTTTCAAATGTTACAGAAATAAATGATCTTTGAGAGTCCCCATTATATTGCATATAATATCAATTTTAAAAAATTGGATAAAATTTGATATTATTAATTACGTATTTTCTGGATGACACACAAATCAGAAATACTTCTTTACTGAGCAGATACTAAATCATATACACTACCAGTCAAAAGTTTTTGAACAGAAAGATTTTTAATGTTTTCAAAGAATTCTCTTTTGCACACCAACCCTGCATTTATTTGAAAACAGCAAAAACAGTAAAATGTGTGAAATATTTTTATTAAATATTAAAATATTTTGAGCATTTAAAATAACTGTTTTCCATTTGAATATATTTTAAAATTTAATTTATTCCTGTGATCAAAGCTACATTTTCAGCATCATTACTCTTTCTTTACAATCATTCTTTAGAAATCATTCTAATATGCTGATTTACTGTTCAGAATTTTTTTTAATTATATTATTATCAATATTTAAAACTGTACTTTTTTTCAGGATTCTTTGATGAATAGAAAAATCCAAAGATCAGCATTTATCTGAAATAAAAGCTTTTGTAACTTTTGTTGTGGTTGGGGATTTATAAAAAATTAATCATTTTATTTAGCAAGGATGCTTTAAATTGATCACAAGTAATGATAAAAGCATTTATAAATTTACAGAAGATTTGGATTTCAGATAAATGTTGTCCTTCTGAACTTTCTGTTTTTAAAGAAACCTGAAAAAAATCTGCTCAGCTGTTTTAAACATGATAATAAGAAGAAGAGGAAGAAGAAGAAGAAGAAGAAGAAATGTTTTTAGAATATTAGAATGTTTTCTGAATCATATGACTGGAGCAATGAGTTCAGCTTTGAAATAAATTACATTTTAAAATGTATTTAAATAGAAAACAGTTATTTTAAATAGTAAATATTTTCCTTTTTTTCATCAAATAAATGCAGGCTTGGTGAGCAGAAGAGACTTCTTAAAAAAAACTTACTGTTCAAAAACTTTTGACTGGAAGTGTACAAAGCTAATACCTTAAAATGTGTCTGAGGTCACTTAAAAAGATAAATACCTTAATCTAAACCTCCAGCAGGGAGCGCTGTATTTCCATCTGTATGAATGATCTTATCTTGTAGTTTATCAAGTGCCATAGCTATTTTTGGTTAGGTTATAATGAGCTTTATACCAGTGTAATTTTTTTTTATTATTATTATTACAGGCTATTAGATTTATAAATCTATAAAAATAAGTAGCATCCATGATAAAAGACGTTGTTTGTTAGTTTCTTGACAAATAAAGAAAACACAAAACCTTCAGATGTGTCCACTTTCATGCTTTGTTTGTTTAATGCATCACATTTATTTTTCACATTCATAAGTAAAGCCTAGTGCACAATAGAATAGTTTGATCTCAGCTGCATTTATTAAAGCGAGATTGGGAATCGTTGATTTGTGGATACTAGCTAAAAATTACACTAAATAAATTTATTTTACTTGAATGCACAATTAAGATTTACCTACATCTTATTGAAGTTCACTATGGTCTTAAAATTATTTAATTATTTAAGAAAATCTTTTGGCCATCCTTAGAACAATAACACTTACAAAACCGCAGTCACAGAGCTGAATGTTTTGGGCAGATATAGTGCACGCTGGAAACAAATGGTACGTGACGTGACAGAAGAACGTACAGTCAGTCAGTCCTGCCGACGTCACGTCGAGCTTCCCAGCGTCGGTCAGTCAGTGCGCGAGAGCTGAAATTAAGTGAAATCTGCTGAAGAGAAGCGAAGAGAAAGACGAGCTCGTACATCTGGACGAAACAACTCATCTGCTCGCAGAAATCGGTAAGTTATGACATATTCAACAACTGTTGTATTTAATTTTAGCGTGTGTGATACCTACAAGGTTCAAGGTTGAGTCAGGATTGATGCCAAACAAACTGAGTTGGGTCAAAAAATTCATTGACAGCTTGACTCTTCTTTCTGTGCTTGATTTACTAAAATTATTCACCACGTTTACTTTAGTAGCATAGCATTTATCAGCATCATGTCTATCTAAAATCACTTATTTTACAGATGCTTACTGCACCGAACATTTGGAAAGATAAAGATTAATATAGCCTAACGCAAACTCAAATGTTTTTAATGTTGTTGCACTCAATTTTATCTAAGAAATCTTAATGGGAGTAAAATAACGTACAGTTTATAAAACGATAACGTGTTTAGGTGTCAAATTAAACCACACTGGGGGTCATACAGTTGTTGTAGAAAATAAACAGACTCAACTTGACAAAACTGAGAGCTTGCTGGACATTTAACGTGTATGTTTACACTACCGTTCAAAAGTTTGGGGTCAGTACATTTTTATTGTTTCTTTTTAAGAAATTAATACTTTTATTCACCAAGGATGTATTAAGTTAATAATTAAAAGTTTATTAAAAGTTAATAATAAATAATTTACATTGTTATAAAATATTTATATTTTGAATAAACACTGTACTTTTTAAAAAAAAAAAAAAACACAGGTTCCAAAAAATATTTGGCAGCACAACTGTTGATATTATCCAACATTGATCATTCTAATAATAAATCCGCATATTAGAATGATTTCTGAAGGATCATGTGACACTTAAGACTGGAGTAACAGCTGATAAAAATTCAGCTTTTCATCACAGGAATAAATTCTATTTTAAAGTATGTTAAAATAAAAAACATTATTTTATATTGTAAAAACATTTTGCAATATTACTGTTTTTTTTTTCTATATTTTTAATCAAATAAATGCAGCCTTGATGAGCATAAGAGACTTCTTTAAAGACTATTACAAGTCTTACTGACCCCAAACTTTTGAACGGTAGTGTATATACCAAGACTTTGTTTATTTTGGTTCACTGCTGTCATTACAGCTTCTTTCAGTTGCTAACATCCTTTTGTCCAATCTCTAGTCACATTTTCAAAACTCTAAACACAATTAGCACAACATCCGTCTGTTGTGACCATACCATTAACACAATTTGTGTTGTTTTCACACAATATGCAATCAATTATCATGTTTCTAAAATGCTTACATTTGCTTTTCATACAATGCTTACCCAAAACCAAAATCATGGATCTTTTTAGTCTTATTTACAAATGCTTAAACACAGCCTGTCAGAAATAAAGACCTAATGTTCCAAACCGTAAATATAGTATTAAGCTTCTACTTCTGCAACAACAACAGCTCAAAAGTATTGAAAAAATTCTCTCTGTATAAAATACTGTAACAACTGATTAGCACCTTTAAGTAACAAGATCACTGAAATATTTAGAAAAGCTGATTCCATTCTCAGTTTGAGGAATAGTCAGGTGTTGAAGCTCTTTCCATTACATCAACAATATAGTGTAAAAAGACCTCTTTGATTTGGTTTTGTGGATGCAGAACAACACAAAAAATCAGAGAGAAAAAAAATAATGCCTGGCAGAGGGAGAGGAGTAGTTCAGAAAAACAGGAGAAGAGTTAGGAGAGAGGAGTACGAATGTGTTGGACTGTGCATTTTTATGTTTGTTTGTGTGTTTTTTTCCCCCTTTACACGTGTGAAACCTATGAAAGCTTATTTCTGCCATAGAATATAAAGGGTAATTTGACTTTTGTATCTCACAATTCTGATTTTTTTTTTTTTTTTTTTTTTTTTTTTTTTGCAATTGTGAATATACAGTTTCTCAAAATTCTGATAAAGTCTGAATTGCAAAATGTAAACTCACAATTCCAGTTGAAGTCTGAATTGTGAGATCAAAAGATTACTGTTTTTATTTTGTTTTTCTTATACTGTCACGGAAACAAGTTTGCATAGTAACCAAAGGCCATGTATGTTGGATTTTCTCTTGTACATTCTATAAAGTGACTCATTGACTCATTCAGTAGTGTGTGTTGCCAAGAACGAACGCATTCAACACTTCAAAATGTTAAACGGGTTTCAGCTGAAGGTAAACTGAAGGCTAAATTACAGAAAAAATATTAATTTTTATATTGTCTATTATATGCAGGTAGAACTGAAACATGACAAGCAATGCAGTTTTTGTAAAGCCATCAGTTGTTAGTATTTTGACAGTCACTGTACTATGATTGGCTATATGTTTCTGTTGGATAGAAACTAGTGGTAATGTTTTGACTGAATGACTCTATTTTGAATCAGGTTTGCTGTGTTTTGAAAGAGTTAGTATATGTAGAAAAGGGTATTCAGCATTTTGAAATGTAGAGTTTGTATTCATTTAACAAAATGTGGTTTTGGCCACAAAATGAACTATTTGGTTAATTGTGTGATGTAGGTGTGTTGCTGTGTTAAGAGTACTTTAAGTATTGGTAAATGCTTGTTAGCAATTGAAAAAAACTAATATGGGTGAGTTTTCAATTAGGGAAAGCCTGATTTTAGCCTTATTTTTTTAATATAATAATAATAAATAATAATATTAAAGCAAATAATTCTATTTTTTCCTCTATTTTTTAAGACTGTTGATAGTCATAAAGAATTAGATTTACAAATAGCTGACAAAAATGGACATAAACACCAAGATTTTAGGTCAAGCTTTGTATGACTGCCTAAGGAAATGTTTTTGTTTTTTTTTTTCTGTCTAAGAAATAAAGGTTCATTATTAGCATTGGTTGCTCCATAAAAAACCTTTAACATCCATAGAACATTTCTGTTATACAAAAGGGTTTTTATAGTGGAAAAGCTTTCTTCAGAGTATTAAAATATATTTCACTCTAAGAAAGAATCCAGAGTGGCTCATATACTGCATTGCCTCGAAACCCCCCTTTTTGGAATGTATTTCATAAAATTTCATGAAATAAAACTGACAATTTTTATTCCTTTGAACTTTTTATGCAGTTATTCCATTTCTTAGCTTAATTAATATGAGGCCATAAAACAAATTATAAACAGAAGGATTATTAATATAGAAAAATATTCTTTAAAATAGATTTGGATGAAGCTACGTACTGTTTTCACGTTTAGAATTTTTTTTTTTTAGGATTTGCAACACATCACTGATGATGGTCATTCTATTAAAGCCATTATCACTAGATTCAGGATCATTTGATTGAAATGGATGTTTTGCATTTGACCCGACTTCTAGTCTGAGTGTCCTTTATTTCATCTTTCTGTGACCGTCTCTACTTAGCTGTTATTAGATAAAGTCATGATCTGAATAAATCTGTATACAAAGGTCATTTAAAGTGCTCATTAAAACTCATTAAATATAAAGTGTTATATTAAGCCAGTGATCCTCAGGGAATCCTAGGTTGCATTCCTGGTGCAGCGCCTATTAACCAGTCTATCTTGACCGCATTCCCATCTAAACTGGACATTCATCTGATGTCCTTCAAGGTCCCATGACCTGAAGGTTTAAAGGCAATGTTTTGGTCACATTCCTGTGTCCTCACAGCCTCATTCTTTCCCACCCCCTGAACATTTCTGCTCAGTGGCCTTAGAGGTCACAGACACTTCGGAGCCTAAGTCATATGAGAAAGCTGGACTCCCAAACATGCATTTGGTAATGAAACTGAAAGTACACCTCAGAAAAGATGGCAAACTGTTAGCTGTTGCAGGTACCACACAGCTGACTTTAGATTTCATTATGAAGTCAAGGTGGAGGAAAATCACATTTTTAAATGACCTAGCTAAAAACCTATAATGCAATTACCATAAAAATAGTAACTTTTGGTGAAATCTTCATGAAACAACATGTGCAACCAAATGTGATATTTTTCAAAAAGGTTCTTTATTACCATCAATGGTTCTACGAAGAACCTTGAACATCCATGGAACCTTTCAAATGCAGGAAAGGTTCTTTAGAGTCGAAAAAGGTTCTTTCAATTTTTAAAATGTTCTTCAAAATGGTTCTTTTAGGATCTGTTCACTGAAAGGTTCTTTGGGGAACCAAAAATGGTTCTTCTTTGGCATCACTGCAAAAACACCCATTTGGAACCTTTATTTTTAAGAGTGTAGAGTAAAAAAGGATATTCAATGAGGAAAAAAAAAAAAAAAAAACGGGATGTAAGGTTTAGGCCACCGGGAATTAATTTATAAAAAGCGGTTCCTATATCAAAAGTGGTTAGAGCTTTTTTGTTGTTGTTGTTGTTGGGTGGGGAAATGTTCACAATTAGACCAGAAATTTGTGTTAAAATCGGCATAATATTGAAATGCATACGTACTGGCACACTATATAGACTTCTTGTGGAATCATTACGATTTTTTATGTTTTGAAAAAAGTCCCCTGTTCTCACTTATTTATTTGATCAAAAAATGCAGTAAAAAGTGAAATATTGTTACAATTTAAAATATCTGATTTTATTTTATTATTGAATTTTATTTTAATTAATTTTAATACTTTTTTTTTTAAAATTACATTTAAATTTTATTTAAACTTTTCAGTAAATTTATGATATATTCCTGCAATGCAAAGCTATGTTTTCAGCATCATTACTATTTTCATGTTTGCATCATCTGACAGATTTTTTTTCTGGCAAATAAATATCAAATAAATCTAGTACAAGTAACGTAGAGAAAGATATTGTTCATTTACACACACTACCAATGCTGAAACAACATAAAGCTGGTTGAAAATCTGCAAAGTTGTGCTTGAACCACCCTCATGTCATTCCAAACCTGTATCACTTTCTTTCTTTATCTGTATTCAGAAGAAGAAAAAAAGTCTTCTTCCCACGATTTGAACATTATGATAACTAGACCATTTAGGGAAGGCGATGTTCACTTTAAGCACGATTGACTGCTTTATAGGTATTATACTTAGGCCAGATTCAGTCAAAGTATTTTAAAAGCCGCATTAGAAAAGATGTGCTGGTTGTACCTGTTAAAGTGGGCAATTTATTTCAAATTCATATAATTAATTCCCAAACAGCTTTATAAAGAATAGTCCATTACAATCCCCAGCATGCAGTCTACTTTAGACAAGACCCTCTGAGGTGTTTTGGTCAGTAAAAGGAAAAAAAGCACGTGAGGAACCAAGGCTCAAGTGAGGTCAGGTTTTAATCAAGATGGCATTGGTCAGGTATTAAGTTATACACTCTCAATACAATCAGCCTTTAGTGGTAATTCAATCTGGTTCCTCCTGCTTCTAATTTACCACTCTGGGGTGATTAGTAAGCCAGACCAACTGGCTAAGCTGCCACTTTATCAGCACAAGCTTAGAGCTTATGAAAAAGTGTGAGTCCTTGTTTGATTGGCTGAAAAGACGAGGTTTGCTGGGTGGCCTTTCGGCGCTGGAGGCATGTGCAGTTGTGTCCCCTGGCGGAGCCTTTAGGTCAGGGGTCTTGGACGGTGGCCATCTGGACCTTTAGGGGGTGGTTTCCTAAGATGCAGCCTTTGTTTGCCCAAAACAATTGGAAGTTAATCTGGAGGAGATAAGAATAGCCTCTGTTACATTGCCGCCATTGGCCAGTCGTCGCATAGTGTGTGTAAGGAGACATCTCTTTCTGCTTCTATCTCTTTCTTGAAAGAGGTTTTGACAGACTGGCTTCCCTTTTTTTGAACGGATGGAGGAGGTCTTAAAAAAACAGTGTTACTTTCTGGGAGTCAAGCTTCTGATGGAGCCATTTGGAGAGCTAACATTTTTTTTTTTTTTTGGCGATTTAGCAAGAAAATAATTGATTAACAAGTCATGATTTTTAGGCTATTTGATGGCTCTCAGTATTAATGTGTATTCACTTTTAAATGACTTTAAATTGAGTGGGGTTTCTTCCTAGTGGAAGCAAAATTTATTCCAAATGCCACTAATGCAGATAGTTTTAAATCACAATGAAACGGCTTGTGACGGACACCTGAGTGAAATGAATTATTAAAAAAAAAAGAGTTAGGGCATTGATTGCTTCTGTCCATCATTGTTTTGATAGAGGGTGATCTGAATGTGAGCTTGCAGTTGACTGAAGCAGGGATTAAGCAGATTAAATAATTGGTGAAGACCTGCTTACGTCACCAGAAAGTTTGATGTTTCACCAGAGGATCAAGTTATGACATTTTGATTAACAATTATGAGGTCAAAACATGAAAAGAATGGAGATTAAATGAATGGAGAATTTGTTCACAATAAGATCAATAACATGAAATGAACATTTGCTTTCTAAATGCATGCAGGCTTTAATGTAAAATGCAGTAAAAATCAAGTTAAAAAAGCCATGTTTTAAAAATCTTTAATCATTTTTCATTTCCTATTTAAATATACTTTAAAATAGAATTTATTCCTGTGATCAAAGCTGAATTTACAGCATCATTACTCCAGTCTTCAGTGTCACATGATCCTTCATAAATCATTCTAATATGCTGATTTATTATCAGTGTTGGAAAAAGATGTGATGCTTTTTTTTTGGAACCTGTGATAGATTTTTTTCAGGATTCTTTGATAAATAAATAAAAAAAAAATAATTAAAGAAATTAATACTTTTGTTCAGCAAGGATGTGTTCTATTTTTATGTGACTTATATTGTTAGAAATGATCTGTTTTGAATAAACACTGTTCTATTTATCTTTTTATTCATCAAAGAATCCTGAAAAAAGTATCACAGGTTCCAAAAATTATTTAGCAGCACAACTGTTTCCAACATTAATAATAAATCAGCATATTAGAATGATTTATGAAGGATCGTGTGACACTCAATCCCTAAATTTTTGAATGTGTAATATGATGATGCATAAAAACCACTATTTTAAAGTGCAATAGTATTTCAATATTTATGTTATCTGTATTTTTATTAAAATAAATGCAGCCATAATGAGCAGAAAAGTTTTCTATAAAAAAACATGAAAAATCTTACCAATCCCAAACTTAGTTTTTACCAAAGGATTTTACTATACTGATAGCGCAGATGTCAAATTGGGTATATTTGCATCTGGTTTGTGCATTTTAATATGCAGAAATCCTACAAAGTATGTAGTCTCTCAAAAATGGTGTCCTTTTTTGCTACATCCATAAAGCATGAATATTTTTTAACATTGAAAACTTGTGAATAGACTGATATTTTTCTGATGTTTAGACTATCAACAAGGGTTTATTAAAATATAAACAGATGGTTCGATATATTGGTAACACATTAATTCTCTTTGCATTTATATGTCATGTTCATAACGCTGGATTTGTCCATTTGCAGTTCAAGCATTTGACATCTCTACATGGTGTTGTCGTATTGTTCTGTAATAAGGCTCCAAAATAATCTTCATAGACACACATATCAAAGTAAATGGGTTCAGCAAACCAGCTTTCTCACTTCCATTTGGACCGTCACTGCTCTTCCTGAAGTCTATTTCGAGTTTATATTCAACATTTGGCTCACACATGTTTCCAAAGGAGTGATTGAAAAGAGAGCCAAGAATTCTTTGCTGTTTGTTGATTGCCAGTGAGTCCTTCACTCTAAAGCTCTTGTCCACGGTTATACATGAAACCTTTTGTCTCTGTGGGCCAGAAACCTGCAGGGAGGACACAAAGGTTCTGCTGAAAGCTGCTTGACATCTCCTACACAGATAACACAGCTCAATGTGACTTAGACACTTCATTGTTGATTGATTTCTTATTTTTAGTTTTCCTGTTACCATGGTGACTGTTTTTACAAGTCCTTCTGCTTGGTGATCTTTCTTTCTTCTTTTCTTTTTTCCTTTCTTCCTTTCTTTTTTCCTTTCTTTCTTTCTTTTTTCCTTTCTTTATTTCTTTCTTTCTTTCCTTCTTTCCTTCTCTCTTCCTTCCTCGGTCGTGTGTCATTACTCTAATATGTTTTGACGTGGCCATGTGTGTGCTAAACTTCTTTCTGTCATAACAGAAGGGGGTTGTAAGAAAATCTAATATAAACTGCATTGGATATCAATAAAGTCAAGAGGGGCCGGTTTTCAGTATCCAGTATTGATCTGTGTAACACGATGATCAATCACTGAACAAAGAAGAGCAAAATCAGCATACAATTAAGTTGCTTAAATTACCATTAAAGTTATAGATGCTGTTTCTCTAATTTCATCCTGGTGTTGATTTATAGTATCACTTTCCGGTCAGTTAATCAGCTGATGCCCAATATTAGTGTTTATGCAGTAGTTTATTTCTGTTGATAGCTGTTACTGAAATATAATCGGAAATGAAATGCAATGCCCCTCCTCCCAAATTTTAATGATTACTGTAGGCCAAATACTGTATATCGCTCTATCAATATGTTCTTCAATTTACCTTTCAAAAGTTTGAGGTCATTCAGCTTTTTTTTTTTTTTTAGAAATTAGTACTTTTAATCAGCAGGAATGCAGTGAATTGTTCGACAGTGACAGTAAAGTAATTTATAATGTCTTTAAATAAATGTATTTGTCAAATGCTGTTCATTTAAGCTTTCAATTCATCAGAGAATCCTAAAATTAAAAAACATATCATGGCTTCCACAAAAATATGAAGCAGCACAACTGTTTTCAACACTGATAATAATCAGAAATGTTTCTTGAGCAGTAAGTCAGCAAATTAGAATGATTTCTGAAGGATCATGTGATACTGAGGACTGGAGTAATGATGCTGAAAATTTAGCTTTGATCACAGGAATAAATTACACTCTAACTAGTTATCAAAAAAATGTCTAATTAATTGAAATCATGAAAAGTACACAATTTAATAGCAATTTATTAAAAGTCCATTTTTAGCCCCCCCACCCACCCCCCCACCTCAAATTCTCTGTTTTCCTTTAATTTTCATTATTTTTTTCCCATTTTCCATTTTAATAGTTTCATTAATTTCAATAATCAAAAGCATCTCTAATTAATTGATTTTATCAAAAATAATTTATTTTTTATTTTTTCTCAGAAATACTGTGTTGTATATTTATTATATTAGTGTTTATTAGTGTTTATTCAGTAGTTTATTTCTGTTGATAGCGGTTACTGAAATATAATCAGAAATGAAATGCAAGGCCCCTTCTCACAAATTTTAATGATTACTCTAGGCCAAATACTGTATATTGGTCTATCACAATGTTTTTATAATGACATTTATAATGTCTTTAAATAAATGTATCTGTCAAATGCTTAATGTGTGTTGGCAGTGTATGTACACATCTGCCTTATAATGATAAAACTCCATGCAGTTGTTTTTAATTAATCTGTAAAAATAATATCCTCTTTTTCAAATCGAGCCATACTC
Organism: Labeo rohita; assembly: GCF_022985175.1. Lineage (NCBI taxonomy): Eukaryota > Metazoa > Chordata > Actinopteri > Cypriniformes > Cyprinidae > Labeo > Labeo rohita. The sequence continues at coordinate 4,345,734 of NC_066870.1, forward strand.
AGATGCCTGTTGGTGTGGCATCACACCGACAGAGGCCTCTCCCATGATAGTTGATTGACATGAGCGTCTTACCTCAGACCCGCCTAAATCAGCTGTCACAGTCCGACCTCCATTGTTTCGATCCCGGAGCAGGGATCTAAATTAGACAAGAATATCTCAGATTGAGTGATTGAGGTGTTGTGTTGCTGGATGTAATAATGAACATAGTGGTCGTCATTTACTCCTGACATCTGAGTCGCTGAAGATGCAGTGGATTAAGTTTATTTGTGAAGGGAATGCGCCTCCCGATCTACATAAATGAGTCTATGTTCGCTCCAATCATTCGTGATCCAGCTTCACTTACAGCAGAAGTGAGTATAACGTTTTTTTTTTATGAATCTCTGTAATCACCTTTCCTAATAATGTGCTAGTTAGCAAATTTCGCTGCTAAACGCACTAAATGCGGTTAAAGTAAACAATCTCTTAGATCAGCTTGTCACTCTACAGAAGTTAGAGAGGGGCGGGGTGAGCAGAGCTCATTTGCATTTAAATGAACAATCCCTCAGAATGGGTTGATTTTTGCAGAACTCATTTTGACAAGGTAAAAAGTGTGTTGTTTTACACTACCATTGAGAATTAACCAAAGTATATTATAGACTTTTCATAAAAGAATCATATCAACTTGTGGAAAATGGGCATCCGATGACCCCTTTAATATTCAAAGACACCAGTCCATATTGCATTTTTAAGTGTATTGACCAACTTTTGATTTATTCATCCAAAATATGGCAAATTCTGTGACATTCAGCTTTATACAGTAAATTATGTTTTAATGACCGGATTCCACGATTTTATCCTCGTTATCTGCAACACGGAAATCATACGGGTCTCAAACTTCAACATATGTTAACAGTTCACTAAATTACTTGCTGTATTTTTAATCAAATAAATGCAGCCTTGCTGAGCATAAGACATAAAAAATCTCTCTGAGCCCTACATTTTGAACAGTAGTGTATTTTAGCAAATAGTACACTTAAAAGAGCTCATTATAAGACCTTATTTTGTTGTCATTCTTTGTATTTGTCGTCTCCATGCTGCAGAAAAGCAGAAAGCTCCCTTGGCCACTAGTGACGTGTGCAGATGGCAAGATAAAAAGATGCTCATCTAGCTGTTAAAATCCCTCCTATTGTTTGAAACTCTTGGAGTAGATTCACCACGACTCAGGCAGCAGGTGCTTCTTTCTCTAGACAAACGTCTTGGTCTTTCTTGAGCAGCCTGTTGCAGTGGATTTCATCCTATATATGATAATAGCTACATTGATGCCTACAGTGGCTAATGGCATCTTAAAGTTTGCTATAGTAGTGCTGGATTAAGCAGATCAGGGACCATTTTGCATGTTTCAGAAACCTGAATCTGTCTTGAAATGTAAATGTGGGATATAAAAATCTTACCTTAAGACCTTTGTGAAAGATAGCAGATCTCATAGAGCACAAATAAATGCTGCTTCCTCTTCTTGTGGCCATGGTTACAGGTGAAGGTCAGAGGAGGAGCTTCGGCGTTCCGCTGAGAGCATGAGAAGGGAATTGATCATTGCAATTGTTAGTTAATAAATGTTATTTGAGGTACTCTGTTGGTTCAGTGAACTGGGATGTTACGAGCGCCAGGCTGTGTTTATTGTTGAACAAGAAGTTGCTAGTAGATTTCTGGTGAAAGTGAGAGGTTATAAATGTCATTGCTGTGATGCAGTGTGTGGTGTTTCTTGGCAGGCTCATGTTTGAAAGTCCGTTTGAGTGATTGTGTGTTTATATAAACCTTTCAGGACACGCTGTTCAGTCTGAATGATTTCTGCTTTTTCAGTCTCTATAAAGCGCATTCGCCTCAGCCTCACACACAAACCACCAAAAATGAAATGTAAAAAATTTTTTGAACAAGTAATTTCAAATAGTGTTTTTTTTATTATTTATTTGAATATACTTTAAAATAGAATTTATTCCTGCGATCCAAAGCTGAATTTTCAGCATCATTACTCCAGTCTTCAGTCAGTGTCACATGATCCTTCAGAAATCGTTCTAATATGCTGATTTATTATCAGTGCTGGACACAATTTTCCTTAATATTTTATTGTAATCTGTAATACTTTTTCAGGATTCTTTAATGAATAAACATTAAAAAGAACAGCATTCATTTAAAATAGAAATCTTTTCTACACTACTGTTCAAAGTTTGGGGTCAGTAATTTTTTTCTTTCTTTGCTTGAAAGAAATTAATACTTTTATCGAGCAAGGATGTGTTAAATTGATAAAAAGTGATAGTAAAGACTTATATTGCTAGAAGATGTTTCGAATAAATGCTGTTCTTAAAGTTTTTATTTATTATAGAGTCTTAAAAAAATGATCACAGGTCCCAAAAAATATTAACTGTTTCCAGCATTGATAATAAATTATATTAGAATGTTATTAGAATATTAGCATATTAGAATGATATCTGAAGAATTATGTGACAATGAAGACTAATGGTAATGGCTGATGAAAATTCAGCTTTGCATCACAGAAATAAATTGTATTTTAAATTATATTAAAATAGAAAACTGCTATTTTAAATTGCAATAATATTAATGTTTGAAAATTAATAAACATATTTTTAAAAAACTTCAATAATATTTCAGAATATCACGTTTTTCTTTATTTTTGATCAAATAAACAGAACTTTGATGAGCATAAGACACTTATTTAAAAAAACATTAAAAATCTTACTGATCTCAAACATTTTAACGGCAGCGTACGTACATTTCTCACATTATTTTGATTTTTTATTTATCTATTTACTTGCTTATATGTACACTGTAAAAAATGACAGAGAATTTAACGGTAAAAAAAACCCCTGTAAAAATGCTACAGTAAAAACCTGTTAAATGGTTAACAGTAAAAGACCCTGTGTTACATTATTTTAAATTTGATGGAGTTTTTTTGTTGAAATAACTCTTTCTTCTTAGTAGTTGTGTACATTTGGGTTGTATGTTACATCTAATGTTTTTAAATGAATGTTTATTACATTATTTCAATTTCATGTGTGTTACCATGATGGTTTTTAGTGTTTATGTAAATGACACTGTGCACCTTATATATATATTTTAAAAGAGAAGTCCACTTTCAGAACAACAATTTACAGATAATATACTCACCCCCTTGTCATCCAGGATGTTCATGTCTTTCTTTCTTCAGTCATAAAGAAATTGTGTTTTTTGAGGAAAACGTTTTCTTCATATAATGGACTGGTATGGTGCCCTGAGTTTGAACTTCCAAAATGCAGTTGTAAACAATCCCAGCCGAGGAAGAAGGGTCTTGTCTAGCGAAATGATCAGTTATTTTCATAAAAATAATACAATTTATATACTTTTTAATGCCAAACACTCGTCTTGTCTTACTCTCCTCAACTTCAAAATCATCCTGTATCGCTGTTTTACCTTTTTTGTTAACGGTGTTTGATCTTCTTTGCATGTTCACTTTGCAATGACTGAGTCAGTACTTCGATGTGCAGCGATGTAGGATGATTTTGAAATGATTTTTGAAGTTGAGGGAGAAAATATGGTCTGAGTTTTTCGACATACCCTAACTGTCTTGAGCCAGAATACACAGAGTTCAGGGAGAGAAAGGCAAGATGAGCGTTTGAGAATAAAAGGTATTTAAACTGTATTTTCAAATAAAAATAACCGATCGATTCGCTAGATAAGGCCCTTCTTCCTCGGCTGGGATCGTTTACAATCGCATTTGGGATCGTTTGAAGCCACATTTAAACTGCATTTTGGAAGTTCAAACTCGGGGCACCATATCAGTCCATTATATGGAGAAAAATGCAGAAATGTTTTCCTTAAAAAACATAATTCCTTTACGACTGAGGAAAGAAAGACATGAACATCTTGGATGACAAAGGCATGAGTACATTATCTGTAATTGTTGTTCTGGAAGTGGACTTTTCCTTTAATATTTAACTTCTCCTTTAAAATTTAAAATATACTGAACCAAGACTTTATTTATTTATTTTTAATGTCTAATTATAAATATTAATTATAGAGGCCAGGTGAAGCTATTATTTTAATGGTTTTGAAAGTATTTTGTGACAACAAATCACAAAACTTTTCTAATTTAAATGCAATTTGTTTTAAATGTGCAACACAGTATTATGTGAAGCAGTCCAAGGCGGTAATGACAGTGTACAAACTGACCATTCCTTGACCTTTCATATCTGTCATAAAATGTTCTTGGTGCATCTGCCCATCTGTCCATGACACTCAAAGCCCTCCATGACCTTTCTTATTCTTTTTTTTTTTTGTTTGTCTGTCATAAAGTCCTGAGCATCTTCCGCTGAAAACAACATGCTTGATTTGAAGTTAAGTTTAAATCTTGAAGTTTGAAGTTATCCTGAGCGGTCAGTGCTCCTCCTCCCACCTGACGGCTCTGGGAATCAGCGGTGACCCCTGTCATGTTTCAGCGGAGACCTGGCTGTCTTCTGCCTGGCCGCTTGTAAACTTTTAACCTGTCCCCTTCTTTAACGACAGGGCAAGAATGCATGGAACTCTTCTTTGCATTGTCTTTTCCTCCCGTGCGTAAAAATAACAGAGGGAATGAGAACTGGGATGTTGATTGAGTTAATAAAAGCTAATGTGTCATAATTCTTTTTCTCAGTAGCCTTATAATTCCCCACTGATAGTGAAGAAACAAAAATTACAAGAGAGTCTTGTATTGTATTAATCGTTTATATCTATATAAATATGAATATGTACATATGCATCCAAACTGAAGAGTATGGGTGTCATTTAGCTTGAAAAGACAAATTGCAAAGAAGTGTCTGCCGCACAGTCTGGGCTCGGATTTGACAATATCACACAATTGGATCAATGTAGCTAATTTTACAAAAGATCATGTCCCCTCCCCCCCTCTGAATGGAGATGTCAAAGGTTGCTGACCTCTTGCTTTCATGTGCATTGATCGTTTCTCGGGAGGTGGGCTGCTCCCCTCCAAAGCCCTTCACATCAGCTAATATATCTTTGTTTGGACCTGAAAACTGTCCTCTTACATTTTGTCACCCTGTTTTTTTTTTCTCACAGGCAGATTTTACTGTAAGAGATAAAGCAGCACCAAATTATGTGCAGCTTTGAACAGAAACAGTTTTACTGAATATTATACTTTATTCCAAAAATTTTACTTTGACCAGTAAAAAATAGAGAATATATCTATGACTTTTTTTATTCAACATTAGATTTTCATTTATTTATAATATTTTCATATGTCTTAGAAAACGTGTCTAGTAAAATCTGTAGTTTTTCATCTCTTTAGTTATTTGTCCGTTTATATTTTTTTATTGATTTTTATTTTTTTTTTATTATTATTATTAGTATTAATAATATGCATATGTTTTAGGAAACGTATCTAGTAAATACTGTAGTATTTCACTATTTATTTATTTATTTATTTGTCTGTTTGTTTATTTATTTATAATTTTTTTTAAATATTTGTATGTCTTAGGTAAAGTATGTAGTAAATAGTTTAATTTATTATTATTATTATTGTTGTTGTTGTTGTTATTATTAATAGTATTCATATGTTTTAGGAGACAACTAGTAAAATTTGTAGTATTTTACTATTTATTTATTTAATTATCTATTTATTTATTTTTATTTATTTATTTATTTTTGTCTATTTATTTATGTTTATTTGTTTATTTATAATTTAAAAAATTAAATATTCGTATGTCTTAGGGAAAGCATCTAGTAAAAGCTGTAGTTTTTCACCTCTATTTATTTGTCTATTTATTTTTATTTATTTTATTATTATTATTATTATTATTATTATGTTTAAATATTACTATGTTTTAGGGAAAGAAAATGTAGTACAGTCTGTACTTTTTTGTTTTATATATTTATTTGTTTATTTGTATATTTATGTTTATTTTATTTTATTTTTTTAATAGTCATGTTTTAGGAAGGGTATCTAGTAAAATCTGTAGTATTCACAGTTTATTTATTTGTCTATTTATTTATTTTTTTTAATAAATTTTTATTTACATATTCAAATGTTTTAGAAAAGGTATACATTCAGATCTGTACTCTTTATTTATGTTTATTTATTTATTTATTTGTCTATTTATTTTTATTTAAATTTATTTAATTTTTTTATTTTATTTTATTTTTTTTTTTTATATTCATTTGGTTTAGGAAAAGTATCTAGTAAAATCTGTCGTTTTCACTGTTTATTTATTTATTTGTCTATTTATTTATCTTTTTTATTTTATTTATTTAATTATTCAAATGTTTAGGAAAAGTATCTAGTAAAATTTGTAATTTTTCACTGTTTATTTAGGGGTGCAATGTAAACATTCAACAACCTAATTTTGGACTGGACGTGTCCTCCTCAGTGTCTATATTAGCTATAACTAATGTTTACCAGGCTTTGAATATGCAAACTTTATGCTACAGCGTTTACAAAGGCATCAGTATCAAAGGCATATCAGTTTTACTGACTGTACTGAGTTTGTACAGTTTAAAAGGAAGGAAGAGTACAGAGGATTGTGTTGACGTGATAGTGTGCTGGGACGTGCCACAGATGGATGTGCGTCTCCTCGTCCTGTCATGGTTATCCAGGGCGCTGACGAGCAGGACGGTCCTTATCTGAAGCAGATGGGTCCTGGACCTCCTCCTCCACCTCTCCTTCAAAAGGCTGATGTTTTCAGCACACACAGCTTATCTGCACCAGCCTCCAGTCATTTGTTAGGAAACATGTCTGGAAACAAATCCAAGGGTTTGCCCGCAGCTCGGCTTGAAGGAAGACATGTCACGATGAAGGACGAGGAAGCTGTGTGCGAGCGCTGTCCCACATAGCTGCACGTCAACACTTCATTAGCGACGCTGAGCTCAGCGTTTGAGCCAGGAACTTTAGATAAATCATAAATAAGTACTTGTCTTACAGTGATGAGCATCTCTGTTACTATTGCTCATTTCAGTTAGTTCAGTGCTTCTCAACCCTTTTTGACTCCAGAGCTTCTCATTATCCACGTCAATATCCGGATAAGGATTTTAAAAATATTTTTCATGCACAATTTCTACCTGATGATATGTTAGACTTTGTAACTAGTAGAAAAAGTATATTCATTAAAAAAATGTATGGTCACACTTTAGTTTAGGGACCAGTTCTTAACTATGACTTTTCCCTCAAATAAACTAAGGTAATTGTTACGTTTTATTTGGAATAAGGCATCTAAAATATGGTCATGCAGAATAAGGCATTTATATGTGCCTTATAAGTAATAATAAACCACTAATGCATGCTAATAAGCAGCTAGTTAGTATTGATCTCAAAACTAAAGTGTTACCGGTTTTATTCGTTTACATTAGACCTTTTCCAGCTCTGGTTTATGTTTGTTTTAAAAATGTATATTTGTTATATGGTTTTAATAATTTTACATTACCCTATTTAGGTCTAGAAATCACACTTTGTATATGGGTTTGTAAAGGGGTTTTCAAGCATCAAAACATATTTTATTTTATTTTATTTTTGAGCAACACATACTGACATTTTAACCACAAATGCTGGGTTAAAAACAACCCAACTTGGGTTATTTGGCAACCCAGCGCTGAGTAAATATTGGACAGAACATATGCTGGGTTATTTTTGACCCAGCTGGTTGGGTTAAATGTTTTTACCAAACATGCTGGGTTGTTTTATTTAAGTCAACTGTTGTTTCAAAATGATTATATTGTTGACTTAAAATGGACTGGAACTTATAAAAAACACAGAATTACTGGAGGCAAAGGCAATAATCAAAAGATGAACATTTATTATTAAACAAGAACACATGGACAAAATACAAGACACATTTGGGTGAATACAGCATAGTTTGCAATATTATTTACATTTAAACTTGTTTAACAAGCGTTTTAGACTTTAAAAATGTGACATTTAAAAATAGAATATTAATTTTAGTGTATTCAACCGAAATCTGAGCCGGTAAAGGGCTGCTGTTCGGTGGGGTAACTGCAAACTTCAGACCACGGCCTCGCGTTTCACTCGTAGCTGAAAGATGCCAAGACTGACTCCAAAACCTGTCTATAAACAAACCGTACTTACATTAGAGAACATTTTTTAAGATTAAACTCATTAGATTAACGAATAAAATCCATTTATTTTATGCAAGGCAAAAGGCGTTTCCATCATGCAAAGTGACCGCTGCTGACACAGCTGACTGGCATCTTGTCCTTATGTTGCGTTGCGTAAAATAATAAAATTTACAGCATAAAGACTTTATAAATTAAATAAAGTCTATACAAACCTTTATTTCACTGAAGAAGTGCACCAAACTGGCGCTGCTAAGATCCGCTCTATCCTAGAGGACTCAAAAAGCCCACGCTCTGACTGTAACTCAGCAGCTGGGATGTTTCGTCAGAGACAGGCTCAACCCAGCAGTTGGGTAGAAAAAAAAATAACCCAGCATTAAAAATGACCCAGCAACTTAGTTACAGAAAAACTACCCAGCACCTGGGTAAAAAATATTAAAAACAACCCAATAAAATGACCCAACGGGCTGAACCCAGCATTCACAAAAAGGTTCTTAGAATGTCCAATATCTGTATTTATTTTTGTTTTACAATTTTTTTGTTTTCTTTAGGAATTCTGTAAGCACTTTATTTTTTATTGATATTATGCAGATGTAATTCTTAAGTTCAGATCAAAATGATCTAAAAAATATATATGGTCTGTTTATAAAAGCTCACATTTTATACAATTAATAACTAAAGTATCTTGCAAGCACTTTATTTTCCCCCTCGTACTGCACAAAAAGTGATTCAATAACATTGAATGGTTTGCATATGGTGGTGTGTTCTTAATTACAGCTTTTCTAAAATTATGTCCTATTCATAAAATAAGAAATATCCCAATATATCACCTTGTTTACAATATCGCAATGTATCGCAACATATCGTATCGCAACCCCTGTATCATTATATGTATCGTATCGCCAGATTCTTGGCAATACTCAGCCCTAGATAGAAAACTATAATTCTAAGTCAACGATATTACACACAAGAATCATTAGATGACATTAAAAAACTCTATTTAAGCCCCCAAAAACAATTTAATTGTTGTTTTGAATTTTCACCCATATATATACATTTTAAGTATAGGTCAGAATATGAATGTTGTTTCATTTTTACATAAATATGTGACCTTGTACCACAAAACGGGTCAAAAGGTGAATAAATAAGCTTTTCATTGATGTATGGTTTGTTAGAATAGGACAACATTTGGAATCTGACAGTGCAAGAAAATCTAAATAATGAGAAAATCCCCTTTAAAGTTTTCCGAATTAAGTTCTTAGCAATGCATATTACAAATTAAAAATTATATTTTGATATATTTGTGGTAGGAAATTTACAAAATATCTTCATGGAACATGATCTTTACATAATATCCTAAATATTTTTGGCATAAAAGATAAATCAATAATTTTGACCCTTACAATGTATTTTTGGCTATTGCTACAAATATGCAAATATGCTTAAGACTGTTAATATCTGTTACACTGAATAACGATTTAACATTATTTACCATATTTTGACATTTTATTGTCAGAAACATTATTTGGAACATTGAAATAGATGCTTTCTATGTATATAAAATCATTTTAAAGTTAACTGAATTTGATGCAAACACCATAAAGGGACATCTCGTATTCGGCCCATTTTCGTTATAAATGCCCATGGAGTTTTATTATTTTTTTGTCTTATTTAAAAATATTTTAAGTCACCTTGAGGCCCCTGTTGAAAGTTTTCTGTTGGCCCTGGCTCTTGTTAAGAACCACTAACCTAACGGACAGTTAAATCAGAGAAATATCCCATAAACTAACATTAAAGGAGAGACCTGAACCATATCTAGAGATCAGAATATCATAGACCAGCTTTACAACCACATTATTATTCAACAGCTGTTTAATAACCCCGGCCTGTGTGCTATAGCAGTTGAGGTTGTTCTCTGGTTTATGCCAGTATGTAATTCTTCTCTCCCTGTAGCCGTAACCTAACTTGCCCTTTATCTTGGCTTGTCTGCTCAAGTACATGCTGTTCGCTTCAATTGAAAAATTGCAGGCAAGAGTAACTTGATTTACTTGCCTTGATAGAGCACAGAGTGTTTTTCATGAGCTGTGCCTTTTTTGGAAACCCACTGCTGACATGATTTAATGCCTTTTATGTTATCATTATTATTATTTTGCAGGACAGTTTAACTTGTTAGTATATTTTTATGACCTCAAAAGCTCAAATTTACTATAATCCAAAGTAGAGCTATATCAGCCATCCTGGTCTCTGCATTTATATACTTAATATTATCAAGCACATGCACAAATACTCCATAGCTCTTTTATTTTTTTTTTTTTTTTTTTACATTCTTTGGAGGTACTGAATGAGCCTGACAAACTTGGCATTTTCTCTTGGAAATGCTTCCAAGAGATTTCTCCAGTAAGGTGATGAACCTCGTAAAAATCACACTCTGTAACTGTTTCTCTTTCCACACGCTGTTTTGTTTCAACCTAGAGCTCTGTCCAAATGTTTTAGCATTCTTCAAACTCTTGTGTGTTCTGCACGAAGCCTCTCACACACTCGGCGGAGCCCAAGGTCAGGGGAGATGGGGTGAGGGGTGGGGAGTGAGAGCTAATGGGGGCGGGCTGGCCAAAGTCACGGTGACCACGACCCAGTGCAGGACTGCACTAGAGACTGCACCGCTGGCTCTAAATCCTCATCTGATCTCCGAAGAATAAAGTCTCAGCTGCATGCATAAATGGATCCTGGAAGAAACCGAGATGTTTTAGCATTAAGTTCAATCTCACAGCTTTCCTTGGACTCCCACTAACAGTAAAAAATATTTAAATTCTGTTTTTATTGGAGGAATTCAATGCATTTTATTATATCCTTTTTATTAGCTACTAAAAGCTGTTAATTTCAAAGTAATTGAGAACTGTTAAAATGTGTACCTGTGTTTTACATAAATATTGGTGCTTAAGACTTTATTGTAATTACTAATTTTGCATGTAACTCATTCTGCACCCTTTATTTTTACGTTTACTTGAAAATTTCCACCTTGCAGATGATAGAACATAGGGAAAAAATCCTAAAAACTCTTATACCCAAGCATGAAAACTTATTGCGGAACGAGAAGCGCATTGTTGCACCAACTTACAGGTGTCGCACTATTATTGTGTTCAGTTCAAGACATTAGTTCAAAACAATTATCTAATCACCAAACAGGCAAAATTTCACTTCAAGAATTAATATGGTGGCAATGAGTTTGAAGTTTGGTGTTTGAAAAAAAAAAACAGAGCAAGTGGAAAGAGAAAGTCATGAACCAGAACAAAAACAGTCCAGGCAGAGTAAGACAAGATGAGCGTTTGACATTAAAAAGTATATAAATTGTATTTTTTTTATGAAAATAACCGATTATTTCGCTAGATAAGACCCTTCTTTCTTGGCTGGGATCATTTACAGCCACATTTGGGATCGTTTGAAGCCGCATTTAAACTACATTTTGGAAGTTCAAAACCGGGGCACCATAGAAGTCCATTATATGGAGAAAAATCCTGAAATGTTTTCCTCAAAAAACATAATTTCTTCATGACTGAAGAAAGAAAGACATGAACATCTTGGATGACAAGGGGGTGAGTACATTATATGTGAATCTTTGTTATGGAAGTGAACTTCTCCTTTAACCTCAAATGCTTGCCTTGTTGAGCTTTGCGATGCGCATGTAATTTTTTTTAGAAAATAGCCGATCGTTTTGCTAGACCCTTATTCCTCGGCTGGGATCGTTTATAGCCCTTTGAGGCTGCATTGAAACTGCATTATTAACCTTCAGTCCATTAACCACCATTGAAGTCTACTATATGGAGAAAAATCCTGAAATGTTTTCTTCAAAAACCTTAATTTCTTTGCGATTGAAGAAAGAAAGACATGAATATTTTGAATGACGTGGGGGTGATTAAGTGCAATTAATGTGCATAGTGCACAAGTTGTACTCCAAATAGAGTTCAATTACAATTTTTACATTAGTAAGTAAATATGTAAATAGATTGGTGGTATACTTGGTATAAAATAAATGCATTTTAAGTCTATTACTTTTTTTTTACTAGGGTAGGAATATTTGTTTATAATTAATGCAACAGTGCGTCTTACTGTAATAGTTTTCATTAGTCAGCATATGATAAGAACTTAGCCTATTGATCTTATGAATGTTTCAGCATGGCTTTGTGAAAGGTTAAAGGGTTAGTTCACCCAAAAATCAAAAAATTGCCCCATGATTTACTCACCCTCAAGCCATCCTAGGTGTATATGACTTTCTTCTTTCGGACAAATACAATCAGAGTTATATTAAAAAATGTCCTGGCTCTTCCAAGCTTTATAATGGCAGTGAATGGCTGTTGAGATTTTGAAGTCCAATAAAGTGCATCCATTCATCATAAAAAGTACTCCACACAGCTCCAGGGGGTTAATAAAGGCCTCCTGAAGTGAATCGATGGGTTTGTGTAAGAAAATATTAGTATTTAAAACTTAATGAACTGTAATCTCTATCTTTCACTAACTGTTGTACGCGCGTTCATAAGAGTTTGGCGTTACAGCAGACAAATGTGGAAGCACAGAGGAGAGTAAAACAAAACACAGTTTAGAAGTACAGAATGAGAATTTGTAAAGAAAATGTTGGAGGATTTCGATATAAGCCAAGAGGAGACTGGCTTTCCTTTGCTAAACAAAGGAAACGTTGCTTCCTTTCCTCCTGGAAACAAAACTTCTCACAAGACTAGCCTATTCTCACCAGAGCTTACGCTTTGCGTAATTCTATGTCAATGGCAGTCTCTCGTAAATGTTTACAGTTTGTAAATTTTAAATTTGGATATTTTTCTTACACAAACACATTGATTCGCTTCAGACGGCCTTATTACCCCCTGGAACTGTGTGGAGCACTTTTTATGATGAATGGATGCCCTTTATCGGACTTCAAAATCTCAACAGCCATTCACTGCCATTATAAAGCTTGGAAGAGCCAGGACATTTTTTAATATAACTCTGATTGTATTCGTCTGAAAGAAGAAAGTCATATACACCTAGGATGGCTTGAGGGTGAGTAAATCATTTTTGGGTGAACTATGCTTTTAAAGCCATGCTGAAACATTCATAAGATCAATAGGCTAAGTTCTTATCATATAGCAATGCTGACTAATGAAAACTATTACAGTAAGACGCACTGTTGCATTAATTATAAACGAATATTAAAAATATCCACCCCTACCCTAGTAAAAAAATGTATGTGTAATCTGTAGTTTTTTACAGATAATATCACAATGGCCATTGTGTTTGTCTTACCGAATGTGGGATCCTGTCAGCAGTAATGTGTTTGTGCTCTCTGTGGGCTTTTTTGATTATTGTCAATTTAAGTGCTGGTGATGTCTTTACTGATGAATTTTGTGATTTGTTTTTTAGTCTAATGTATGCATTTATCCTAGTTGAATACAGTAAATACAAATGCACTCTCTGCTGTGATTTGGCTGGACCTCATCTGACCTCAGGAAGCATCCAGACTCATGGCTCTGCCGCTCATGATAAGAGAACGGGCAAATATTTACCCGTGAGGAGCATATGCTTCGGTCTTTATGGCCGCTTCTCCTCAGATAAACTCTCTGTACGTCACATTAGAAGACTTCTTTAGGCCTCTGTCAGATAGTCGAGTTTTATTGGGTATTTCAGTTATAATGGTGTGCGGCACATACAGTAGGACAGGGGTTTGATTTCTTTCTCAAGATGATTTCTTTCATCTTGTTCCAAACCTGTACAACAAGCTATTTTGAGAAATGTCTGAGACAGTGATTCATATAGGTTTGGGGCAACATGAAGATGAGTTGATGAAAAATCTTTTAAGATATAAAAATTAAGATGTTTTTAATGAAACTTAAGTGATTTTCCGTGGCTGAAAGTCTATTCACTCAAAACTTTGAATCTTCAAAGATATTGCAAACATAATCCACATGAATCAAGCAGTTTGAAGTATTTTGATGAAACACTTTGTAGGATTAGCAGATTTATTGTAGGCTTTTATTCATATATAAACATTGATCAACGCACATACACAGAGTATGAAATTTGTGACCCTGGACCACAAATCCAGTCAAGTCGCACGTGTATATTTGAAGCAATAGCCAAAAATACATTGTATTGGTCAAAATTATCAATTTTTCTTTTATGCCAAAAATCATTAGGATATTAAGTAAAAAATATTTTCCATCAAGATATTTTGTAAATTTCCTACCATAAATATATCAAAACGTAATTTTTGATTAGTAATATGCATAGCTAAAAGAACGTCATTTGGACAACTTTAAAGGTGATTTTCTCAGCATTTTTTTTTGCCCCCTCAGATTCCAGATTTTCAAATAGTTGTATCTCGGCAAACCATACATCAATGGAAAGCATATTTATTCAGCTTTCAGATGATGTATAAATATTAATATAAAAAAAATGATGCTTATGATTGGTTTTGTGGTCCAGGGTCACATGCTGTAACAAGGTTGCTTGAAGCCAGTGTTCAGAATATACTTAACTGGTAAAAAGAAAGTGAAAGGAAAGGTTTTGAACATTTCTTATGAGAACAATAATTGTTTTAAATTTAGTGTTTTGGCTGAAGCCAAATGATGTCTTTATGAATGATTACAGTGAGCCAAATCACATTACAAAGCACATTTGGAGTAGTCATTTCAGGTCTGATTTGAGAGCAGTCTGGCTGTTCCCAGCAGTTGATTTGTAAGGGAAGGGGTTTGTGTCTGTGTCAGCACTGGACAATAGATTGAACCTGCCTTTGTTACATCGCAACAACAAAAAAGAAGTCAGAGGATTTAAATTGTCGAGCCTATCACCGTGGGCAACTCACTCGGCTTTATCAGCATGACACTACTGTTACCCAACACGCACACACACAGAGCAGTCCTGATGCAGCAGAGGCTGCCTGGGGTCAGGAAGAGGAGCATGATGGATACAGTTGAGCGCTCCGCAAGGAAGTGGGGAGGGGGCGAGGACAGGGGTCTTTCCTGAGAACATTAAAGACCCTCATTGTTCATTTGTCACTCACTCATTCAAGGTGGCTTTGTGACTCTGAAGAGGGGAAAGCGCTGTTTCTTCGTTCTGAGTTACGAACACTCTGCTCGATCGTACAGTCATTTGGTCTTTTTGATGGGATTTGGTGGGAGTCCACTATACATTTAGTAACTAGGCCCATAACTCTCAGTACTGACATTATCAGTTGTTTTATGCTCTGTTCATGTCATGTAAAAAATATTGTGACTATTCTTATATTCACCTCTGAGCTGTTAATTGCATTCATGTATTGTTAATGACAGTAAAGTACTTCATTTTAGTCACATAATGCATAATAATGTGTACCAGGTGACACATTAAACACAAATTTACCATTTAGGCTAATGTCAGTTTGGGTGTTGTGTAATCAGATTACTTTTTTCTAGAAACTAACTTAAGTCCAGAGGCGTTGTTTGCGCTGTGTTGTTTGCGTTGTTTACTGTAGTACCAGACAAAATGTGAACATGCATTTACTCATCTCACTTGCACAAAAACGGATTCAATATTCCTCAGAATGAATAACTGTGAAATCCAAACTCAGAATATTTAGCAAACGTGCAATATTTAAAAATGTTACATAACACAAATATCCTTTATGTATTTAATCCCATTTTATTAACCAGTGTCTTTGCTGCTGACTTTCGATGATCCAATTCAACCATAAGCAAAAATTGCTTTACGTAAACCAACATTTGGGTTGAACTTTCTTCTCCTGTGTTCTACTGTACAGATGTGAATTTGCTTCCCCTTCAGTCTGAGGCTGATTCATTTCAGGTTTGGTCTGAAAGGGCTTTATGTTTGCCAAAAATAGAACTTTATATGTTAAAAATAAACAAGCAAGTCCTACCCAGATTTAAAAAGTAAAGCAACGCAACACATTACTTTCCATAAAAAGTAACATAATTAGTTACTTTTTAGGGAGTAGCACAATATTGTAATGCATTACTTTTAAAAGTAACACTGTTCGTCACAGAGGACTAATGAGAGATAATAAGAACTTTCATAAAATGTATCATTTGAAAAATTCCAAATATTCAAAACTTAGAACATTGCAGTTATCAGTTTTAATGACGTAAACAGTTTTTACTCATTGGAAACAGGGGACATTGCTACAGTGTATCAGAGCTATATCAGCATATTTGATATTTGGTTATATATTTAATTGTTTGTGCTAGTTCCATATGTTTGCATTTAGATTGCTTTAGCTGACACCTAATAGCCATTTAAAGTTCATGTTTAAAATTAAAAAAACTGATAATTTATTAACAGCCTCAATAAAAGACTCAAAATGAAAATCCATTTTTCATGCATTTAAAACGAATAAATTAATTTTTTGTTTTTATTCCTTTAGACAAAGTAGTTCCGTTTTTGGCCATATTATGAAAATAATTATTATCTTATACATTTCGGTCAGAATTTTAATTTTGGTGCATCTCTAACAGAAACTAAACATAATTTCAGTTGTACCAACATTGTGTGAATTCAGCATTAACATGTGGCACCAACACTTTGGCTTTGAGGAAAAGGTGTAAAACTTTGGTTGACCTTTTCCAGTTAACCAGATGTGCAAGATCAGTCAAGGATTAACTCAAACAGCACTGGAAAATGTTTTTTCCTCTTTTCCATAGTTTAAATTGATAAAATAGCCATATGTTGTCATATAATGTTTATAGTGTTCTTTTTTTAAACTATCACCAACTTTAAATGACAATACAAGACTCCAGTCGCATCTGGTTAAACGACATGTTGAACTGTGGAGTCTTGACCAGCACTGCAATTCCTTGCCTGAATAATGATGGATGAAGCGTCAAAGCAGGAGGAATTGTGTCAGGAAACACATCTGACCTCTCTTTGGCCCTTGTCACCTGATAACGCTTGTCTGTTTTGATAATATGTGCTTCATGTGACACAGGGCTATTAAACAAGACCCCTTTTTGCACTGTAACAAAAATGTCTGCCTATAAAGGCTATTTAATCCTGAGAACAAGAGCAGGGCAAACAAACCATTAGGAACCAGGAGCAAATGTTTGAGCTTACCGAATGTTTAATCCAAAATGAGCACTTGTGTTAGACTTTAAGCACTTCAGTTTGCCTATTTCCAAAAGTCATCCAGTCATCAGAGCATAACAGCAACCGATTAACAAATCATACCGCAAGAAAGAAATGCATTTAACCCATTAGTTGAACTATTATTGTCCCTAGTGAATAACAGCTGTGGTCTGTGTTGTAAAATGCGGAGTTGGGTTCATCGGCAGGTCTCTGGTTTATTGGCCAGAGCAGCCTTGCTGTTCTTCACCCAGATTGAGCTCTTTGTTTGTTGTCATGGTATCAGGACACTTGATTTCCCATGGACACCATAGATTTTGGAATAAAGCTTAGGTCTCACTGTTTTACTGTTGAGAATGGACTCTTTATAAAGGAAAACTAATCATGTTGGTGCATGGAAATCCTAATATTGGTGTCCTCTCTGGTTGTTTGAGCATGTGGCACTGACACTTTGGCTTTGAGGTGTAAAATTGTAGTTGACCTTTTCCAGTGAGCCAGATGTGCACAAAAGATTCACACGCAAGAATTTATCCTTGTTTGGATCAATTCGAAGCTGTCTCAGATATTTTGACTTCAGTGCTTTTCCATTTCTCCAATGCAACTACAATTATGGTTGATAATTTAATCTTACGCGAGTAACTGAAAAAAAAATAACTGTATTATTGGTTATGGTGCCAGTATATAAAGCATCACACCTTTTCCAGGTTTTCTTGCTTGTGTTCTTAAATTGCACTAATGGGAGGTTTCCAAGGGGTCTTTGGTAATTACTGACGTAAAGCATTTGTCTAAGTGCAGGATTTAGTTGAAGGTTAAATTAAAGCCATTCACTTCGGCTGAATGTACGGCAAGGTCAACACTCTAATCAGGGCTTCGGTCACACAAAGGCCAGTTTTTGACTCTAATAAATGAGCCCAGCACTCCCACGATCCCACCCCGCCGCAGTCTGCTGAGCGTATCTCGGGGTTGCCCTCTTGCCCCTCTCATTTTCCAGTCACTTTTATAACTGGACAGTAAACTTCCAGTGGCTTAATGATGATGACTTCTTCATCTGCCCAAATACTCCTTTTGTTGATCCTCCCAGGCCTCCACCCCCTTAAACCCTGGCTAACCTTGGCCCACCGCTACCCCCGTCCACTGCCGGACTAATCCTCTCCCCAGGCTGTCACCCTAACCCCCCTCAAGCCAATCCCTTGCTGACCAGTCAGGGTTTTCTCTCTCTGTGCCGATTTCAGCTTTGGCTTTCAGCTTGTTGTGTTGCCTCCCCCCAAGCCTCCCTTCCCCCCTCAGTTCTTGTGGCCAAGTGGAGGAGGTTATCTCCACAGCCCTGGCTCATATTGGCCTCGCTGGAAAAGCCCCGATTTGCACTTCAGGACCCCAGCAGGAAGTCTGTGAGAGGGCTTTAATAGGGAAATGAGCGCAGGGCTTAGGGAACAACAACCTGCCGGCGGTGCGACAAGCGGCGTGAGACCCCACGCCTCACGCCCGGAATAGTCCTTATGTGGTCAGGGAGGCCGAGCTTGCCGGGGCAGCATTGGCTTTCACGTGACGCCGACATTGTCAGGCTGTTTTAATTGGCCCGTGTTAGGGTAGATTTGTTTTTTCTGACGCTGAGTAGATAGCTCCTGAAGACCTCGATGAGCTGTGGCAGTTGCCACCTCGATCTCTCCCTCCTACCCAGCTGATGCTCATTTGTCACTGCGTTAAAATCACGTTCCGCTCTCACCTCATCTACGTGATTCTTAGTTGTTTTTTTTACAACCATGCAAGGACGAGGATTTCATCACACTTTTAAAAACCCACATTCAATAAGACAATCAAGCAGTTTTTATAAAGAAGCAAAAGCCACTGTTTTTAAAGCTTACAGAACTCAATAATTGTGCACTGGTTTACCCCAACCTAGGCTGCAGTTTGTCCAAATTTAGACTGAGGTGCTCCATTTAGACTAAATATGTGGCATTGGATTTGGATTAAGTGTTTCTCAGCAAGAAGTCACACTTCTAAAACTTATATTCTGAACTGAAGCATCTGCTCTACCCCAAAATATGCCTTTTTTGGTGCATATTTTAGTTTATTGAGTTGCTCCGTTTGGATACATTTGTGGCATTGGATTGAGTCTGTTCTGGTTTACCCCAGAATATGCTTTTAGTTCAAATTTAGATTAAGTTGCTCTATTTGGATTAAATTGCAGACATTCGATCTGGATTGTGCATTTCTCCAGAGAGAATCAGAGAACTATAATCACACTTCTCAAAGCTTGCATTCTGTATTCATTACACTATTAAAAAAAAAAAAAAAGGTTATTTACTGGCATCAGTGGTTCTGTGAAAAACCTTGAACATCCATGGAACCTTTTAAATGCAGAAAAGGATCTTTATAGTTAAAAAAAAAAAAGTTATTTTTATTTTTAAAATGGTTTCTTTTAAGAACCATTTACTGAAATGTTCTTTGGGGAACCAAAAATGGTTCTTCTATAGCATCACTGTGAAAACACCTTTATTTTTTTTTCTGATATTTTACCTTTATGTATTACTGATTTGGTTTTCCTAATTGCCTATATATGAATTAAGTTTGTCCCATCGGATTTGGATTAAGTGTTTCTCAGCAAGAAGCTGAAAACAAGAGTTACATTCTAAAATTTACATTATAAACTGAAAATCTGCTCTGGTTTACCCCAAAATATGCTTTTGTTGGTTCAAATTTAGATTCAGTTACTCCATTTGGATTTAATTTGTTGCATTGGATCTGGATTGTGCATTTCTCCAGAAAGAAGATAAGAACTAGAATCACACTTCTCAAAGCTTGCATTCTGTGTTCATTATTTCTGCTTTGGTTTTCCTAAGCATTTGTTGGTCCAGATTCAGATTAAGTTGCCTATATTTGGATTAAGTTTGTCCCATCGGATTTACATTATGAACTGAAAAGTTTGCTCTGGTTTACCCCAAAATATGTTTTTGTTAGTTCAAATATTTATTAAGTTGCTCCATTTGGATTAAATTTCTGGTGTTCGATCTGAATTGTGCATTTCTCCAGAAAAAAGCAAAACTAGAGTCACACTTCTAAAATTTAAATTCTAAACTGAAAAATCTGATCTGGTTTACCCCAAAATATGCTTTTTTGGTTCAAATTTAGATTAAGTTGCTCAATTTGGATAAATTTGTGGCATTGGATTTGAATTGAGTGTTTCTCGGAAAGAAGCTAAGAACTGGAGTTACACTTCTCAAAGCTTGCATTCTGCATTCATTATTTCTGCTTTGGTTTTCCTACACATTTGTTGGCCCAGGTTCAGATTAAAGTTGTCTATATGTGGATTAAGTTTGTCCCATTGGATTTGGATTGAGGGCTTCTCAGAATAAAACCAGGAATAAGAGTCACACTTCTAAATGTACATTCTGAACTCAAAACTCCTGATATGTTTTCCCCAAAATTGTTTTACTGGACCGAATATAAATTTAAAAGTAGCCACACTTGGATTATGTTTTCCATGTTGGATCTGGATTGTGCGTTTCTCTAGAAGTTGAGACCTAGAGTCACAGAGTCACTCGCGGCTTCATTATTCCATTATTCATTATTTCTGCTTTGGTTTTCCTAAGCATTTGTTGGTCCAAATTTAGATTGTGTTGTTTATATTTGGATTGCGTTTGTCCCATTGGATTTGGATTAAGTGTTTCTCAGCAAGAAGCTGAGAACAAGAGTTGCATTCTAAAATTTACATTCTGAACTGAAAAATCTGATCTGGTTTACCCCAAATTATGCTTTTGTTGGTTCAGATTTAGATTAAATTACTCCATTTGGATTAAATTTGTTGCATTGGATCTGGATTGTGCATTTCTCCAGAAGGAAGATAAGAACTAGAATCAATTATTTCTGCTTTGGTTTTCCTAACCATTTGTTGGTACAGATTCAGATTAAGTTGCCTATATTTGGATTAAGTTTGTCCCATCGGATTTGGATTGAGGAACTCTCAAAAAAAAAAGGCCAAGAATAAGAGTTACACTTCTAAAATGTACTTTCTGAAATGAGAACTTCAGCTCTGATTTGTCCCAAACTGTTTTATTGGCCCAAATTTAGATTAAGTAGCTCCACTTGGATTATGGTTTTCCTATTGGATCTGGATTGTGCATTTCTCCAGAAAGAAGCAGGAACTAGTTTCACACTTCTCAAAGCTTTTCTGCTTTGGTTTTCCTAAGCGTTTATAGGTTCAGGTTCAGATTAATTTGGCTATTAAGTTTGTCCCATTGGATTTAGTTTAAGCACTTTCTCAGAACGAAAGTCAGGAACACTTCAAAAATGTACACTCTGAACTCAAAACGACTCTGGTTTGCCCCAAACTGTGATTTTTGTTGGCCTAAATTTGAATTAAGTAGCCCCACTTGGATTATTTTTTTTTCCTTTTGGGTCTGGATTGCACATTTCTCCAGAAAGAAGCCAAGAATAAGTTTCATTTCTAAATTCTGTACTCAATAACTGTTATGGTTGACCCCAAAGATTCAAAGATTCACCAAGTTGTATTGGTCTTACTGGATCTAAACAATGATGCTGCCTGTCTGGAATGAGGCAGTTTTGCTGTACCTCGAGAGAATGGAGCACTTCTCAAAAGGAAGTGAAGGGAACAAGACAAAGCAGAACTCCAAAAGATGTTGAAAGAGCCGCCACCACATGACTCATCTATTCTCAGGTGGCAGTGGAAAAGATACTTCCCATTGTCAGTGCCCAGGGCTGGAGACTCAAAGCAGTGCTGAAGGATGGGCGAGAGGAGGGCCAGCTCACTCACTGACTCTTTTGTTTTACCCACAAGCTCAATTGAGCAAAGGAAACCTCCGCTTTGCTCTCTTTCTCCTTTTCCAGTGACCCATTAAAGTCTGATAGTGTTAAAGCCAGAGACTTGAATCGCCACGTCGGTAACCCAGAAAATTGAACTTGTGCATCTTCATATACATTTTTTTGCAGTCTTGGCAAAGAGTCTTTCCCACAAACAAAGACATGTTTCTAATGAAATATCAAGCATTTGTTGATTACAAAATCCTTGCACATTCGGGGACATTGTGTGGTCCAAATGGTATCTGAAGGAGAAACCTTGCAATTAAAATAAACAATGTTTAGACAAAGCCCCCAGATTAGCTGGAATGACAGCATTAATGACTCTGGGAGGCTAATAAAGCCCTCTGAGGGCAGGAGGTCATTGTTTAAAGCTGACTCCCATACTGCTTTAGCCCCTATCTACTAATTCTTATTAGGGTGAGAAGAAGTATATGGCTCGATTTAAACCAACTGTGGGTTTTTTCACAACAGGAGTTGTGAAAGCAGGATAAATTACTGATTTACTGAACAAAAATTTTTTGCATAAATAAGTTTCTGAAAGTTTATTAAATTTTTTTGGTTTATTTCACCAAGCACTTGCTTCCAATGCATTGTTTTGTTGACATGGCTGTTTTGTTGTTTGCTTGACAAATTCTTTGAGTCTTTAACTTTGACAAATGCATTTCACTGTTGCGGTTCTCAGCACACTCTTTGAACCATTGCGTCAAATCACCTTTTTGTTCCACGAACAAGGCTGTTATCAATTATTAACAAATCCTACTACTCCCTGCAGACAAAACAGGATCTCGGGTGTGTTGATTAAATCTACTGTGTATATTTACCCTCTAAAGTCATCTGATAGGGTTGGGCTGATGAAACTTAAGGTTTACGCCAAAATAGAGCAAGATCAGTATTATTATTGGATCCATAATGAGTCGTAATGAATGCTAACAGTTCACAAATGGACCGGCGCTGGTTTATTTAAATACCATAAGGTCCTGAAATGAAAGGGTCAGTCGAGTCACAATATTTTGCCATTACCTTGTGAGATAAGACTAGAGATGGAGTCATTGTTGAGAGAGCCTGGAGCACCAGGGGAACCCGATCCTCCTGTATTTGCGTTCAAATCTCATTCACTTCCTCTGAGCCACTTCTCCGTGGCGCACGGTAGGAAATGATCAATCCGGCAAAGTGCAAAACATCAATCTCCTATCAAGTTATTTAGACCAGATGAGTCCCTGCCACTCGGCTATTTACAATGGGCCTGAATTCTCAGTTAATCGTCAACCTCCGGCGAGGGGAGGGATGTGAGTTCAGGCAAGGCCAACGGACAAAATGCGAACTGACCCCACATTCTTTAGCAAGTGTCCCTAGTTTGCCATTGGTGTGCCCTATCAGTAAAATGGCCCCAATAAAACGGGGAGCGGCAGAAGGGGAGGAAAACGATCCTTCGCCTTACGTCGTACCCCCATCTGCGAGTGTGGCACTTAGCGGTCTCCGGTGTCACGTTAAGAGAGGGGCATCTGCGCATCGTGCGTGGCGAACGCAGCACGCGTGTGGCGCGCGGAGGCGCCTCGCCTCTATTGTGCCGCGCTCGGCGGTATGGCCCTCTCCACAACAGCATCTGTCACCTTAGGGGGTCAGCAAGGGCCAAGATGAATGAGTCCTGAGAGAATGCCCCTCTCACCCCACAGAGCAAATGGCCAAGAAGAGGGAGGGGGCAAGAGGAACGGGGGGAGGGCCTGCTGTTTGTGTATGTGAGTGTTGAAGGTTTTGTGTATCCAGAGCCATTCAGTACAGGACAGAGAAGGTGGCTCCACTGGAGTTCCTGAAATCAGGCTTTGCTGCCCCGACTCTGGACTATCATGACCTGGGAGCTGCTAGCTCGCAACAGGGACAAGGAATACTGTCACAGCGTTGACGCTGCTTTTGGATATCCGAAGGACGTTTGCTATGGAAATAGGCTATTTGTGTTTTAGTGATCTGCTTTGAGGTCTTCAGTGGGATTTGAGGCACACTCCACACCCTGGCTGCTTATGAAAGGTACAGAAGCGTCATGTTAGTTTCTTTGACACGCACCGGCTCCTGCTAAATTGGTGTGAATGGCTAGAGCGCTTAGCGCCCCATTTATTTAAAGATATTTGCATTTTTGCATTGACTAATCTCTATCCCATCCCCCTGCTTGAAGTTTTGCTCTTTAAACTGTCTTTCCTTTAGTGAATGACTCAGAATGTAAAAAACTAAGTGTGAATTGGTCGTTGATGAGTGCTGAATCAAAACTGAAGTAATATGGTGTTACTCTTTATGTAATTGTAGGCAGGGATTGTTGAAATCATGCTGTTATGTGTTGGTTGTTTTTAGTCTAAATATTTGTGTCTTATACGTGGGCTTTTTTATAAATTCCACCAGTGTTTTTGTGAAACTGAAGTAGAATTTGTTAATTGAAAGTGCACTGAAAGCAAGTTGTCCTCTCCCATTGTCATCAGTTTAATGTAATTATGCAGATAAGGAAGGAAACAAAAGAGGGAGTGGATTGAGAGAAAGAGAGAAAGGTCTTTAGTAGTACAGCACAGCGTGTGACTCTAACCACATTTACTGCCACATGTGGCACATTTTGTATTAACCTTTTATTTTGCCCTTAGGTTAGAAATATAACAGCACTCTCTCAGCAAGTTCAGGTGCTGAGGCCAACAAACTTTTACAGAAATAAGTCAAATCAAAAATTCAAAAGATTGGCACTCTGAAAATCTTCATAAATGCAAAGGCACAAATATATTTATCATGTTGTTCATTTTTTTTTATTATGAACCAACTACGAACTTCCATTCTAAATGTTTTTGTCTTTGTTGTTATTAATGAAAGAACAAGAACAAGAAAGGTCAAGAAACTAATGCATCACACTGCATGTGACACCCAATAACATACTGTGTTTTTTGGAGAACACTGGTGTAAATCTGAGACAAAACAAACGTTACCAGCAAAGCAAACAAATTTTGGTAGCTTTGCCTAATTATGTCTGTGGTTTGGTTTGTTTTGGCTACTTAAAGTGTTGCGTTTCCCTTCTTGGCTATTTCAGTATCCCCTAGTTTATATTTGTCAAGCTTTTGGTTTCTTTAGTTGGCTTTAACACACTATTTGCGTCACACCAAGTCCTTGGTTGTCGGTAAACTCGTTTTGATCAGGGAAAGAGACATGCGTCTTATGTTCATTGCCCACACACTTTCAGTGTCATATTGAAGCTTCAATGCTTGTTTATAAAAGAGACTTGATGCATTTTTAGACGTGTTGTGATAGCTTTTTGTGTTGTATGCATTGTAGATAATCAGTCAGAATTAGAAAGCGAAATGTACAGAAGTAGTAAGAAGTGACCGGAGCTGAAACAGCTCTTGGCCTAAAGGCAGGGCTCTTTGCAGGCATGTTCACATTAGCATTTAACACCCCTTGAATGTCATTAGCAGTCAAACTGGACCCTGAGAGCCCTGAAGGCATGACAGAACTATGCTCAGGTGCTGCTACCTCACTTTTCCTCTGTTTACCACAGTATCAAGATGAGTGATTAGCTGAAACTTGGCCCAACAGGCCTCCAAGTAAGCTGTTTGCAAAACAGGGTGTGCTACTTGTTTTTTGAGTCATTCAATGGTGGCATCAATCGATATGTCCCATGTGACACACTAACAATTTTACTTATCAATCTGCAGAGACTTCGTTGTTGTTTAGTTTTTTTTCTGGCAAATAAAAAGGATTTGCTGATGCATTGTGAAGTCTCTTAGAGGAAGCTTTTCAATCTGATGGAGATGTTTGGAGATGTTTGGAGTGTAGTTGGTCACAATTATATCCAGTTTTCTTGTAAATGCAGACATAAACTAAATTTACAGTGGCTGCACTATTTATTGTGAAGCTAGTCACCTAGTAGAGATCAATGTATTTAGTTAAATCTAATCAAATTCTAACCTAAAATCCACGAATAAAAACTACCCACACAGTTGTTCATTTTCTGATCTTTTTTTTTTTTTTTAAGTTTATAGGTTATATAATGCAAATTTGGGATACTTTTGACAAAAGTATTTACTGATTGATTGATTGATGGCTTTACTGCATTTCACTCTTGTTTTAACTAGGCCAAAAGCACAAAACCTGTCCCATCAGTCTTTGTGTAATCCTGGAAGTAAGAGACATGGAGTTCCTTTCCCCCTGTGCGTTCCACAAACATTCCCTTGAGGTCATAGTGTCATATAACTCATCCCTTAGCGTTATCAGTTAACAGCTACATATGTTGAAGATCACTGCAATCTGTTCAACTTTACAAGCAACTGTCTGATCTGAGATAACGCATGGATTAATACTCACTACATATGATTCTTACTTATTAATTCCACTATAAATTCCCCATTCAGTGCTTTTAAACCCCAAAAGCCCATTGTGAATCTCTAATGCTGCAGTAGTAAGATTTGATTGCACAGATCAAGCGATTAACGGATGTCTTATGCCTGTTTTCCCAATTTTATTCCCAATTTTACATGGTATTTATACTGTAAATGAAGTTCTGACTGTTTGCCTTATGTTTGTAGGTGCAGGAATACTGCAGTTCAACTTTAATATACCATGGAGAAGAGGTGATCCTGTCTTTCTGCAGCTAAAGAAATATAATCAAAGGTATAGTGGCAAATATTTTCTAAATGTAATGTTTTATTTTTCTATGGAAGTAGTTAATTATCAAATATGAGAGCTGTCTTTAAGGGCTTATTCTGTGAACTTAAAGCGTTTGTAATCACTTGCTGTCTTGATTGTCTTCCGTATTACAGAAACCAGTACTGAGCTTTTGTCATTTCACAAGGCAAACAAAAATGTAAAGGGCAAAGGAAATGCAATCAGAAGTGCAAATTAAAGCATCAGTGCAGAGCAGATGGTCTAACAAATGAGATGTTCATACTTGACATGTATCTTAACAGCATAGCAGGTTGTCAGGGACTACTTTTAATAAATGGATGCGGTTATTATGAATTATTTTTAATCTAAATATTTATTCTGTGGCTCTCTTGAGCCTTTCTGCAATATTTCTAGGAATTAGCTTTGTCGTTATTGCTAAATACAAGGTGATATAAGGCCCTTCAGATTAATGTCAGGGTTTTGATCATCCTATCATGTCCAATCAGGCATTGTAACCTTCTTGCTACAGTATGTATGTTAAGTGTGTCATGCTCAGAAACATGCCTGGACTGTTTGTGCTGGTAATACAGAAGAAACGGTTTCAAGGGCTGTTCTACGAAAGACTAAAAATAGCCTTGTTCAGGGTGGAATTAAAATCTCATCCATGCAGACCATCAGAACATTACATTAATGTTTTTTTTCCCTCTCAGTATCATTATATATGAACCCTTGAAACTACTGAACTGAAGTAATCATGATGTGTGTTTGTGGTAATTATGCAGGACATTTAAACCCTGTGAATGTTTAAAAATTGTGTGTTTGGTTTCAGATCATGGGGAATTCATACGCGGGGCAGCTGAAATCTGCCCGCTTCGAGGAGGCTCTTCACAACTCTATAGAGGCCTCATTAAGATCGAGCAGCGGGGACCCGCAGCCCGTATTCACGCAACTGTATCTCGAGCCCGAACAGTATCCTAGCAACCTGGAAGGTAATTTGCCTTCAAAGCAATTGATTTTGATTCGTTCCTAAATCATAAATTGCGTTTTTAAGGAAAAACATATGAAGAGTTCAGATGCAAAACCCCTCTAAAAGCCACTTAGGTCAAAAATTAGATAATGATGCTGAGTGAATGCTCTCAACACATAGTATACATCCATTAAATACTTGTACTTCGAACTCGCTAAATTCCAGGCTCAGCCCAATCAGAAGTACCAGTACTTGGGTAGAAACCTATGCATAGGAGCCTGATAAAAATGCTTATCTAAACTCTTCATATGGTGCTTTTCTAAAACTTGGTCAAAGAAGCTCTATTACATCTATCAGAAAGCTTCATATATGTGACCCTGGAACACCAAACCTGTCATAAGTAGCACGGATATATTTGTAGCAATAGCCAGCAATACATTGTATGGGTCAAAATGATCGATTTTTCTTTTATGCCAAAAATCATAAGAATATTAAGTAAAGATCATGTTCCAAGATATTTTGAAAATTTCCTACTGTAAACATATCAAAACTTAAATTTTGATTAGTAATATGCATTGCTAAGAACTTCATTTGGACAACTTTAAAGGTGATTTTCTCAATATTTAGATTTTTTTTTGCACCCTCAGATTCCAGGTATTCAAATAGTTGTATCTTGGCCAGATATTGTCCGATTCTAACAAACCATACATCAATAGAAAAATTATTTATTCAGCTTTCAGATGACGTATAACTCTCAATTTCATAAAATTGAAACAACTACTGGTTGCATAGAACATGATTTTTACTTAATACTGTATAAATACTGTAATCTCACACATACATTTTGTGCACCCTGTTTTGCAGTTTGCCTGAAATTGCCTTTTTCCCTTAAATTACAGTTTTTGCAATGTCTGCTTTTTGAATAAGCCTTGAGTTCAAAATAATTAATAAAAACATTTAAAGTCAAGATTATCTATTAATTATCTATTAAGTTTATTTCTTCATTCGTAATGCCATTAGAAAATTAGATTGAGTTTGAATTCAGTTTCTTTTAACTAAGAAAATATAATTCTGTCACCTGTGTTACAAACTAAACTAGGGATCGACCGATACGTTTTTTTAGGGTTGAGGTCGATACCGATTATTACAGGTCAAGTAGACCAATAACCAATATTTTGCACCGATATGATGTAAAACTGAAAATAAATGTCAATTGTCAAAATTATTGAAAAGGGCCCTGACAAAAACTTTCCTTAAGTGCTTTTAAATTATTTTATCAGTAAACTGGTTTTGAAAATGGCTGATAATGATAACCATAAAAGTGATTAATATCGGTGCTAATATTTGGCCAGGCCGATAATCAGTTGACCCTTAGACCAAACGCCCCTGAAAACTAAAAAAAGAATTTGTCATGAAAGCAGAAGAGATGTCATTCCCTTCTGTGGTAGACAATTTGAACACATCTAGTGCCCTATTGCCCATCAACTGTGTTGGGTACATTGTTATAGTTTTCAATATTTTTAATTTAAGAATATATGTGACCCTGGACCACAAAACCAGTCATAAGTAGCACGGATATATTTGTAGCAATAGCCAAAAATACATTGTATGGGTCAAAATGATTGATTTTTCTTTTATGCCAAAAATCATTAGGATATTAAGTAAAGATCATGTTCTATGAAGATTTTAATTTCCTACCATAAACATATCAAAACTTAGATTTTGATTGGTAATATGCATTGCTAGGAACTTCATTTGGACAACTTTAAAGGTGATTTTCTCAATGTTTAGATTTTTTTGCACCCTCACATTGCAGATTTTCAAATAGTTATATCTCAGCTAAATATTGTCCAAATATTGTCACATATTACAATTTAAGGTTAACCTGATCAAGAAAATAACATTTGGTTGACCAGACAAGACCTGCCGTTGAAATTATCAAATGGTAAAACTGTTGACTGTGTTACCTGTAAACCCAAACAGTTTGTTTATAAGATTAGCTGACAAACTCAGCAGCTGAAATATGTTGTTTTCTTTATAATGTCAAATGGTGTTTAATGATTGAGCTTGACAGCTAACAGATAAAATATATCAGCTGAAACCAGTAGTTGTTTTATTAGGAACGTTTTGTTTTACGATTTCTCCTGGTGTGAAATGTACACTAAATTACAGAATGACTCATATACAGTATATACATATATGTATGTGTAAGTGTGCATATATGTATGTATGGCAATAACACACCTGTTTCTGGTTCTACTCTAGATATTAAGCCCAAAATGGACCTGAGCATGAGGTCCGACCTGTCCAGCCATGTGCTGGTGAATTGCCAGTCCTCCAATTCCATTGATGATATGGATGACGAGGACGATTCAGACACCAGCAGCCCACCTTTGCCTTACCTGCAGGGTCCTCCTCCAGACGGCTGCTGCACTGTTGACGGTAGGGAAATTTATAGATGACTTAAAGCAGGTCATATTAAAGCATGGTGTTATTAAACGAGCAAACTGTGCAAAGTGAGTGTCAAAATGAAACGTATGGTAATGTCATTGCAAAACTAGAAACAGTGGCATTGAAAAACTGTGTAAACAGTGACTCACGGTGCATTTAGCTACATCAGCGTTAACGCTTTTAATTATATCACTGACTCGAGTCATCTGTGCCCAGGGTTCTGTCAAGCGGGAAAGGATCTGCGCCTGGTTTCCATGGCAACAGAGTCTATCGAGGTTCCCGCGGGGTTTGAGCTGGTTGGTGCCAAATCGCCCAGCATCCCGGAGCACATCCTCGTCTGTGCGGTGGACAAGCGCTTCCTGCCAGACGAGAATGGAAAAAATGCACTTTTAGGTTGGTGGTCCAATACAAGGAGGTTAAACTAAACACATGATTTTGATTAAATGTTATGTAAAGTAACAAAATCAGCCATTCAGAAGCAATATTTAATATATTTTATTGCCTGTTTTGGATGCAGTGTAAATCATGGTCGTAAACCTTTCTTTGCACAGTCCTTCTGAAGAGTCTTTCGCAGCACATAGTGATGCATGTTTGTGTGTTTGTGAAGGGTTTTCGGGGAACTGCGTGGGCTGCGGTGAGAAAGGGTTTCGTTACTTCACTGAGTTCTCCAACCACATCAACCTGAAGTTATCCACTCAGCCGAAGAAGCAGAAGCACTTAAAGTACTACCTGGTGAAGAACTCGCAGGGTGCTCTGTGCAAGGGAACCCTCATCTGCTGGAAAGGTACCACACTTATGTGCAAAATGTTGTTAGGCAAAATGTAGATTTGATGACATTTATTGTTTAAATTCACATGATTAACTATTCGCAAACAGATTAAGATGTTGTGTTTAAAGATCATTTCCAAAATTAATTATCCTTGGTATATTCAACATAAAAAAAGAAAGGAAAAGCATTTTGCTACATTTCATTTTAATGTTAAATAAATATTCCAGTTAAAAATGTATCAAAATAGCTTTTGTACTTGACAATTAAAATTTTTATGCTTTTGTATTCTAATAAATTTTTCTAAAAATTAATAAATAAATTATATATATATACATACATACATATATATATATATAAATTATATTATATTAATTTGATTTAAATGTCTTTTTAATTGTATTTAAAATTATATTTTATTTTTAAATCAATAAATTGATAATTTATTATTTCTTCCATAAATGTTAAGACCTTTTTTTTTTAAATTATTTGAGGATCATTATTTTAAATATTATTAAAAAACATTTTGTTACAAATGTTGCTACATTTCCAAAGATTAAAATAAAGTGCTAAAAATAATGTAAAATAATAAAGTTAGAATTAAATTAATTTAAATGTCTATTTTGTTGCAATTAAAATACATTTGCATGTAATTAAATATTTCATTGCATGTAAATGAATAGACTAATAATTGATGAAGTCTTCCATAAAAGTTTAGAAAAATCATTTATATAGAATATAGTATAGATATAATTATTAATTGAATATTATTTCTAAATTTAAGTATCATTGGTTTATTTAATAAAACACATTTTTGTTAAATATTTAGTTTTTTTGTATTTGCATTCTATTTTCAAATTAATAAATTGTTAATTATAGATTTCTTAAATGTTAAAATATTTACATAGAAAATGATATACATGAAACTATTTGACTATAATTTCCAAATGTAATTACCAGTGTGTTATATTGCTACATTGCTAAACATAAAATAAGGTAAAATATTAAAATTAAAAAGTAAAATACACTTGTATTCTATTTTTAAATTCACAAATTAATGATTGACACTTCTCTTTATACAAATTATTGAAAATGAATACTGTTTAAATTGGAAAAATAGGCCCTGAAATGCTATTCTTATACTAGACCTGTACCAATGGAAAAAAAAAACAAATTTAGTGGTCCCTGATGTGTTGTACATTCTTTCCATCCATGTATTACATATACAGTTGTTACTTAATCTAATTTGAGAGACAGATGGTTTAATTAACGTTACCTGTGCATTTTTTTTTTTTTAATTTTCAGATTGTAAGACAAGGCCGTTCTCAAGCAGCGCTTCTTCATCCAAGCCTAGCTCCTCATCCTCACTAAGCAGCAAAGAAAATGGAGACACAAATGGCCACAGTCCATCTCCCTTCCCCCTCTCAGGTGAGTGTATGTGTGGACCGTCAAATATCGGATGCCTTCTTACACAGTATTCTATGTTTTACCGCCCAGAGTTGTTTCTCTGGAGCACATAAGAAGAGCGGTGTAAGACAACACATGCAGCATCTGTCCAGTGGAGGATGTCCATCTTCTGCTGGTTTGATGCACAGAGGTCATGTTCTGTCCTGGGGGAGGGTACATACGGGGGTAGGGGGTGAAACCTGGGGTTAAAGAGGGGTGGGGGGGCTACTCAGCATTTGGTGACATCTGGCTGGAGGCCACAAAGTGTTTACCCAACAGTGTTTGGTGAAAGAAAGCAAGTCATTGTCTCATTCTTCCTCACAACACCATTCAGAGAGCCGGGCAGCTGGCAGCAGAGTGCGTCCATTAGTGGCGATAACAGTCTTTTACAATGCACAAGATAGGTTTAGGAGAAGGGCTCATTATTGCAAACCAAATGGTACAAATTTTGGTTTTTAGGCTATTTTAAATGCCGTATCTTCTTCGTTTTTGATGAAGAGTATAAAAGCAAAGCTGCAATCATAATAAGTTATTCTTTGATCCACAGACTCGCCTCCTGCCCGCATGCAATCTGGCTCATCCTCAGGGATTTTTGGACCACCAGAGCTGGGCTTTCTCAAACCGTTGAACACACCGACCCACGGGACCAAGACGTTACCGATCGGTACCAGATATTTGTCTCATTTTAAATTTCAAGTAACATTGATTGCTCATAATACCAAGCTAAAAAGCCATATATCACTTAGTATTGAAGTGCAACTTGCTTTTGCATTGAAACGTTCAATGCAAGCAGTTGTTGAAATGATTTTGAGGAGTTTTGAATTTAACGATTCAGTGTGCTTGTTAATTACCCTGTTTGCTAAAGAAAGCATCACTATATTACCATTTCAAATTTCTTTGGATTAAAAATTTAAACAGACCACACTTGTACATCCAGCCTTAACATTATTCAGCCAACCAATAATTATATTTAAAGATACTTTCAGAATTTAATTATCCTTGTTGTAATTAGCAAATTTAGCAAATATAATTTTTGTTAAATATTTGGCTATATTTCATTTTAACATGAAATAGGTTCAAATATTAAAGTTAAAAATGTATCAATTTAATTTAAATGTCTATTTAATTGGCAATTCAGTTGTATTTGCATTTGTATTCTGTTTTTAAATGAATAAATTGATCATGTTTAAAATGATTAATGAATGATTTAAATAGAATATAATATACATAAATTTATTTGAATATAACTTCTAAAAACACATTTTGTTAAATAGTTTGCTACATTTCTTAACAATAAATAAAGTAAAATACTAAAATTATTCTATTTTCCATAATGAATTGCTAATGTTTCTTGCTTAAAAGCTAATAAATTGTTTAAATAGAATATAATAGACATAGAGTTATATATTATATACATTGATATATTTATTTTAACAAAAACAGATTTTGGTAAATATTTTGCAACATTTCTGAACAATAAAAAAGATACAGATTTAAAATTAAAATATATTTGCATTTGTATTCACAGTAACACTTTATTTGTTTATTTGTTAACATTAGTTAACTGCATTAGTTACCATGAACTAAGAATGAACAATACTTTAAAGCATTTATTGAACTTAGTTAATGTTATTACAATTACAAGTTGTGATGTTAACATTAGTTAGTGCACTGTGAACTAACATGAACTAACAATGAACAACTGTATTTTTATTAACTTGTAGTAAAGATGATTAAGTAGTCTAATAAATGTATTGTTCATTGCTTGTTTAGGTTAGTTAATACATTAACTAATGTTAACAAATCACACCTTATTCTAAAGTGTTACCAATATAATATGCATCAAATTATTTGAATATAATTACAAAAGTTAATTAGTTTTATTTAACAATTAAACAATTAAACAATTTAAAAAATTAATTGATTTTTTCGAAATAAATGATTTACATAGAATATAGTATACATAGAATTCTTATTTCTATGTAATATTCAAATTTTATTATCGCTGTTTTTTTTTTTTTTTTTTTTACGAAAATAAATTTTTGCTACATTTCTAAACGTTATACAAGGTAAAACATTAAAATTAAAATGTATTTGCAATTAATAAATCAATAATTAATGATCAACCAATTTATGGTCAAAATGTTGTGAGCTGCTTCATTGTTTGTTTTTCTCCACAAAAGGATAGACTGAATCTCTTCTCTGAAGGTCATTTGTAATGGCTGCTTACACAACCTCTTTTGCAAACACACACACATTAACTCACTCTAAATCATTAATATAAGACCAGATTTCTGTATTAAGGGTTTTAATGTCAGCCCATGCTTCAAGTTCCCTCCGATTGATGTTTAACACATATGTGCTCTATTTATGTGTGTGTCAGGAATATTAGATGTAAAAGTGGCCCAGCAGTTCATTATCAATATGCCATCAGTTAAAGGAAATCAATAAACCGTGCTCCACAGGACCCATTCTTCTTCAGAAATGAGCGAGAATGCTTTCCTCCCTATTGAATTTATGTGTGGGTTGGGGTGTTTGCATAGTTTGTCACCAGAAGAGTGGACATTAGCCATTAATGTGTCAAACATGACACCCCTCAGGGCACTTGGGAAATTCTTGGATAAATTTAAGTCTGAAATGGTGTTTTGCGAATTGTGAACACAAAAAATCAGCATATTAGAATGATTTCTGAAGGATCATATGACGCTGAAGACTGGAGGATGATGCTGAAAATTCAGCTTTGCATCACAAGAATAAATTGTATTTCAAAATATATTCAAATAGAAAACAGTTGTCTTAGATTGTAAAAATATTTCACAATATTACTATTTTTACTGTATTTTTGTGATTTAAATAAATGCACTCTTAATAAGCATAACAGACTTGCCAACCCCAGGTGTATATATATTTCTCCACACTGTTTTATTGACTTTCAAACTTATTTTTTGTTGTTCAGTTCCCACTGCCCTGCGAGTAAACGGTCTAACTAATGGTCTAAGTATAGACGGACGGTCCGGTCTACTAAGCCCTCCTCATACAAACCCACTTGCAACACCTACTCATGGCTATAGGACCACAGAACCAGGAGACAGTCCAGGTAAGCATTAAACCGGCCAGTCACAACGCTGCCTGATGCATATCATTAATGGTCAAATATTGCTATGCAACAGGGCTCTAAGCTTACTTTTGTTTTTAGGAGCACTTGTGTAAAAAAAATAGGAGCAAAGTCAAAATTTTAGGAAAAAAAATATCAAAAAAATCAAAAATTATCCTTCCCTTTATGAGGTGATATTTGACTCCTTAAAGCGATTTACGGGGGAATTTCTTAACTTTGTTAGTATGTCAAAGTATGTCAAAACTTTTTACAATTATATTTTTTTATACTTTTTAAAACAACAGAATAAGCACAAGTAGAATAAGAATAAGTTACCAATCATATGAAATCATTATTAACAAAATTTATTTGTACTACTTAGGTGGCAAAAGTGGCTTGTAGTGTATTTTCATGTTTAATGAGGCTCAGAGGTGGCATGAGTGCAATCAAATTCATGAATTAATGTTGAGATTAATGTTTTAAATATGAAAATGTAAATACAGACATATTAAATGATTTAAATAACTGAAAAGATCCTTTAAAAATTAATCTAAAACTGCCAGTAGGTGGCGGCAAATCACTGATTTAATTACTGAATCATTCATTCATTTGATTCGTTTGAACGGCTGATTCATTCAGGAATAAAGCAAATGACTGTTTTTATGAATGGGAAATTGAATCATTGACTCATTAGATTCGTTTCAAATTGTGCGTTCATTCATAAACAAAACAATGCTGTGTTTGAATAAAGATGAGCAGCGGCTCCGTTGTGACTATTTTTGACGACAAAATCGAGCAAAACCAGACAATAGTGTTATAGTCAGACAAAGTCACTTAATATTAACTTCTTGTTTATTTAGCTGTTGCATTAAACGAATATCTCATTTACAAACTCCCTTAAAAACATTCATCACTCATCGCGATCTCACAAAGTTCCATTATAATCAACAAAGCTCTCTACACTGCACAGTGAATCTCTTATTTACACTCTCTCTACACTTTGTTTATAAAAAAAGAATTTGTGAGATACATTACTCATCGTTGCAAAAACATGTAGAAACATTTAAAGCTCCCCTCAGCGCAAACACAAAAATGCTGTTCGGGTCAGTCGCACATAGTGCTTCTACATAATTTTTCATAGTCGCACGTAGTAGTTTTGGTCGCACTGTACAGCCCTGTACAATAGTCTATTTTAATTTAATTATCAAATAGACTGTGCAGTTTACACTCTGCATCTATTTTTTGCAGCATCCTCTGCCATGTCATCAGGTCCGCCTAAAAAGCGTCATCGCAGCTGGCACCCCACGTCTCTCGTCCCCGTCCCTGCCACGGCCGTCCCTGTGCCAGCCATCCGCCCGCTGACATGCAGCTCTGGTGGGTCTGACTGAATCATCCTCAGCCTGTTGTTTGTTAATGTGTTTTTTGTGCTGCTGTCGGTCAGTTCATCCAGGTTGTTTATGCATGTCCCTGAGCGGAAAACAGCCATGAATTTGATTACCTTGTATTTAACAAGTGCCAAGGGACGTGACATTTTCCATCCACATGGATGATTTATTCATTGTTTTCATAGAAATATGGGTGAAGGGTCATGTTAAAGTAGCTCCGGAACTGTTTAGCAGCAGCTTGGAAGGTTTATGCATTAAAATAGCTGAAAGAGAGGAGCTTGGAGATCCATCCACTGTGATCCTGTAGCTTAGTTACCTTGTCCACAACACTGATTGGAGTGTCATGTTAACAAAGCATGAGACTGAAGAGATCCATCCAAAGTATTATTAGGTATCCACAATGGCTTGACATTGTATGTTCCAGTACAAAAAGTACATACATGTAATGTTTTGCTCTTTCATTCCAGGTTCTTTATTGTCCCTGTCTAATCAGCAGCCTCCATCGGTGTCAGGGGTCATACAACCCCAACCAATCACAGCGGGAGAAACTGTCATCATCCCTGACAACCTTCTGAACTCCTCCGGGGTCCGACCAGTCCTTCTCATTGGTCAGTCTTCATTACAGGCTTATTTTTTTTTATATACACTACTGTTCAAAAGTTTGGGATCAGTAAGATTTTGTTTTGTTTTTTAAAGAGGGCATCAAGGCTACGTTTATTTGATCAAAAAGACTACAGACTACAGAAAAAACTGTAATATTGAGAAATATCATTGCAATTTAAAATACCGGTTCTAATTTTACATTTTTATGTACTTTAAAGTAGAATTTATTCCTGTGATCCCTTTCAGCATCATTTCTCTAGTATTCAGATGTAGTCACATGATCCTTCAGAAATCAGTCTAATATGCTGATTTATTATCAACGTTGGAACATTTGTGATGCTTCATTATTTTTTTATTTTATTTTTTTTTTGTAACCTGTGATACTTTTTTCAGGATTTTTTTGATGAATAAAAAGTTAAAATGAACAGCATTTATTTAAAATAGAAATCTTTTCGAACAATATAAGTTTTACTATCACTTTATATCAATTTAACACATCCTTGCTGAATAAAAGCATTTATTTCTTTTTTAAAAAAGAAAGACATTTTCTGACCCCAGAGTTTGAACAGTAGTGTAAATTGTTACAAAAGATTTCTATTTTAAATAAATGCTGTTCTTTCTTTTTATTCATCAAAGAATCCTGAAAAAAGTATCACAGGTCAAAAATAAATAAATAAATAAATAAAATAAAAAGCATCACAAATGTTTCCAAGATTGATAATAAATCAGCAGATTTTTAATAAAGCAGCTTTTGAAATACTTAATCTATATTTTAAGTAGACATGATCCTGTCATTATTTCTTAGAATTATTATGATTAAGTATTTTAAACCAATCAAGTTTGGAAACATGCAGAAACAAACTATAAACATTGTTAAGCTAGCATAATCTGAAATACTATTTCAAAATCCAGGTCAATTAAAAAAAAAAAGGTTCATCTCAGCGTACAGTATAACCTTGATTGAATCACTTTTTAAGTGTTTGAATCTGTATATGAACGTATTTGTTTGAATTTCCTCTCCAGGTCAAGGCACTTTACCTTACTTCTTTGGCAATGTGGGTGATCTGGTAGTGAGCCCCCTGCTGGTGAGCTGCTATAAGGGCAGAGAGCTCAATGAGAAGACCCTCGCCAGTCTGGGCATGTCAGCAAGCCAGTTACTCACCACAGAGACAATGATACTGCTCACACTGCAATATCTCGCTCGGCTGGGTAAATAACACTGACATACAACATGTTTTAGTGCATGTAAAATATGCTTTAATGCATCAAAGTCATCAATGTATTTGTACACTTATGACATATGGGTAAGAGTGCACGGCTTGTTAAATATCTTACTTCAAATGCATCCTGTGTGTGGTCCTATAATGCAGGTACAGAGCAGATCCCATTACGGGAAGAGTTCGAGCAGATTGTACTGAAGGCCATGCTGTGCGGTCCGACCGGCCCTCCCGTGTCTCCTGCCCAGCTGCCCTGGTTAGCCCGAATGGAGGCCAGTGTGTCAGGCGGCAGCGTTCAGGTGCTGGTCAGCCACGGCTCTCTGGGCGAGGGCATCTCTGAGTCTCTGCGCTCGCTGAGTGAAACGCCACAGCAGCAGCAGCAGTGTCTGCCCAACTACGTGCTGATCATCTGCACCTCCAAAAGCGGAGCTAATGAGTTCTGTGTGCTAGTGTTGGGTACGTTCTGCTGCTGACTGTGACTTATTTAATTTTAGTCCATTATTGACTTTTCCATGATACAAGAATGCCATTTTACACCTGTTTACACGTAAGGACTCACTCAGTCAAGCTGAAAGGTTTCTTTGTTTGTCACTGTCTTGTATATGAAAGCTTGCTGTTGTTTTTCTCAGGTAAATATCAGTCTCGAGCCTTGGCGGAGAGCATGCTCACTACCAATGAGTTTCTGAAGGAGATCAGCTATGAGCTCATCACCGGTAAAGTTAGTGTGCTCGCCTCACACTTCCAGAGCACCTCATTAGGTGAGTCTCAGTGCAAACATTTAGTGGATACATCGGTGTTTGTCATTTTATCATTGTCCTGTATTTAGAAATTAATTTAAAAATAAAGATGCGAGCAGTTCTTTCGGGACCAAACACAAATTTCAAGGTGGAAGAGATTGGTGTGGTCACTGCGCCCTCTTTGGTGATTTTAGGAAGTAGTTCACCAGTTCAGGGGGCCAACTGCATAAAAGGTTTAGACTAGTCTTAAAAAGTTAGTCAGCTAATTTTTTCTTTAAGACTGGTCATATTTCTTAAAATTCAGTTACACAAAAATGTAGATTAGTCTAAGTTGAAACCAAAACATAAGAATGATTACCCTTTGGGTAACTGCTAGTTGGTCAGATTAGTACTTAAGACACTGTCTTAACATAGAGGCTAAGTTTATGCAGCTGGGACCAGAAGTTGACTATAACTTAGGATGAGATTGTAAAGCATGTATTTGACAATTTATGATTCAAGGCCACACTCACAGTTTTTAAGCTGAAAGTTTTTCTTTTTATTATTATTGCACAGTGAAACTGACTGTATCTATTGTACATTTACTGTTCAAAACTGTGGTTGATTAGTGTTTTTTAAAACATTTCTTCTGCTAACCAAGGCTGCGTTTATTTGATAAAAAATACAGTAAAAATTGTTATAGTGTGAAATACTGCATTATTATAATGTAAACTAATCTAAAATGTTTTTGAGAGCACATTTCGAGGCCACGCCAAGTTTTTTTTCTTTTCTTTTTTTTTTTTATTGCAAGTGACATTGACTGTAACAGTTGTACATTTATAGTTCAAAAGTTGTTGGTTGATTTTTATTTATTTATTTTTTTATGTTTTGAAAGAAGTCTCTCATGCTCACCAAGGCTGCATTTTTTTGATCAAATATACAGTTTAACAGTAATTATTATAAAATATTATTACATTTTAAATTAACGTTTTTTAATAAAATATTAAAATATAATTTATTCTAGTGATGGCAAAACTACATTTTCAGCATCATTACTCCAGTCATTTTAATATGCTGATTTGTTGCTCAAGAAACATTTCTTACTATTATCAGCAACAGTCTAATATTTTTTAGAAAACAGTAGTACATTGTTCAACAAAGTTCAGAAAGTTCAACAAAGCAGCATTTGAAACAGACATTTTTGTAACAATGTATATGTTTTTACTGTTACTTTTGATCAATGTAATGTGACCTTGTTGAATAAAAGTGTTACATTCTTTAAAAGATACTTTTCAGATTTTTGAACTGTAGCATGTGCCTGCTTTGTTAATTTCAAATTGAATGTGGCTACAGGCGACAACATGGACAAACAGCTTGTTCGGTATCAGCGTAAACGAAAAGATCGCGTGGTTCAGCCCTTTCAGGGACATCTGACCGAATACATCCACTCCCAAGAGGCTGCAGCCATGGTACCAGAATCAGGGCCAGGTGAGCCTTTGCTCTCTGCCTTTATTTGGTTATAATGCTTTATTGGTCTGAAAATGCTGATTGACTTTCAATCTGTTGCAGATCTGCTGAGCGATGACTTTCAGATACACCCTCCTCAGCTAAGTGTTGCACGTAGCCTTTTGTCGCAGGTGTGCGCTATCGCCGACTCAGGAAGCCAGAGTTTAGATCTGGGCCGCTTCTGTAAAGTAGACTTTCTGATTCTGGTACCGCCGTCCCACGTCCTGGTTCACCAAACAGTCCAGCGAATACGACAATCAGGTATGTCACAGCAGAAGAGGCGATATTGCACATTTCAAGGAATATTGCACTAGTTTTCCCACTGTTTTAAGAAACTGACAAGAACATTTACACAAAAACATCCTGCCTGAACAGTTAAATGGATAGTGCAACAATGAAAATTCTGTCATCATTTAAGTTGTTCCACAACTGTATAAATTTCTTTCTGCTGCTGAACACAAATGAAGATACAGTTGAGGTCAAAAGCTTACATACACCTTGCAGAATAAATAAAAAATAACATGCATACAAAATGCATGTTATTTTTTTATTTAGTTCTGGCATGAATAAGATATTTCACATAAAATACGTATAGTCCACAAGACTATAGCGATAGTTGTTAGTGATAGTTGTTCATGAGTCCCTTCTTTGTCCTGAACAGTTAAACAGCCTGCTGTTCCTCAGAAAAATCCTTCAGGTCCCACAAATTCTTTGGTTTTCCAGCATTTTTGTGTATTTGAACCCTTTCCAATAATGACTGTATGATTTTGAGATCCATCTTTTCACACTGAGGACAACTGAGAGACTCATATGCAACTATTACAGAAGGTTCAAACGCTCACTGATGCTCCAGAAGGAAACATGATGCATTAAGATCCAGGGGTTGAAAACTTTTGAACAGAATGAAAATGTGTAAATTTTTCTAATTTTGCCTAATTATCATTTTTTTTTTCATTTAGTACTGCCCTTCAGAATCTACAGATGATCCTTACATGTTTCCCAGAAGACAAAATAAGTACAATTTACAATTTCATTGCAGTAATATTTATGGTTTTTGTCCTTATGTCTTTTTTAGGTGTCCTGATAGATCTAGGTATAGAGGATGCCTCATTAGCCCTGCAGAAGTCTGACAAGTATGTGGTGCGTCTGGACGCGGAGGTCCACACAAAAATGGAGGCCTTCATGAGAAAGGTCAAGCAGAACCCTTACACCCTCTTCGTCCTCATTCACGACAACTCGCATGTCGACCTGACCAGGTGAGAGATATAACCATGTGTGGTTTGCATTTGGATCTGTCAGAAACGTCCGTGTTAAGACGTCTTGTCTTTATTCACTCTCTCCGTCAGTGCTCTGTCAGGGTCAGTTTGTCACGGGGAGTTGCAGGGATTGGCCGACCGCGTGGTGAACTGTCCGGAGGTTCTGGAAGCAATAAACTTGCTGGTTCTGCAGGTCAGCTGCTTCCCGTTCACCCTGCAGAGCCGTCAGTCACGCATCAGTACCCAGAATGAAGTGCACTGGCCCAACACTGAGAACCTGGTGAGTTTCACTGACCCTGAGAAGAACTGTGAAGGAATTTATGGGGGGACAGATAAGACTTCAGCTAAATGAGATGATTGACAAGCATTTTAAGTGTATATTCGTTAGTGCTAAAAGATCACAAACTCGACTCAAACACCCACGCAATCTCATTTCTAAATGACAACGATTCTCCGTGTCTATTAAGCCTTTGAGAAAGTTCAAATCTGTGTTCGTACTGACGCTGACATCAAGAGCAGACAGTTACCATGTTAAAGTAAGAAACGGCTTCACAAACTGTCTTTAACTACACAGTATTATTTCTGCCTTATAGTCATTAATATTATATCAGAAATACTGGGATTAAAGGACATAGTTTGGATATAAACATTGATGTCTATGGTAGCGATCAAAATAGAGCAAGTCATCTTTTAAAAAAAAAATTGGCAATTAAAATAACATTTTTGTTGATTGCATCGTTTCGCCACTGGGTGGCAACAAGTAACTGTTAAAAAGTGCATTTGTCATGGAATCATTCATTCAAGAGATTTGTTCAAAAAGCTGATAAATCCAGTAATGAAACAAGTGGAGTATTTATGAATCATTAATTCAAACCA
This sequence comes from Labeo rohita, assembly GCF_022985175.1. NCBI lineage: Eukaryota > Metazoa > Chordata > Actinopteri > Cypriniformes > Cyprinidae > Labeo > Labeo rohita. Next base: position 4,388,642 of record NC_066870.1, read on the forward strand.
CTTTTTCATATTTTTTGTATAAAAAATTGGTGTATTAAATATATTTTAAGTACATATATATTATAATGTTTAATATAATTATATTATATAATAATTAATTCATTCAAATTAATTAAACACTTTTAAACAGACTTCAGCACTTAATATTTTGTCACACATTATCTTGTTTAGCTCAGAATGTGGGAGAATCGTGATCTCTATTTGAGACAAAAAACGTAATTCTCTATTTATCCAGAATCGTGCAGCTCTAATATGCGTACACTATTGCTGTTGGGAGCAGTGCGTTTTTTTTAAAGAAATGCATACTTTTATTCAGCAGGGATGACTTAAATTGATCAAATGACAGAGATTTCTAATGTTAACATTTCTGTTTTGGATAAATGCAGTTCTTTTGAATTTTCTACTTATCAACAGTCCTGAAAAAAGTGTCACCGTTTCCACAAAAATATGAAGCAGAAATGTTTCTTGAGCAGCAAATCATCATAATAGAATGATTTCTGAAGGATTTCTGGAGTAATGATGCTGAAAATCCACTTTTGATACCAGGAATAAAATGCGTTTTAAAATATATTACAACAGAAGCCAGCTATTTTAATATATTTAATATAGTTAATAGTAATATTTCAGAATATTACTGTTTTACTGCATTTTTAAACAAATAAATGTGGGCTTGGTAAAAATTGTTCAAACTCTGAACTTTTATGTTTCATGCCTCATATTTAAATATGTGGTTATTGCCTTGGTTTTGATGTTGGATTGTTCAAGTTTTTGGTTTGCCATTATGGGTGTTTTCACAAAGGGTAGCAGCCTTTAATGTTTGCTTTTCTTCTCTGTGAATAAAGTCTTTCCAGCACATTCTGTGCTTTGTTGTTCAGCTTAGATACCAGTAGGTTTGTAACTATTAAAAAATCTTTACTGCAGCAGTTTCAATCAAAATGAAAACAGTAAAACAGTCACATTTTTAACAAAATGTGGTGTGACCGGACGCATTAAATGAATTATTGTTATTCTGTAATGACCTGGATTTGTTTATAGGCACACTAAAAGGCAAGAACTAAATAAGTAAAAAGAGAATAACTCTGTTTTTTGCTCAGTGAAGTAAAATAGACATTTTTTCTATTTGCATGTAACAGCAGGCAGAGGCTTCTCCTAAGGACCTGGTCTACTTTGGGCTGAATGACTACAGCCGGTCCCTGCAGTGGGGTGTAGCGAGTCCAATCCTTCGATGTGACGACGCCTTTGAGCGGATGGTCAAAACCCTGCTGGAAAGGTCAGTCCCTTTTTTTATATTCACTCAGAATGCAATTCTAAAATACAAATACAAAAACAAAATGAGGATCTAAAGCAAATTACTTTAAAACACATACTTGGGAATAAGTTGTATAAAAAATGAAAAGTATTTTATTTCATTTTAAAGTTTTTAATGGTTTTAGTTTTAGTAAACTATAATGGCCCTGTCTGAGACTCTAAATTGGCAGTTTTTGTACATATGCACCAAATCAGATGTCTGTCTCTTCCCATTTATATCCCTCATTGTGTCTTCCTCACTGATTTCAGACACCCACATTTGCACAGCATGGTGATCCGCAGCTATCTGTTGATACAGCAGTACACAGAGGCCCTTATGGCCCTCACAGCGGCCCCGTCACTGCGGGATCACGTGACCCCTCAGACCCTCGCCATGGTGGAGGATCTGCTGAGCGTGCCGGGCCGCAACAGGCACGGGTGCGGGCACATGCTGCTGGTGCGTGTGCCCTCGTTGCAGCTGGCACGGCTGGCGCAGGAGCGGCTGGAGGAGGCCCGGGATAAGCTGGGACTACAGTACCGCTTCGCTGTGCTGCTGGGAAGCCCTGCTGCTGAGATCAGCCTGCCAGTTCACTTCTGTGCCCGTCTGCGGGTAAGAACCAGATGAACCTTCTGAATATGGGCTCCTTAAAATCACAAGAATAAGGTTGGAATAAACAGTCTGTGTATTTCAGGCTTGGAGGGGCTGTAAGAATGAAGAGTGGGTCCCACATACATATGAAGATCTGGAAGGACTTCCATGCATCGTCATCCTCACGGGAAAAGATCCTCTAGGAGAGACATTCCCAAGGTACTGCATGTGATGTCATTCTTCACATATTTACTAGGTATGGGTTTGTGCAAAATCTTAACATTGTGATGGTCTTTTTATAAATATATCAAAACTTAATTTTTGATTAGAAAAATGCATTGCTAAGAACTTCATTTGGTCAACTTTAAAGGTGATTTTCTCAGTATTTTGATTGTTTTTTTGCACCCTAAGAGTCCACATTTTCAAATAGTTGTATCACAGCCAAATATTGTCCTATCCTAACAAATCATACTTCAAATCTTGGTTTTGTGGTACAGGGTCACAAATACTGTCATTTAGACCTTTTTTCCAGAATATGACAACTGCTCAAAATGTTTCTCTTGTGATTGAAAATCAGGGTTATTTCACCAAATATTGATTTCTTTTCTGGAAGTTAAAACATCGGTATTGTGCAGTCTAAAAATGAATATAAACTTGTTTGAAAGCATGGTGTCTTGTTTGATATTTTGACCAATTGTCATTTTATGCAAAAATGCTCTAAAGGATGACCTTTTTAATTTAAAATTTGAAATGTTAATAGAAGCCTACAGAATAAAACAAAAATTACATTTTACTCAAAAACATCACTGTAAATATTAAATCCAGAGAAATGGTCTTTTAATTTTTTTCCATAGCTTATATATGAAAATTCATCTTTGCATCACAGGAATAAATTACATTTTAAATTATATTCATATAGAAAAAAAACTACTACTACTAATAGGGTACTTGAAATCAAACCTGAAGTTTTACAAGATAACATTTCAATCTAAGACAGATGTTAATTATCTGAAATTATATGATGACCTTAATAAATGAAAACGCTGCACAGTGACTTCCAATCTATTGATTTCCTCTTTATGTTGTTAAAAAAGAGCACCACCTTGTGGCTACTACAATTGTTACGGCTACAATTTTAAAATCATCCCCATGTACATTATTTTAACTGTTTAGTAGCATTATTTCAATACAGTTCATGTTTGTCGTTTTTAAAGACTATGCACTATCCAAAAGATCAAATAAAATCTGCTGGATAAATTAAAATCAGTAGTACTTTTGACTTCTGAAGGGACACGTCAAGAGCATGTTTGTGTGTGATTTTATTCAGGTCGTTGAAGTACTGTGACTTGCGCCTGATCGACTCCAGCTACTTGACGCGTACGGCGCTAGAACAGGAAGTGGGGTTGGCCTGCTCGTATGTGACACGCAGAGTAATACCTGAAACAAAAACCGCAGCGGGTAGAGAAGAGAGACCGACAGATGACGACAGGAGCTCTGGAGAAACGGCAGACCATGATGAACTCCAGATGGAACTGGAGAGACCACCCAGCAATGCCAGCGCTGCTACCAGGACCTCTGGTGAGAAACACTGGACTCAAGTTGGCCCTGACTTTTGTCTGGTGTGATCACATGATCTAATGTCAGTCATTTTAATGATCTTTCAGGCTCCACTACCGAAAATGGCGTCAGTTCTTCGAGTGCACCGGACAAACCATCCTCGCATGGTGACCCGTCCAGCAACAGAAATATAATGGACCCTTGTTCATCTCCCATACGCTTCAAACAGGAGTGTGACTCCCAGGCTCCCTCTTCTTCCGCTACATCCTCGTTCTCCTCTGCCTCCTCGTCCTCTTCCTCTTCCTCCTCTCCGGGAGCTCAGAGGCCGAGCCAGTCCACGCAGGCTCCGCGTGAGTGTAACAGGACGCAGGTCTTCCCCCGGACGGCGGTGCTGTCCCGGGCGGCGTATGCCCTGCTGGCCCCTGAGACGCTGGGTCAGCCCAGTTCAGCGTCTCTGCTGCCTCACGCGGACGTGTCGTGGAGCAGCCCGCTCAGACCGCCGGTTCCTCACGCTCTTGGAGGAGCAGAGCAGTCCTTGTACTATCGCCAGTGGACCACGGCCAGGCAGCACCACGCAGATTACGAAGGGCCGGCTGTGCCCCATCCCAGACGACTGCTGTTGAGCGGACCACCACAGGTGAGGAGTAGCTAAATTAGGGGTCGACCAGTTATCGGTGCCGATATTAAGCATTTTTATGGTTATCGGTATGGGTCATTTTCAAAACCGATTTGCCGATATAATAATTTAAAAGCATTTGAAGAAAGTTTTTGTCAGATCCTTGTTATTCTTAAATTTGACATTAATTTTCATTTTTACCACAGACATATATATATTGGTTCAAAATATTGGTTATCAGTCTGCTTGATCTGTAATAATCGGCATCGGCCATGAAAAACACATATCGGTCCAAACAAATGTAAAAAAAACAGTTCATGCAATTGACAAAAAAATAAAAGGGATAGATAAAATATACAGAATTCATAGTTAAAATACACAAAATATGCAAAATACTTAAAAAGCTAAGTATTTGAAAATAGTTAATTTAATAAAACGTATAGTTAAATAACACAAAATGTGCAAAAATATTTCTAAAAATTAAATGAATAAAGAATATAGTTGAAACAAACAAAATATACAAATGTATTTTACAAATAATACAAATATTTTACTTTCAATATAATAAAATAAATAAATGAAATGTACATACAATATAAAGTGTTACATAAAATATTTATACAATTAAATATTTAAAAGTAGTTAAAATGTACAAAAACAAATGAATCAAAACGTAAAAAGATTTTAAAATTTGAAAGTATTTTAAACATTGAGTAGTAAAATATTAAGAACTAATTAAAATATACAAAAAAATACTCTGAATAAGAGAATTTAGAGATAAGAGAGATACTCTTTGATGAGTATCCACTGTCTCATTCTCCGTTGTGCCTCTGTTTAAGGTCGGAAAAACAGGTGCATATCTGCAGTTTCTACGAATCCTGTTTCGTATGCTGATTCGCCTTCTGGAGGTGGACGTGTATGATGAAGAAGAGCTGGAGGACGGTAAGAAAGCAATATCCATTATACTTTACCCAATGGTTCTTTCCTTAACCTTTTATTCAAGACCTTTAATTTAAATCTCTAGACGTGCAAGACAAATCAAAGGTTCCCACTGCCAGTGAGCCGCAGTGGCCTGATGTGGAGGACATCCGTAAACTGCCCTTTGACCTCTACGCCTGTGACCCCAAGTTCAGATATGCGAGTCCAGTGTATGCAGACAGGATGCCAAAGAGACTGAACGGTACTGAACTACTCTTTTATTATGGTATTTCTCATTTCAAAAAGCAACTCGAAAATAGCAGATATGCTCATGTGCTGTTTTGCATCCTCACACGAAACACAGGGGTTAAAACAGAAAGACTAGAAACAGAAGGGGAGCCGCCGAAGAGGAACACGGTGTCTGTTAGACTCAGCCTGTTTGCGGCCCACAATGCGTTTCACCACTGTGAGCAGTGCCACCATTACAGTGAGCCTGCTCCTGCTGCTCAGGTGAGGACAAATGATGCATCAATACGTTTTTAAATGATATAACTTTAAAACTCCTCAAACATTGGTAACAGCATGTCTAGACAGGTATATGGCTGCTGTATAATGTTCTGCGTGTGTGATTCTAGCTTTCCGACTGCACCTTCCACGCCTTCACGTTCTGCTCATCCATGCTGGGAGAGGAAGTCCAGCTGCACTTTATCATTCCTAAAGCCAAAGAGCCTCATTTTGTGTTCAGCCAGCAGGGCAGTCATTTAGAGAGCATGCGGCTCCCACTGATCTCAGACAAGGTGAGTTACACACTTATTAAAGAGGAACATAAATAGACAAATATTGACCATGCTTGTTTTCAAAATAACACCTAAAACCACTGACTTCTGTTTTCTGAGGGCATATGATAGTTAAGAAATAAAAGCATGCTGGTATAGTTGAGGTCAAATGTTTACATACACCTGGCAGAATCTGCAAAATGTTAATTATTTTACCAAAATAAGAGGGATCATACAAAATGCATTTTTTTTTTTTTTAGTACTGACCTGATTAAAACATTTCACATAAAAGACATTTACATATAGTGTACAAGAGAAAGTAATAGTTGAATTTATAAAAATGACCCTGTTCAAACCTTTACATACACTTGATTCTTAATACTGTGTTGTTACCTGAATGATCCACAGCTGTGTTTTTTTTTTTTTGTGTTTAGTGATAGTTGTTCATGAGTCTCTTGCTTGACAAACTGCCCACTGTTCTTCAGAAAAATCCTTCAGGTCCCACAAAGTCTTTGTTTTTCCAGCGTTTTTGTGTGTTTAAACCCTCTCCAGCAATGACTGTATGATTTTGAGATCCATCTTTTCACACTGAGGACAACTGAGGGACTCATATGCAAATATTACAGAAAGTTCAAATGCTCACTGATGCTCCAGAAGGAAGAACCATGCATTAAGAGCTGGGGGCTGAAAACTTTATGAATTTGAAGATCAGGGTCAGTTTAACTTATTTTGTCTTCTGGGAAACATGTAAGTATCTTCTGTAGCTTCTGAAGGCCAGTACTACATGAAAAAAGATTATATTTAGGCAAAATAAGAAAAATGTACACATCTTCATTCTTTTCAAAAGTTTTCACCCCCCGGCTCTTAATGCATCGTGTTTCCTTTTGGAGTTATCTAAACAAAATAAAATATTGTGCTACATATAAGACAAGTGAGATAGTGACAGCAGAAAGCAAATAACCAAGAGCAATAATACATTGTTAAAGTGTACAGTGCTGAGTTGTGAGGACTGTCAACATAAGTACTCTGCAAATAAATACAGAGATGCATCCTGATGTAAAGAGCACCTGGTCACCTGAGCAGTGCAAAAAGTCCTGTTGGTTGCTGAGTCACCATTCGTGTTTTGGCCATATTGCACAAGTTGTCTTAAAGTGACCATGTTGCTCTGTTTGGCGACTCAGGAGTCAGGCATGCTGAAAAGTCCCATCTTCACACCCACCACGGGCCGTCAGGAGCACGGCCTGCTCAACATCTACCATGCCATGGAGGGAGCCGAGCACCTGCACATTTTGGTGGTCAAGCAGTATGAAATGCCTCTGTACAGGAAATACTGGCCCAACCACATCCTTCTGGTGCTGCCCGCCATGTTCAACAACTCAGGAGTGGGTGAGTATCAAATGAGCAAGAGAAGTGCATATTCATTATTGTGATTGAAAAAAACTGAGCATTGGTCTAATGGTGTTTCTTAAAATTCTTGAGCTGTTACAGTAGGTTTTAAGATTGCTCTATTAATAATAATAATAATAATAATAATAATATAATAATACAGAATGTTGCCTAAATTTACTTTTGGAAATGTATAGTACTTTTAAAAAGTAAATATAAAATTACTCAAATTGTAATGATTGATTAAAATGATTAAATGTAGTTTTTAGTGCTTTATTATTTGGATAAAATAGTTTACTAGTTTAATGATGCACGTCTGCTTGTTATCTGCCAATGCATGGCAGTAATTACTGGCTTTTCTGATCTTATTGCATCCATAATCTAGTGTAATATTCATGTTTTTTTTTGTATTGGAAAATTCAGCTTGTATGTATAACACACAGTTCCTTGGGGAAGCATGTTTCTGTTACTAAGTAAAAAGATTCTCATCTCACAATTCTAACTTTTTCCCCACAATTGCGTGTAATAAAGTCAAAAGTGTGAGATATGAACTGCAATTGCTGAAAAAAAATGAATGATTGCGTGATATAAAAAGTTAAAACTGCAAGATATAAACTTACAATTCTGACATATTTTCTTGCAATTGTGTTTATTTCTCGCAGTTCTGAGTTTCTTCTTGTAGTGTTGAGTTTATATCCAGCCATTCTGACTTCTTTTCTCAGAACTGTGAGATATAAACGTTTAATTCTGAAAAAAGAAGTCAGATATAAATGCAGGATATAAATTCGCAATTGCAAGAAAAAAGTCCTGCAATTCTGAGAATAAATTTGGAATTGTGAGAAAAAAAGTTGCAATAGTTTCCATAGTTCCTTCTTGTTGTGACTAACTGTATTTATGTGGCGTTTCAGGAGCGGCTCGATTCATGATCAAGGAACTGTCCTACCACAACCTAGAGCTAGAGAGAAACAGACGAGAGGAGCAGGGTGTCAAACGACACGACGTGTGGCCCTTCATCGTTATGATGGACGACTCCTGCGTCCTGTGGAACGCCCATCAGCCTGGACCTGAGGGCAACAGGTATGTAATGATGGATAAATCTATGTATGGATTTGTTGGAATGTCTTCAATGTCTGACATCTCTGGATTCTGTTTTTCTCTCAGTGAGGTGATGAACGTGTCACTGAAGAGCGTCCTGCAGCACATGGAGGCCACTCCTAAGATCTCTCTGTATGCCATGTGCGGCCTGCGTAAATGGAGCAGTAGCTTGTCTTCTCAAGTTCCCACAAGGCCTTTCTCTCGCTGTCACCTCCACGACCTCATCATGCTGAACGTTGACCTCACCCAGAACGTCCAGTATGACCTCAACCGGTGAGTGTTTGCATTTTGAGAGGGAAGATCATGTAGTTTTTGAGTACTGGCACATGTATGTGGTTTTTTTAGGTGTTTGTCATAAATGATGTACCAGCAGAGTCTGACAGTATAAATGTGTGTGTAGGTTCACATGTGAAGAGGTGGACTTTAACCTGAGGGCGAACAGCAGCGGTCTTCTGCTGTGTCGGTTCAATCACTTCAGCATCATGAAGAAATACATCCCCATCGGAGGACATAAAGACTTCCTCATCAAGCCCAAACTCATGGTGAGCTTCATAATGTCCCTTCAGAACCGAAAAACTAATATAAGCTTGTTAGAATGGAGTTAATAGGAACTGCAGTTAGATTACACATTCACTAGTGGGCGCTATGAAACCATTTTGATGGTGGCATTTTAAATTTACTAAAATTTAAAATTTACATTTATAAATCCTAAAATTTACATTTACAATGTATGTCTGTATTTGTGCACTTTGTATCATTAAATATAGATATATAAATCAATATATTGTGTTATATTACACTACCATTCAAAGTCAGTAAGGTTTAATTGCAGAAATTAATAATTTTATTCAGCAAGGACGCACTAAATTAAATCGAAAGTGACAGTGAAGACTTTTATGTTGTTACAAAAAAAATCTATTTCAAGTAATTGCTGCTCTTTTAAACTTTGTATTTATCAAAGTATCCTGAAGAAAACAGTTTCCACAAAAATATTAAGCAGGACAACTGTTTTCAACATTGATATGATAATAAAAGTTCCTCAAGCAGGAAATCAGCATATTAGAATGATTTCTGAAGGATTAAATGTTGCTGAAAACTCAGCTTTAATCACAGCAATAAATTACATTTTACAGTATATTCACATAGAATATAATAGAATATATAATATTAAATTATAATCATTTTAAAAAATGTTACTGTTTTTACTGTGTTTTGATCAAATAAATGCAACCTTAGTGAACATATAAAACACATCTTTTTAAAATATTGTAAAAATCTTACCAACCCCAAACGTTTGGACTGTAGTGTGTATATTATATTATATTATATTATATTATATTATATAGTCACATTTCTGGGACTGTAAAAGTATTATCATGCATCTCAAAAACACACTCTCCCTCTGCCTCTTTCCTTCTGCAGAGGATGGAGACCCCGGTGCGTGTGTGTGCATCTCAGTATGTGTGTGCTCCAGACAGTGAACACACACTGCTGTCTGCACCAGCTCAGTTTCTGCTGGAGAAGTTTCTACAGTCCTGTAGCCACCGTCTCTTTCCTCTGGCCCTCTGTAACAGCGCAAACCCTGTGCTCTCCATAGACAGCTACCTCAACCTTGGCCCACAGGTAAAAATAAATTCTTCACGTCTCACTCTTCAAAGTATAGTTCACCCAAAATGAACATGTTTCGATTATTTACTTACTTTAATATCACTCCAAACCTGTGTGCCATTATGTGGAACACAAAAGGAGAATTTTTGAAGAATGTTCATGCAACTCTTTTTCATAAAACAACAGTTAACTATCACTGAATAAGTATCAACTGGTCAGACAATGAAGTTACTTGGAGACACAGTATTGACAATTTATGTTCTGCGTGTTAGTTCATTCGGTAAAAAATAATACCTTTCTTTGCGTTTACAGATTCAGATGTGTTACATGAGCTCTCGGCCTCACTCAGTGAACGTGGATCATCAAGGGGTCGTCTTCAGTGGGCTATTGCTCTACTTGTGCGACTCTTTTGTCGTTTCAAGCCTCTTGAAGAAATTCAACTTCCTCAAAGGTGAGGCCAGATCTCTTACAGTTGGAATATGAAATGTTTTTTATTTTTTGTAATTCATTAAAAAAAAATACAAAATTGACTTATACTACCAAAAAGTTTAAAAGGTTGGGGTCAGTCAGGGTGTTTTTTTTTTTTTTTTTTTTTGTAAATAAGTCTCTTATGCTCACCAAGGCTGCGTTTATTTAATTAAAAATGTAGTAAAAATGGTAATATTGTAAAATATTATTACAATTTTAAATATTGGTTTTCTATTTGCATATATTTTAAAATGTAATTTATTTCTTTGATGCAAAGCTGAATTTCAGCATCATTACTAGTCTTCAGAGTCACATGATCCTTCAGAAATCATTCTAATATGCTGATTTGAAATGTTACTGTCTCTTTTGATCAGTTTTGATCACACTCCATATAGTGATTTAGCATAAAAGAGTCATTAGAAGAGTAATAGCACACTTCTCTAAGCACATTGTGTTCTTATAAGAAGCTCTAAATCATCATGGTTTCTATCGCTCATCTTGCAGGCGCCACACTGTGCGTGATCTGTCAGGACCGGAGCTCTTTGCGTCAGACTATTGTGCGTTTGGAGCTGGAGGATGAGTGGCAGTTTCGTCTGCGGGATGAGTTTCAGACGGCCAACTGCAGTGAGGACCGTCCCCTCTACTTCCTCACAGGCCGCCATATCTGATCTCCTCGTCTCCATTTTCCTTCAGCTGTTTGGCCAACAGATAGACACAGAAGATGTTTGATGTTTTCCAGCATCACAGCTCTCCAACGCTGAGAGTTTTTGCTTCTGAAGAGAATAAGACTTGAGATTCTCATCTGTTCGGCACTACCTTAGACGACGTTTGAGGATAGAAATGACAGATACTGTGCTGGATACAGATGTTGTGGTTTTCCCCTTTTTTACGTTTTGGAAAAACTTTGTTGGTGATTTTGCGTGTCCTAACACGCAAGGACATTGAGAAGGCTGTGCCCTTCTACATATGATCTCAGGGTTTTTTGTCGTGAGACAAATGGACTTACTACTGTTATTCTTTCTTCTTGCCTGCTTTATGTACTGCTCATCATTAATGCTGTCCACCAAAGACACTCACACAAAAGCACATGATGCTTTAAGGTGTGTACCCCATTTCACTGGGTAATCCAAACCCATGTCATCAAATTGAAAAGACAAAGAACCTTCTACAATCTTTTATCTTGCCAAAGATATTGTCTGACGTAATCCAGAAAACATTCCTTGCTCCTCAGAGTTGCCAGTCATCCAAGTTTTGGCGTTGCAGTGGACCCACAGGTTTACAAAGTTCAATTACTGAAGTCATCATCCGCTAAAAAAAGCCATTTATGATCTTCTGGATTCGGACCTGAAACAGTCGATGTGTGTCGATGGTCTTTATGATTGTAAATGCTAGTTGGCACATATCTAAATGTTAACCACAGAGTTTAAAGGTAATGTTGTTTAAAGTTAGCATCTATTAATCATCATCTTTCAGCAAAACATTCCTCTTTTTTTTGAAGTAGCTGTGAATGTTTTGGAGTTGCACACTGTAAATGCCTTAAGTATCCCTGATGACGACACAATCCCAAACTCCACTCCAGAAGAGACTATTAATATCAGTTAAACAGGAAAGACAATGACTATTTCATAAAAATGGTATGTTTGAGAAGATGAATGTTCTGCATTGGTTTATCTTTTTGGTGTTAAGGACTTTTTGGATGTTAAAAGAAAAATCTTTGTTTACATTTTAAGAAATGCCGATATTAATATATATGACAGACTTTTTGTCACTTTGGATTCTGGCTAGTTTTACCGAAGAGTCACTTTGAGCCGTACGTGTCACGGATCAAAGCGCGTTCTTTTATTTTTCCATGGCACAAAGAATCTACCTAGGACCCATTAGTTTCTGTTTCGGGTGATTTATTTAAAATTAGAAAAATGGATCCCATTTTTGAGGGGTTGTTTTATTTATTGAAAAAGCTTCTTGGACTGATAATCATTGAAATATCAGGAATGTTTTGCTAGGTCAAGTCCTTGAGTTCGTCACCAAAAGCTTTGCACACTTGAAACTATGTACAGATGATGTATTAGAAATGAACAAATGTAAGCAAAATATATGGTTTACATTATTATGAACCAACTGGAGCGATTTGAATAAAATGCGTCAGTTCCCGTAATGATGCTGATTGTAATGATGAAGAAAGCCAAATACCCACTGGACAACCTTTGGAATGTGTCTCATTTGTAGATAATTTGATGTGCACATAAATTATGCAATTTGCTTCTCACAATCTGTGCATCTTTCCTGTCAGCTGTGAATATTCTGAACATATGTAGCACCGAACCATTTGAAATCTTCTACCTCATGATCTACTGACCGGCTTTGGTTTAGTAAACATTTGATTTCAGAAAAATGTTCTCATTGCTGTTGAGATAAATGAATGTAATAAAGTGTTATCAACAAACTCAAGTGTTTGTGAGCATCTTTCAGATGTCGAAAATGTAGAAAACCAAAAACATGACACTTTCACCCTCATGGCTTCCGTAAGCTTAAAGAAGTTCACTTCCAGAACAAAGATTTACAGATAATGTACTCACCCCCTTGTCATCCAAGATGTTCATGTCTTTTTCTTCAGCCATGAAGAAATTATGTTTTTTCAGTTAAACATTTCTCCATATAATGGACTGATATGGTGCCCTGATTTTGAACTTTCAAAATGTAGTTTAAATGCAGCTTCAAATGATCCCAAATGCGGTTGTAAACGATCCCAGCCAAGGAAGAAGGGTCTTATCTAGCGAAACGATTGGTTATTTTCATAAAAATAATACAATATATATACTTTTTAATGTTAAACGCTTATGTATAAATCTCAATTTAAAAAAATTGACCCTTATTGGTTTTATGGTCCAGGATCACATAGAATTTATTAAGTTGAATCATCTTGCAGCATCAACATCTTTAGTTGCCTTTTCATGCAGAGATTCATGTCGCTCCAAACCTGTATGACTTGCTTTGTTATGCGTAAAAAATAAACATTGAAGAATGAACTTTGTTGACCATCAAACTGTTTTTGAACCCACTGACTTCCATTGTATGCGAGCCACTCTGTGGCGTCTTTTTTAATATATATAAGTTCAACATAATATAAATGTAAAAACCTGCAATCTAGTCCACTTTAATGCAACAGTGTAAACCTGAGTTTAATCCTTTGCTGTTTCTAAAGCTTTGTCAGCTGCTGCTAACTGTCTGCTGTCAGTGTGTGTTTAAGAGCAACTCGTCTGAAAAACTGCTTCTGTATTTCAGAGAAGAAACTCATACAGCTTTAGAATGACACGGTGAGTAGCAGTGTTTGAGTCTCACAAGCAGATGTCAGTGTTTCTCCTAAACTGGAAGATGATTCAGTTCATTCCTCTGCCTTCACAACTGATGGAGCTGCTGAATTTCACCTTGTGTCGTTGCTGTTTTCTTGGGTTTTACTGTGAGATCTTACATTATAGTCACATTAACAAACATATTAGAAATTTCACAAGGCAATGTGGAGAACTTTTGGTGTACTTTCACAGACAAGTAAGCCCATGTCAGTAACGTAGACATGTATGAAGCACATCTCACAGAGAAGTACATTTCATCCCAAGCATCTTTCTGTTGATCAGCTCGGCAAATTTGTGTGATCAGTTTGAACCCCTTGCTAAATCTCTTAGGGAAATTTTATTCAGTTGGCTTGAGAAAGCCAGCTTACTGAAATGCTATTTAAACATCTTATTCTTCTTCTTCTAAGACTAACATTTCTGACTCTAAGTCCTTCTAAAGCTTAACTGATCGGATTTACGGTTTTCATAAAACTGAAGATTAAAAAGTATAACAATCCCATAGACTTACACTGATGGAATGTTCAGATGAGCCAAGAATTCTAACTGTCAAAATTCAAATTTTTAAAGAACTTTTAAAGCTTGTTTAAAATTTCTTTAAAGTCAAAGACTCTCCTATTATTTATGAATGGGAGAAAGTGCAACGCCAAATATGGTGAATAAGTCCCGCCTTCAAAATGAAAGAGCCAGTTGTTGATCAGTAGAGCCATCGTGGCAGCGCATGCGCATTGGCTGGTCTGACATTAAAAACAAGCTTTATGAGACTGTTGTTGTCAGATTTCATTGGTGTTTTCAAGTATAAAACTTAATCGTAAGCTTAGTTAACAGTTTTGGAGAATTTTCCCATTCAAAGAGATAGGAGATGCACTTGCATGCCCGAGAGGCGTTTCAAAGATGGCGGCCAAATGCAATGACTTGCCTTATAAGGGACTTTGCTTTCTTGTCGGGCTTTCTCAAGCTAACTTCAAAGTTTGTCCTAACAAACTTTTTTTGTCTAGTTTCATTTATAATAATTTTATCTTTTTTTAATTACAGTGTCTGTAATGTCCGAAAGAAAGAAAGAATTGGCTTGGGGAAGTCTTTCACCTTCCCAGTCATGATTCCTATGACTGGATTTCACCTGCGAACAATGACCACACCTTTATCAAATGCAGCAAATTTGTGTTATACGTTTAACAAACTTGAATCCGATGCAAAAACCACATGGAGAAATGTTTTGCCTTTTGCATCGCTTATTTTTCCCGTAAGAGCGGGTGCGGCCATTTGTAAATTTTACGGGTCTGGCTTCTGGTTTCATTTGCTTCCAGCTATTTTTAGCTGTACAAAACTGCTCATTTTGCTGCTTGATATTGCAAATAGGTGTAGCTTAATTATGAAAACACTGGTTTGTAGTGCAAACAATTTTACCATTTACTGCAGGTTGTTATTCTTCTCGTTATTTCCCTAACGAACTTACTTCCATGCTAAAGAATAAGGTGGACTCAGATGACTGCATTTCGCCTGCAGAATTTCGCCAGAGGTAAATGGCCGACTCCTAGCTGTAAAAAATATGTTACTCATATACTTCTTGTTTATATAACTGTTGCATAAGCGCATTACTGAACAGATGAACAAGGTGCTATTGCTCAAATAATTATAATACAGTGCTGTGATACCTTACTGTTTTTTATCTATTGATGATAAACTGTTTAGACACATTTATAATGCCTTGTTTCCGTAACACAGCGATTATTTGCTGTGTGGAACCATCAATCATCAGCCAATAATGAACTTTGCATACACTCACCTCTGTCCTCAATATTGTAGTACTCCGTATAAAATCACACCACGGTTGAACCGAAGAGATATAATGAACTTTAACCCTATTAAAACAGTGTGACACATTATCAGTCCACTCAGGTTGTCAAGATATCCTCACGATGACTGCAAAGGGCGAAAGCCTGTGGGTGGTTTTGTGTGGTTTTCGAGTGAGGCGCTGGGGTGAAGTGTAAACCACAGAGTCCAAAATAAATCTGGCAGGCTGTGTTTTGATGCTTTGGTACATCCTATTATAGTCAGAAGAGCCCAGATGCCCTACTTACATGCCCAAACACACACAAATTCACACAGTTTCCTCACTTTGGTACATCTGAGATGCAGACATATGCTCTGTTAGAAACACACACGCACACTGGCTAATAATAAAAGGCTGGATATATGCAGGAAACAAGAATTGAAGTATAGTGGAAGAATTGTTTGTTACAAAAAAGTACAGTGACTGTACCATGCTAAAGTAATTGCATCAGGTTACCATGGTATGGGTATTTTCAAAGTACAACAATGTACATTTCCACTTGTTTTCTGCCAGTGAAACATTATGATGTACTGTACATAAACACTCTGAGGTAAACGTTTTAACTAAAGATATTTTGATAATGTAAATGTCACACTCTTCTTGGTATTTACTTCTCCATCTGGCTGGATGTTTATAATGAGATTATAAGGAGGTTATAGCAGACTGCTAGATATGCTATACATTCATGAGCTTAGCAGTCTGTCTGCTTTGTGAGATTTAAAACAGAAAAGGACTTGGTAGGGAATGTAGGTCAAAGTTCCTCCAAACAATTTGACTATCAAGCTCATATGAAGTTTATCAGCACGGATGTAGCTGCTCGCAGCTGTTCAGACAGCATGTTTGAAGGCATGACACCGCAGGCAAACACATTGTACTTTTGCGCATCGGTCAGTCTTGAGATTTTGGACTGTTTGGCTTTTTATAACATGTTGCTTCAGACTAAAAGAAAACATATAAAATGTGTTTTATCCATAGTTTCATTCCAATCTATTGTATTTTCTAAAGCTTTTTTACAGAGGGGTTTGTTCATATATCATTTGTCTGATTTTATTCCTAAACACACTGTGAAAATGTATTGTTTAATGGCTGTTGACAGTATTATCTGATTTATGGAATGATAAAAAAGGTCAAAAATCCACTCTTTAGTAATATTTCAACAAAATAAAACAAGAATTCTGAACTTTATCTGACATGCATATTTATTTAGATAATGCCTCATTTATTTTTTATTATTAATCTGTTAATTTATGATAATAATTTTATTAGTAATATTATTATAGTATAATTATATAATTAATATTTCATTAATATAATTCACATTTTTATCATTTTATATATATATAAGAATTAAGAATGGCAAAAAAAAAAATATATATATATATATATTTATTTTTTTTTGCCATTCTTAATGTAATCAGTCAACTAGGCAAGTATGACAATATGAGTTTAGTAATATTATTTATTTTTACTCTTAATCTGGGGTGTTTTGCCTTAAACTATATTTTTCTACAGCATGACAGGATGAAGTAAATAATTTAGTAAGTAGTAATAATTTAATAAGTAAATATTTTTATTTTCTTACATTTTATAAAAATAGTTTTGACTACATTAATTTGAGCTCAAATATTCAGCTCTTTTACTCAAGTTACTGTGATAAAAATGAGCAATCTAAATTTTTTCTATAATTCATGTTCATAAATAACTAAAAACTAAAATGTGACCCTGGACCCCAAATCCAGCCATAAGTTTTTTTTTTTTTAATTGAGTTGTATACAACATCTGCAAGCTGAATAAATAAGCTTTCCATTACGTATGTTTGTTAGGATGGGAAAATATTTGGCCGAGATACAACTTTTTGAAAACTGGAAACTGGGGGGGAAAAAAAAGAATAGGTGAAAAAAAAAAAAGAAAATTGGCTTTAAAGTTGTCCAAATTAAGTTTTTAGCAATGCATATTACTAATCAAAAATTAAGTTTTGATATGTTTCTGGTAGGAAATTTACAAAATATTTTATGGAACATGATCTTTACATAACATCCTAATGATTTTTGGCATAAAAGAAAAAGTAATAATTTTGACCCATGGAATGCATTGTTGGTTATTGCTACAAATATACCCGTGCTACTTGCTTTAACATTTAGTCTAAAATTGTATTTAAATGTTTATTTAGTTTAATTCCAAATTGTGGTAACGGAGTTAAAAGTATTAAACTTAATAAAAAGAAATAAATAAAACAATATAACAATTAGTTTGACTTCCTTTTGAATTTTTTACTACCCATTAAAATAGATTAAAAATTGACCCTACCTATGAGGTTCAGATTATAAAGGGGCATAATTAAATCACTGCCACATCAATACATTTAGAAAGAAAAACTCTACGGTTGAATTCCATCATTTATTTAAGACCACAAATGCACTTATAATCCATACAAGTACATGTGCATATATTTCTTCTACACAGACATAGATCTTGTATTAAAATCTTATTGCTGCACATGTTAAATACACAATCCTTTTATAAATCTATAAAAGGAAAGACATCTTCATGGAAAAATATGTCCGTTGTGCTACAGGTTATGCGATGCATGTCGGTATAGTTACTCAAGACACTTAGAACAGTGACACATGCTACTCAGAAACAGGATGGATGGGAAGCAGAGAGGAAAGCGTTTTTCAAGTCCACAGGAGCAGATGCGGTCGACAGTTAGAAGCGCAATATGAAGCAGCACCGTCATAAGAACAGACGAAGGTCAATATACAACACATGGCTGGGCGGTTTCATAGGTTTCAATAGCTAATGTCTAGTTCTGGACATCATATCATTCCTCCATGAAAATCCCTATGCACAATTCTATTCGGGAATGGATAGTTACATCATTTATAAAGAGCTTCCTCATAAAATCGCTGCCATCGCAATGGCATACACACATCATTTTGGGCTGAACTATTCCTGTCATTCTCACGTTAACTAATGACCGCTCCGTTTTTTTCTTATTTTTTAATATCATTTAAGGAGCTGTTGGTAGGATTTCAATGGCGCCATCATATAAAAAGCAATTTGAGCCTGAAGTAAATTCAAAGCAAGCATATTTTAGTTTAGACAAACAGTAGCTCAAGTCATTTTCACATTCACAGAATCCTTGAAGCTACGTCAGTCCGATTAAAGAAGACGCACTTTACTTACAGGGCTACACAGGTTTAGTGCCTTCAACTAAAATTAGTGCAATTGTCAACATTCCTAGTCAAAAAAAAGATTAATTTACAATGCTGAACTAGTCAATGTCAATATAACAGTGATGAATGAGAAAAAAGTGCATGCGGTAGATACATTCTTATGAAAAATAAAAACTGTGATATGATACAATCTTTTCTTGCCCTAAAAACACAAGCTAACAGGAAACACAAAGAAAGTGGGGTTAGTCCCTGAGGGCTACAAAGCTACAGACAGTTAAAAGACTTAAACATCAAGTTAGTGAGGAATTGGAAATATCTCTCTACTGGCTTCACACACTTCAGTAATACTTCAGTTGATACTGTAAAGACAATAATAGCTAAATCTTCCTTTCTTAACACTATAAGGGACTGAATCGATAAAGCCTGGATGCAGTGTGTAATTTGCTAAAGATAACTGGTCGCTTGTATGTTGTAAGTTAAAATGTTAACCAAGGAATTAAACCTTTATGTTTACATAAGAAGGTGATTATGTTGCTGGACTGTGCCCTCTTTGCTTATATGTGGTTTCACTGCATCATGGGCCGATTTTGAAGTTTGTAGTCTTGCACAAAATAACTGCACAAATGCCCTCCAACATTCTTGGCTACAATCATTTCTACAGTAGTGCAATTTGACAACATCTCATAAAAACATGTCCAGGTGTTTTCCATATATAAATTGTCCTTTTTTTGCATTATTTTCATGACAATTAACCCTTGTGCTGTGTTGAAAATCCTTTAGTATAGGGAACAATTCTCACTATTAACTAGTTACTTATTAGCATGCCTATTATTAACATATTGGCTGTTTATTAGTACTTATAAAGCACCTATTCTGCATGACTGTATTCTACATCCCTAATCCTACCCAATACCTACCCAAAACTTAACAACTATTAAAAAGCAGCAAATTAGAAGTCTATTGAGGTCCGTAGTTAATGGTTTGTTAATAGTGAGAACTGGACCTTGTGACCAAAATCCTTTAAATGACTTGTGAATCTCACATTATGCTCTATTGTCATGAAATATTGGATTTAATCTTTTTTTTTAACTTATTTTCTTTCAGTTAGCACAGGTTTTGCACTTCTTTTTGGAACTAGACATTATTGATCAGTGCTAATGCGCTTCAGTTTAAGGGTGAAAAAGTGCACAAGCTTTTTTTTTTTTTTTTAAAAAAGCAAAAATTATATTTAAATTGTAATGTGCATTAGTACTAATATAATTATATATCATGGTAGTATTTGGAATTAATTAAAGGGTTATTTAATAACACAGTGGGTCTCATTCACTAATAATTGCTTAGATTATTTGTATTCATACGCACATTCAAACTTTTCATAAAAACTTTTCGCCTAATTCACAACACGTGTATACGCACATGAATTGGTCCTTAACTTTGTCCTAAAGTTAGTGAATTTGGAGTATTTTAAAGGTGACCCTAGACCACAAAACCAGTCCTAATGGTCAATTTTCTGTAAATTGAGATACATCAACTGAAAGCTAAATAGATAAGCTTTCCACTGATGTATTATGTAGGACAATATTTGGCTGAAATACAACTATTTGAAAATCTGGAATCTGATTGTGCAAAAAAAAATCTAAATATTGAGAAAATCGCCTTTAAAGTTGTCCAAATGAAGTTCTTAGCAATGCATATTACTAATCAAAAATTAAGTTTAGATATAATTACGGTGGGAAATTTTCAAAATATCTTCATGGAACTGATCTTTACTTAATATCCTAATGATTTTTGGCATAAAAGGAAAATCGATCATTTTGACCCATACAATGTATTGTTGGCTATTGCTACAAATATACCCATGCCACCTATGACTGGTTTTGTGGTTCAGGGTCACAAATGAACCACCGCATACACATGGTTAGTCATTTACATAAAACACGCCAATATCTCCATATAAGGGCTTTCTGCACACTTTCCTTTACAGTCTTTCGCCACTTGCTTCAAAGATACTCCATGCAACCCCACAGAGCGTGCACTGTTTAGATGCACTTTCACTTTGAGCAGTGCCAAGTGCTCAGTTCTCAAAATCAGTTCATACACAATAAAACACCTTTTATACAGACCTAGTTTACAGAACTTTCATGAGCCAGCTGTACATGTGCTGATATTCAGAGAAACCTCGCAGATCAAGCTATAGTCTAATGCAGTTTTTCTTTCACTGTATATGATGAAATCATTTTAAGATGAAATATACGTTTTACCGTCCAGAGAGTTATTTTTGCATATGTGTGCTTTCAGCTGTTCCTACATTTTTTCTTAAATTTAGAATAAATTTTAGTGCAAAACTTTTAGTGAATCATGATTTGCAGGTTTAGTGAATGAGACCCATTATGTTGAAAAAGGCTGAGGAGAAATCTACTTGATTGTCATGAAATTAATGTCACAAAGAAAAAATCCTAAATTAGGTCTCATTTTCTTTATGCAAACATATATTCTCATTTTTCAAATTTTGATTTAGTGGTGAACCTGCACAATATTTCTCTGTGACACTGTCCTAATAGGTTTCAATAGGCTGTAAACCATGTGTTTCTGGACAATAACATCCTCATGTGGATTCATGTTAATTTCACCTAATGAGTGATTCAGTGGTCCAGGTGGATGTTTAGTTAAATCACATTTAGCAGTATATAATTAAGAGAGTCAAACACAGACATGCAATTAAGAAACAAATAAGTGCACCAATGGATGGACGGATGAACGGATGGAACATGTGCAAAGAATTTCTGTTCCATGAACGCTAATAAAAGTGATGTGCTTAAAACTACTAAAATAAAGAAATAAATAAATGAACAGACTAAAAAACAATCCTGGCCCTCAAGTGAACCTGTGCCCTTCATTTTGGAAATGTATACGCATTTTTTTGCTCATGGCTGTAGAGGGAATGGAGAGAGAGGGTCAGTAGAGATCATCTAGACCACTGCCGTCTTCAAAGATGGCCTTGGTGAACTGGCGAAAAACTCGGTCCATGTAGGTGCTCTGCCGTGGCCACAGACCCTCCAGGAAGCCAATATGGCCGCCGTGACAGGTGATGAGCAGGGCAACGTTGGGGTTCTGCTTCACCGCCTCCACTGGAAAGGCTGAACATGGATGGGATAAAGTTATGACCTTTTCAACCAGCTAGGCCAAACTAAAAGTTTCTTTTACTTCAGTCCTAAACTTAAAGGGGACATCGGAGACCCATTTCCCTCAAGTTGGTTTGAATCTTTAGGGTCTTTGTGAAACTTCTGCAACATACTGTGGTTAAAATTCTTCAGGCGGTCGTGTAAAACAACACCCTTTTTACCCTGTCATAAACAGCTCTGTTCATAGCGATCCGTTTCAGTTCATGTCTCTTTAAATGATAATGAGCTACTGCTCACTCCACCCCTTTTGTGTATTCAGAGGCGCGTTGCCATAAAAAACATTTTGTGTTCATTTTTGTGTTCTATTTTCAATTTTACTTTTAGTAAAATTTTACTTTTAGTCCCGTGTTAAATGTAATCGTTATTTTTTTTTATCATATTTAGCCAACTTTATCCTATTTTATTTTAGTCAAGTTTTAGTCAACTGAAAGTCTCAGAATTTTAGTCTAGTTTTAGTCAATGAAATCTTCATCTATTTTCATCATGCTGTATAATGGTTTAAAGAGGAGGTCCACTTCCAAAACAAAGATTCACATGTAATGTACTCACCCCCTTGTCATCCAAGATGTTCATGTCTTTCTTTCTTCAGTCGACCCGAGGAAGAAGGGTCTTATCTAGCAAGACGATCGGTTATTTTCATTTAAAAAAAACCAATTTAAGTACTTTTTAATCTCAAACGAATGTCTTGTCTCGCTCTCCTTGAGCTCTGTGTATTCTGGCTCAAGACAGTTAGGGAATGTCAAAAACTCCAATCGTATTTTCTCCCTCAACTTCAAAAATCATTTCAAAATCATCCTACATCACTGCAGAAGTACCGACCCAGTCTTTGCAAAGTGAACATGCGAAGAAATTCAAACACCTTTAACAAAAAAGGTAAAACAGTGATATAAGGCGATTTTGAAGTTGAGGGAGAACATGAGATGGGAGTTTTTCGACATACACTAACTGTCATGAACCAGAACAAAAACAGTCATGGCAGAGTAAGACAAGACGAGCGTTTGGCATTAAAAAGTACATAAATTGTATTATTATTATGAAAATAACCGATTGTTTCGCTAGATAAGACCCTTCTTTCTCGGCTGGGATTGTTTACAATCGCATTTGGGATCGTTTGAAGCCGCATTTAAACTGCATTTTGGAAGTTCAAAATCAGGGGACCGTAATATGGAGAAAAATCCTGAAATGTTTTCCTTAAAAAACATAATATCTTTATGATTGAAGAAAAAAAGACATTAACATCTTGGATGACAAGGGGGTGAGTACATTATATGTGAATCTTTGTTTTGGAAGTGGACTTCTCCTTTAAACTGATAAAAAGAAAATATACATTTTTGCTTAAAAATTCATTTTGAGAAATTTTGCATTTCAGGTATTGCACTTTCACCAGCAGTTAGGCACAAAGCAATAGAATGTCGACTCATACACATAAAAATGGTTTATTTTACCCCATCTAATTTACTGATTCATTATAGGCTATTTATTATATAAGTTAATATCAAAGACTTATGGACTCTCCCTGTCTACGATCATCATCGGCGGCGCTTTTTTCAATGAAAAGTGAGTTTGTGTGCATGTTTGCCAGATTGCAAAAATTAAGCAAAGCACTGGGCAGAAAATGTTGTAACAGAAAAGCTCTGAATCAGGGATTTGAACTCTGGCAACCGCACACATGAAAGCTTACGTGGTAGAGACGTGTACAGCAGTCCGCAATAATATTTTGTCCCTTTTTTTGACAAAAATAAAGAGATTTTGGTAAAGTTTTTGTTTTTTAAATACATTTTAGTCTTGTCTGTTATTGTCAATGAAATTGCATGTTGATATAGTCATAGTTATCATTTATTGACCTTATTGTCGTCTCGTTTTTGTCTCACTTTAGTCATAGGCAAAAAGCTCTTCAACAAACATTTTTCGGCATAGTTTTCGTTAACGAAATTAACACTATATGAAGACTCGTATTTTCACTTTTACATCTACCTACAATACAACTGCATTGCTTACAAGACATTGTTGCTACAGTGGCTCGAGAAAAATTGGCAGACAGCGTACAATTGGCTGAGAGCAGAAATATGCTAATAGGGGACAGTCCGTGAGCACTGTGACGTCATACTGCTCAGCAAATCAAAACGGCTTTATAATTGAGACTGTTTCGATTTTGTGGGGATTAAACAAAGGATTTTTATTATTGTAGGAGTGTCCCCTTTAAATGTAAAATTTTCTCAAAAATAAGGGCTTTAATCTCTTACACAACCCTAATAGGTCTGTCCAACTCACCATGATTTGGGGAAAAGACATCGTCCGCTGCGTTGAGGCACAGCATTGGCACCTGCACAGACTTGATCTTGTGAATGGGGCTCGCGTCTCGATAGTAGTCTTCATTGGATGGATAACCGAACATGATGGATGTGAAACGTTCGTCGAACTCTCTGATTGTTTTAGCCTGTGAAATGCAAGCAGTAATACTATTATGACATTAACAATATATGACAGCTGCGACAATATTGCGTAAATCAGAATGACTGACTCACCTTCATCACATGGTCTATGTCATATTTTTTTTCAAGAATGGTTCTGTGACTGCAAAAGGAAATGAGGCAAATGTCACATTGAGGTTTGGGATAATCTCCATATAATTAAGTATTCATAATAGTGGTGTTTCATACTTAAAGGAATAGTCCATCCAAAAATGAAAATTTGCATCCTTAGGCCATTCAAGATGTAGATGAGTTTGTTTCGGACAGAAAGTTTTGGAGAAATTCAGCATTACATCACAGGCTCACCAATGGATCCTCTGCAGTGAATGGGTGCCGTCAGAATGAGACTGTGGATTACTTGTGGATTATTGTGGTGTTTTTATCAGCAGTTTGGATTTTGACGGCACCCATTCACTGCAGTGGATCCATTGGTGAGCAAGAGATATAATTTCTCCAAATGTGAAACAAACTCATCTCCATCTTAGATGGTCTGGAGGAGAGTATATTTTCAGCAATAATTTCTGTGATATTTCTGTGAGTGTATAAATGTGTTTAGCTGCCCAATCAAATAAAAAACTGAAAGTGATGTCAAATTTGAGGTTGACATTAATTCTGGTTGATTCATACTGCAAATGGCAGATTAAGTTGAGTGCAATGCATTGTGGGACAGCATATCCATTATAGTGTGGTTTGTTGCTTTGTTGGTTATTATATGCATATGGAAAATGTGCATACTGTGCACAGCAAAGTATTCTAGTATGATAGTATTCTATTTCAGGCATAGCTATAGTATCATGGTATACATAAAAACACTGTACCATGGTACCGTCATATAATTTTTTTGTAAATTGCTGATAAGCTGATTAAGATTTAATTAAAGTAGAATAAGCCCCATATGTGCAAAGTGTTCGTTTAATTTCAAAATCCTGTTCTAAAACTCAGTGTACTTCAGCAAAATACGTAACAAATTCCATTTAATCTTATTTGGCCCATTCGGTAACAGACCCAAAAAAGGGGGGCAGTCGGGGACAATGTCCTCTGCGACGGCACTACACGCACACGCAAGACTGCGGTGAATTAAGCCGGGTTTATCCCCCTCTGACCCCACTGACCGGTCCACGGATGCCTGCAGGCAGCTGGTGAGGTAGGAGTTGAAGAGGAAGCGGTCCAGGGGCTTTTCCAGTGAAGCCGTGCACTCAAACACATCCCAGCCTGCCGAGAAAACCACCACTCCTTTCAGACGCACCTCAGAGCCCTTCCGACCCAGGTAGTTGGCCAGCATCATCCTGCAGGGTTTCAAGATAGGAGATTTACTGACGTCATATCAGCACAGCAGCTACAACACATAGGGTCTGACATATCCAGTAACACACATTTATATTTATCTATATATATATGTGTATGGCGGTGAGATTTTTGTACGTAAGCCGTGTGAAGCTGACCCTTTTCTTTCTGCAAGACGGAGCGGATTAGAGCGCGGTGCTGCCGACTCAGCTTTTACAGAGAAAGAGGTATAAATTTAGAGTGAAATGACGCTGTTGGAGGATCTGGGAAATGAAATTTCATGTGCATCACATGACAGGGAAATAAATGCATGAACCAAGAAAGAACTGGGAACACTTTATAATACAAGTCAGGAATGAACATTATTACATGTGACCCTGGACCACAAAACCAGTCTTAAGTAGCACGGGTAAATTTGTAGCAATAGCCAACAATACATTGTATGGCTCAAAATGATCAACTTTTTTTTTAATGCCAAAAATCATTAGGATATTAAGTAAAGATCATGTTCCACAAAGATATTTTATATATTTCCTACCGTAAATATATATAAACTTCGTTTGGACAACTTTAAAAGTGATTTTCCCAGTAGTTAGATTTTTTTGCACCCTCAGATTCCAGATTTTCAAATAGTTGTATCTCGGCCAGATATTGTCCTATCATAGCATACATATATCAATGGAAAACTTATTTATTCAGCTTTCAGATGATGTATGAATCTCAATTTCATAAAATTGACCCATATGACTGGGTTTGTGGTCCAGGGTCACATATGATGGGAACAGCAATGCTTCAGTTGTATATGAGTTAGTTTCCTTTTTGCACATTTGTAATAGATAAAATAATCACACAGATGCATATTTGTAATTTGTACAGCCGTTCTTTTGATCCCAATCCAGTGCAATTGCATTACATTTTTATGACTGGATTCCACAATTTTGTCAGCGTTTCTCACTCACCAGAAATTATAGGCTGAATTATAGTTCAGTCATGATTTCCACAAAAATATTAAGCAACACAACTGTTTTCAGCATTGATAATAAATGTTTCTTTACCAACAAATCAGCATATTAGAATGATTTGTGACACTAAAGACTAGAGCAATGATGCTGAAAATCCAGCTTTGCATCCCAGGAATTAATTCAACTTTAAAACATATTACAATAGAAAACAGTTATTTTAAATTGTAAAAACACTTAGCAATATTGCTGTTTTACTGTATTGTTTAACCAATAAATGCAGGCTTGGTAAGCAGAAGAGACCCCAAACTGCATGCTCTCTGTTTAATTAAAGGCACTATACGGTTTGAATCCATGGAGTGTCCTGGTATGTGTGACCATAGCAGCTCAATTCCCATTTAAGGGCAGGATAGACCCCTATATGTGTGTGTGTTAAACTCACCCGCCCATAGAAACCCCAGCCGCCATGAGTGGAGCTTTGTCAATGGTTCGCTGGACATGTTCGATTACCACCTCCAGATCCTCCGTGTTCGCTGCACAGTATGTCCTAGGTGTCTAGAGCAAAGTAAGCAGAGGATATATACTCATGAGAAAGGGAGAGAGCTCGTATCTATAACCACAGACACACACCAAAGCTCATTTCATCCTTATTTATAATCTGGGAATCTCACAACCTCAGTGCATGAAGGTGGTTTATATAAAGTCTATGACCACTATCTGAAAACACTGAAGTTATCTTTTAGCAACCCCTCATACAGACTGTATTATTCACTTTTTCTCAATATGATATAATATTAATTCAAAATTCGTTTCATTTCAACTGAAAAGCATTTGTTGAATCTTCAGAAAAGAGTTTGATGTTTTATTAAAAATAAGGGAATGCAAAATATATTATATTGTCCTTCAAGCTATAGAGGTTAAGGTTACCTCAATAATCTCCAATTATATGATCTATCTGCAAAGGTTTTTATGAACATATTCTCAACACATTTCAAGTTATACTAGCTTCTGATATGTTGTACTACTGCAGAGATTCTTAGTCTCTTCTGATGGCAAATGCACACTGAAAAACATTATAATCTGAATTCCAACAAAGTTCATGAGTCAGAGGAAAGGATCTATCGACAGGCTCTTGTTTACACAACAGATATTACATAACTTTGATCTGAGTGACTCAATAGCCATACATATATTTGGTAATATTTATGCTGACAGCAGTGTGGGTTGCCTGTGCCAAAGCTAAACGTGACAACGTTTTGGTTTATGTTCAACTAGGAAAGCTGAAGTCATTTTTATTGAACAGAACACAGGAGATAAAAATAATAAGATGAAAATTCTTACCAATAACTTTTCACCCGATACGCCTCTGTTATTGAACACCACACATCTGAAAAACACAAGAGACAGGGTTTATACAGATACTGTAAAATGAAATTCCAGGACTTTCAAGGCTTTTTCAAGCACTACTTTTTGGATTTTCAAAGACTTCAATCAGAGATCTCACTTATCAAACGTCTTCTTTTAAATTTTACAAAAAGGATAATTAGATTAAAAATATACTAATACAACCAAATGGCAAAAATAAAGTTAAGCAAATGCAAAGTATTACCACTAAAGTATTACAAAGTATACTACACTTTTACTATAGTAAAAAAAAATCTAAAAAAAGATTTGCAAAACCACTCCGAAATCCTGATCTGAAACAAATGATTCACCATACGCGCACCAAAGACGCAAACTGAATCAAATTATTCGTGGACCCGCACCAAAGTCCCGATCTGAATCAAATGATTCACACTGTGAAGTCGCGATCTGAATAATGATTTGCGAACCATCGTTTTTAGATCAAGTCTCGGACTTAAATTGGAACTTTGTGTATCGCTAATCACTTGATTTAGATCAGGACTTCAAATCGCTTATTGCGAATTATTTGATTTAAATCAATCAATTTGCAAAATGATTCACGAACATGTTCCATTCTAAATCAAATGATTTACTTACTCTTACTTCCCGATCTGAATCAAATGATTTGCGACACGCTAAGTTCTGAACGTCCGATCTAAATCAAATGATTTGCAAAACAGGATATGAACTCCCAATCTAAAACAAATCATTTGCAATACGTGATTAGATTAGAGTGCTTCGAAACAGTGAATCATTTTGCGACAACTCATTCTGCGTTTTTAAAAGTTCAGTTTTACCCATCACTATGTGCTTTTTAAAATCGTTACAAGCAATGTTGAAATTCAAAAATGAATGGCTTTTTTATTTAATCTGGGTAGTGAATCATTTAAAATGAATTGATCGAAGTCATGAGTTTGAATCAATCAGAGCGAATCCATCGCTGATTTGGTTCATCTGTTCCTCTTTTTTGAGTCTTCAGCCAAGTTTACATGACATTGTCAGTACTACTACTGGTTTAGCTTGCTAGTTTTATAACATTAACTGAAATAAGACAAAAAGTACAATGTTTTTTGAATTGAGTGAATGTTGTATCTACTTATTTCATACAGTAGATACACTGTCTTTCAATAATTCAAGCGCTTTTCAAGTACACTGTAAAAAACAATTTGTTAAGTCAACTTAATAAAATAATTTGTTACCCCACTGCCTTAAAATTTTAAGCTCAGTCAACTCGAAAAAGTTTAGTCAACTTGAAATGTTAAGTTGTACTAAGTGACAACTTGGATATTTGAGTTGATTCAATTTAAAATATTAAGGCAGCTGGGTAACAAACCCAGCTTTTAAGTTTAACAATCTAAATTTCTAGTTTAGTCAACAAAAAATATCTTAATTTCAAGTTGACCAAACTTATTTGAGTTGACTGAACTTAAAATTTTAAGGCAGCAGGGTAACAAATTATTTTAAGTTGACTCAACAAATTGTGTTTTTTTTTTTACAGTGCACCTCTTCAGGAATATTGCTATTTTCAAGGGTTTTCCAGGCCTTAAATTTTAAAAAGTCAAATGTAAGTACTTTCAACACCTTGTATGAACCCTGAAGAGAGAATTCATTGAAATAATGAATATACCACTATTTGTACATAGGTGAATGCTTGATTCTGATTGGCTGACATGTTCTAAGGCCATTAATTCATTTATATAAAGTACTTCTAGTTTTGCTGACTGCATTATGGTTTTATAACACTAAAACCACACTCTTTCCAGAGAAGTTCTAAATAATAGAAAGGGTCTGTATTTCTAAAGAAGATGTTTCATTAGTAGCATAAAGAAGTACACCACTCTGCTAAGTGAATAAATGTAAAAGAGTAGGACACACACAAGCATTTAAACTTAAGATAAGCTCATTATAAAGACATATGGCAAACAGATTAATGTACTTGTATTAATGCTCATCAATAATTCATCAGATCAGAGTTTATAAAACTGCATTTTTACAGCTATAGAACTTTTAATATTTGACATTTAATGTTTTAATAATTCCCCAATACTTTTCTAGCTGTTGAAATCATCATTTTAAAACGCTCTGATATTTCCAGGTCTTTCATTACCAAATTCAATCTAAATCATTTCTCCCCTGTAATAAATTAACACACCTTAAAAACTGGAATCACTTTCTCTTTAACTGTTATCACTTTCCGATGCCAGCCAAGTCTGACTGCTCCTGAGAGAAAAGCTGTGTGATGTTTGAAAGCAGGTCTGTTTGTTTGTAGTTCTGCCGACCTTCAGTCTACCACAACATTTCCATCAGGTGAGTTTGTTTAGAGGTCTGGTCATGTTGCCGGGTCAGCCTGAGTTTCTGTGGGTTCGTGCCCTGAGTCTCAACACTTCACCACCACTGGTTTGTACATATTGTTACAAGGTTGCTAGGTGAAAATCTGATCACTCAGAAATGTAGTAACACACCTCTCCTAAACAAGCTGCCTGATTATATAACAAAAAACAAAAGTGGTGCTTTGTTGAGTTACGTGCCAAGGAATTAGAAGTTTGTTCAAGTATGAATAATAGCAATAGCAAAACTTGCCTTGACACTTGACAGTGTTTGCGTCATTAGATTATCCTGAATCTCAAATACATGCCTTTGACCTAAAATACTCAAATGCTATCATTTCCTAGCACATGGGAGCTTGCCTTTTTATCACACACAGTACATGTATGTAGTTGATAAGAGCAAGAGCAAGAGCAAGAGCAAGAATTATCTGATATAACATGTAACCCTGTACAGTCAAACTACATTCTTCCAGGGCCAGTAGATCTTGCAGGCTTTTTCTGACTTCTTCTAGGAGCTTTTCTGCTCTCATTTTTCACACAGGTTTCACATCGCTCATCTAAGGCTGATCTTTCTTTGGAGCAGGTGCATTGTATTCAAAGAGCATTATGTTTCTACCTTGTTTAATTGTTTCCTGATTTGTATTCAGAAAGTACAATGTGTTTGTATTTGTTGTCCACACCCATTTAGGTGCATGCATCTCAAGTTTTATTGTTTCTGACTACCTGACAAAGAAATGGTTCAACCCATGTTTCTGTTCTTCAAACATTAGGCAAGATTTTCTGTTTTAAACTACATACTAGTAGTAGATATTTGTAAAAAATATTAGAGTTAATTGTGCTTTTTAATAGCATAAGTGTTATTTTTGTAGTATTGATATGCTATTATAGTTTTTCTTAATATTTTAAATTACAATTTATTTTTATATTTTCTGTTTTAAAGGGATAGTTTACCCAAAAATGATGTTGTCATCATTCACTCGACCATCATTTAAAGAATGGTCACCAAAAAATATTTTTTTAAACTAAAACTATGAAAGTCAATGGCTACCATCAACTGTTTGGTTACCAACGTTTTTCAAAATATCTTTTTTTTTTAATTTATCCAGGTTTGGAGTAACTTAAGGGAGAGTAAATGTCAGAATTTACTCTTTAAATTCTTTAACAGTTTTAGTAATTTTCTTGTGTGTTTTTGCATTTTTAGTAGTTTTTATATATATGCCTATATTGTATAAGTTTAGTTTTCAAGATTTTAGCATTTCAACATAAAAAATAAAAATAATAATATTAATAAAATAGAATAAAAATTTGCTATGGCAAAAAATGGCTAAAGTATTTATTTTATTTTATTTTATTTTATTTTATTTGTTAACAATAATAACCCTGTAGCTTCCTGACCTTGTACACAAGGACGGTACTAATAAACAGCAAAAACTGTCAACCCTGTTACCTTTCTAAAGGCCTCCCATGGCATAATAATATATAATATTACACTTTACTTTATGTACTTTATTTTAATTGGTCAGTCATGATATTGAGGGGTCATATATTGATGTGTTACGATTGCTAAACTCTATAACAGACCACTGTCTCTGTTTTATGCACTGATCTCTCATATCACTGTGCAGTCTCTTTCTTGTCATATAATTTATTTTACTGGTGCTGCATCGCATCTGTGTTGATTTTGGCTGCATATTATCACTTCATTCAGCTTAAGAAGCCAACAAAATTTATAAATACTTCATCCGACAAAATTACAGAAATGTACTTTAAGCTTTGATTTTTGGAATAAAAAAATAGCGGTTTTAACGTCTAAACAGCAGAAATCCCGACATCCATTAGTCAGCCACAAATGACTCCTTGACACTTTGAGGTTAACATACGTCACTGCTTATGTGTTAGTGTACCTCTAGCGGCTGGTGGGCCGTTTTCTGCTGCGGCATGGAAAGTTGCTCTTAGCTAAGCTGCAAAGCTGGTCAAAGCTGCAATTCATTAAGCAGAGAACAGGCCAAAGAAAGATGCTGAGTGAGCTGCTGTAGCCCCACGGCCTTCACGCCTCTTGAGGTTTACAAGAATGAGCTCTTGACAGATGCCCAGAAGGAGAGAAAGTGCCCATCTCTGCATCCCTGAAGGCTTTAATACAGAGTTCAGCTGTTTGTTGACTCTCTCGTTCTGTCTACATGGACTGGCAGCTTCAGAAGTGGAGTCTGACAAAGATGTTACAGGGTTATTGTAAGCATGCATAATGCATTGATCTACACCCCACCTACACATGTTCTGCCGCAGGTGTGGCATAAAGCTTACAAAAGCATCCTTTCCAGCTTTTCTGATTCTTGCAGTACAAAAAATACACAGCAAATGGAAATTATGTTGTTTTTGAAGTGCACTACAGGTGCAGTTGAAGGTGAAGTGTTGTGCATTAATAAAAATATCCATCAGTTTATCTCTATTAATGTGCTTTAAAGAACTGTAAATTCACAAAAATGATGTGCAAGTCATAAAAAAGGATGCAAGAACACCATAAAAGTAGTCTATTTAACTTGCACATAACATGACTGTTTTGAGTGATACCAGTCTGACTTGTTGAGGAAAAATGTACTCAGGGTTGGCAGTTTTCCCGCAGATTGGGCTACTTTAAAGGGACAGTTCATCCCAAAATTAAAACTCTTCAACTCGTCATCATTTATTAAGTTGATCCAAACCTGTTTGAGTTTCTTTCTTCTGTTGAGCACAAAAGAAGAATGTTGGAAACCAAACAGTTCCGGCAGCCACTGACTTCAACAGCATGGGCATGGGCATTTTCGGGTATTTTCGGGTATTTGGGGGGGGTGTTATAGCGAACAAAAGTAAGAAATCGCTCATAACTCCTTATCCGTCAGTCGCAGGCTCAAGTGTCTTATGTTGTTGAAATCCTTGTACATCAGATTCAGCCTGGCGAAATTTTCGGGTATTTTGGATTTTTTTTAAATAAACTACTTTTGCGAAGTAGTCCTAGGTTTTTAGGCAGTGCAGAAAGATTCTCTGGAGAGTGAATATCAATCATTTTCAAAAACAAGGTTAAACTTCCGACTCTCTGTCGCAAAGAGACGCCAAAACGTTCAAAAGGGGCGGGACACTTTTAGTGAAATGCCTATAACTCCTGAACGGAATGACATATTACCGCCAAACTCAAAACACTTATGTATAAGCTCAATCTGAGGTCACAGGAAAAAAATTGCAGGGCTTGCCCACTTGTTGGTGCTATATAAGCATAAATATGGCTATAACTGCACAACTATTTGTCCTATCAACATGAAAATTAGTGTGCACGGTCTTGGTCCAAAGTGCCACAAGTGTCTATAACAGGGGTGGCCAACGTCGGTACTAGAGAGTAGCAGCCCTGCAGAGTTTTGCTTCAACCCTAATCAAACGCACCTGAACAAGCTAATCAAGGTCTGAAGGGTTACTAGAAAGCTACAGGCAGGGAAGTTTTAATTAGGGTTAATTAGGGCCACCCCTGGTCTATAAGGACATTTGCGTATCTCAACAAACATGGCCGCCATTGGCAGACGAAATCTGAGCACCTGTTAGACATGGTTAATGGAGGCCAAACAGAACAAAAGTCGACTCAAAGTAATTGGCCACTGGGGGGGTGTTATCGCATTTTTCAAGGGTGTAAACGTGGCGTTGCACAGTTTTTCGCACATACACGTGATATTTGTATTGTGCAATAGAACTCCTCATTACAGACAACTTTGCCTCTGGAACCACTGCTGTCAATCAAATCGTTTGTTAAATGATTGAGACAATGTAAAAAACCTACTTTTGTGAATTAGTCCTAGGTTTTTCGCTCAATCTGGAAAAAAAAGCCCTGCAGTACAATTCTCTGGATGCTCCAGGCCAATAATTACCAAAAAAAAAAATGTTGTCCAAAAATGACCTGTCCAAACTTACCCAAAATCCTATAAAGCCTAAAGGAAAACTCAAAACTTCACAAATCCCGCTAAGCATGTGCAACATGTGATTCTAAACAGGCATGCAAAGTTTTAAGGGGATCTGACCACAGCTGGCATTATTACAGTCATAAACATTAAAAAACACATAATAATAATTGGTAAATTACCTGGATTTGCCAAAAATGCTTTTTTAATCACTGATTTAAGTGGGTACAGCCTTGCTAAATAATATGTAATGTCTTTTTCCTCATATGCTTAAATGTCTTAAGTGCTTGAACCCCGCTAATCACTGCTTGCAGCTATATTTGATTTTTCTTTTAAAGGTTTGACATAATGCATAAATTGCATTTGACAGAAATGCTTATATTGATATTTTGATATTTATATTTTAAACATTTTATACTCTATCAATGTTTTGTGAGGGGCCTTTGCCTTATTAAAACAGACTGTTTATGATTATTTCTATATAGTGATTTTCCAGGTGAAATTGTGTATAATGCATAACAGTGACTGTAAAATATATATTTCCAGTATGAGAGTGGCATAATTTTGGGCCACTGGGCTAATTGTTTGTAGACCTGGCAACCCTAGATGTGCTATTATTTTTCACTGTGACTGGAAATGGCTTAATTGTGATGTGTAAATGTGCATTACTGTATGTTTCCAATGTATAACAAGCATTCTTTGTCAAAAGAACAAGTACATTGTGATTCCTCATGACCCTTTTCTAAATTAAAGGCTGTGAACCAGGCTGCTCACCTGTAGCCCAGATCCCGGCTTTGCTGTACCATATGCAGAATGTAGGATTCGCGGCTTGTGCCCGTCAGTCCCGGGAGCAGAAGCACGGTGGGGCGCGCGGACTGGTCCGGGTGGGACGGGCTGTCATCATTGTCAAACCAATCCAGAGAGATCTGGCCTCCATCTGGTGCTCTAATGAGCTCACTGCCGGACACACAGAACAGCTTAATTTAGCCAGAGGAACATTCAGTGAAACTGTGGAATTGTGTGTTAATACTAGCTTAAGTGCTCATAAATAGCACAAAGAGAGAAACTGTAACTCAACTAACAAAAGTACCATTAAGTACCATGGTATGACAGCGGCTGTATGGCAATCCGTATCACACCACAGAGGACTCTTAAGCCACTAAAAATGCACAGTATGAATGAAACTGGATTGGAAACAAAATAATGTGCTCTTGTGTGCAAACGCCTTTGTGCTTTTACTAACTTTAATGCTTAAGCATGTAAAATAACACATGTTTGGGTTCTGAACCTCCATATTTAAAGTGATGCAGATCCTGATTGAAATGATTCTCTAAATAATCAAACTAGTCTACTCACAGCTGACTGAGAGTTTAACATATTTGGTATTTGCAAAAAATATTTTAGTAGAATATATATCAACACAAATACACTACCAGTCAGACGTTTTTAAGGAAGTCTCTTCTTCTCACCAAGCCTGCATTTACTTGATCCAAAGTACAGCAAAAACAGCAATATTGTAAAATATTATTACTATCTAAAATAACTGCTTTCTATTTGAATATATTTTAAAATGTAATTTATTCCTGTGATCAAAGCTTTATTTTCAGCATCATTACTCCAGTCTGCAGTGTCACATGATCCTTCAGAAATCATTCTAATATGCTGATTTGCTGTTCGAGAAACATGTTTTGTTATTATTATTATTAATATTTAAAACTGTTGAGGATCCAGAGATCAGCATTTATTTGAAATAAAAAGCTTTTGTAACAAGCTATACCACTAAACCACTTTGGGTATTCATTTTGGGAACAAAATTTTAGAAATTAATACTTTTATTCAGCAAAGAATGCTTGATCAAAAGTGATGATACTACATAATGTTACAAAAGATCTATTTCTGAACATTCTATTCATCAAAGAAACCTGAAAAAATTCCACTCAGCTGTTTTCAACACAAATAATGCTAATAAATGCTTTTTTGATCAGCAAATCAGAATATTAGAATGATTTCTGAAGGATCATGTGATCGGAGTAATGATGCTGAAAATTCACATTTGAAATTACAGGAATAAATTACATTTTAAAGGGGTCATCGGATGCAAACTTCACTTTTATGTGTTGTTTGAACATTAATGTGTGTTGGCAGTGTATGTACAAATCTACCCTGTAATGGTAAAAATCCATGCAGTGGTTTTTAATTAAGCTGTAAAAATCCCCTTTTTCAAATCGATAATGTATATCAATGTCGTTGTGGCGTCACACCGACAGAGGCCGCTCCCACAATAGTTGATTGACATGAGCGTTTTACCTAAGATCCGCTGTAACAGTCCGACCTCTTTGTTTCGATGCCAGAGCAGGGATATAAGTTAGGCAAGAATATCTCAGATTGAGCGATTGAGGTGTTGTGTTGCTGGATGTAATAATGAACATAGTGGTCGTCATTTACTCCCGACATCTGAAGATGCCGCTGAAGATGCAGTGGATTACGTTTGTTTGTGAAGGGAATGCGCCTCCCGATCTACATATATCCGTCTATGTTCACGCAAATCATTCGTGATCCAGCTTCACTTACAGCAGAAGTGAGTATAAAGGGTTTTTTTATGAATCTTTGCGATCGCCTTTCGTAATAATGTGCTAGTTAGCAAATTTAGCGGCTAAATGTGGCTAAATGCGGCTAAAGTAAACAGGCTCGTCTCTCCACCATAATTTGCATTTAAAGCAGCGTCGATCAGAATGAGATGATTTTTGCAGAGCTGATTTTGGCAAGGTAAAAAGGGTGTTGTTTTACACTACCATTGAGAATTTTTAACCAAAGTATATTATAGACTTTACATTAAGACCCTAAAGAATCATATCAACTTGTGGAAAATGGGCATCCGATGACCCCTTTAAAATATATTCAACTAGAAAACATTTATTTTAAATAGCAAAAATATTTCACAATTTTACTGTATCTGCTGTACTTTGGATCAAATAAATGCAGGCTTGGTGAGCAGAAGGGACTTCTTTAAAAAACATTAGACGGTCAACATGGTAGTGATATCAGTATATTCATAACTACTTAAAATGCTGATTGATTAAAAGTAATAAATGAATGGAAATTCAAAATACTGCCACGTCAGCATTATTGTAAATGAATCCTTTTTGATTGCATGTTATGTTTTTAAAGGCAGGGAAAATGATTTTGGAGTGGCTTGCAATAGCACACCAGCTTTGAAAGCATTTATCGACCTACTACGCCTTCCACAGACGATTATAAATACATTAAGACCACTTTATTTAGTGATCTCTTTGACTCTTTGAACCAGCATAACACAAAATGTTTTCGAACCAAATCACCTACCCTGAGATTAAATGTGGTACAGTTTAAGCAATGTGAGCAATGGCTACACTGTCTAAAATGACTGTACATAAAACTTACTAAAAAAAATGTTTACAAACTGAAAATAAATATTTTTTGACATTTGTGAAATATGTTTTGCAAGAAACTACTTTTTCAGTCCTTACACTTTCAAAATTTGAATTGTAATTATTTGTGAAATTTACTAGCGATTTCTGACTGAAAACAAAGCAAAAAAAACAAAAACAAAAAAAAAACAAAGAAAAAAAAAGCACTTTATGGCATATTTTGCATAACTATGAATAAGTACTAAATAATTGCCAGTTATGTCGAGTTGAAGTTATGAACAGACTTAGAGTTGGATTTGATCAGTGTATTTTTCATGTCTAAAGCCAAAGTCAGTCTGAAGTCTGGCACTAGCCACATCCCACCTGTGCTCTGAGATGACATCACTTCCCTTGCTGGACGTTTGCTTGCCTCCAAACTCTACATTAGCGCTTACGCTTGGCAAATATGTGTTTTCAGAGGCACATGTTGTTGGCATTAGCATCAGTTATCAAAAACCCACATCAGTCAATCACTAATAAATTCCATTTATGATGTGTACTTATTTGACAAACTATTTACTCAGAATAGTTTGAAATACAAGTGCCCTCTATGAAGGTCAGCCTTATACAGTAGGTATATATATACAGTAGGTGTATAGTCACAAGCTCACCTGATGAATGATATATTTACAGTGTATGGACTCATCTTATCTGTTGTTTTTTATGGCCTCATCATGACTCTGCTGGAAGTGTTTGATTCCTCCAGAGACGCTGCGGAGAGAATCTGTGTCAAAGGGCTCTCGTGTTGTCTTACAGCTCTACACTAAAGCCAGCATTCTCACAGACCAGACGACATGCTGCGCTACATGTGTGCGATGTAATTTCAGAGCCATCATTAAATATGCACTCTAGAGCAAGTCTGTCTGCAGTCACTGCTGTCAAGAACAGCCTGCACTCTGAATGTGGCAACGTTTTTTATAGACATGTAAATCCCACCTTTCAAAATGCCAGACAGTGAGAGACCAATCTGGCACAGCGCTTACCAATGACAGTCTATCGACTTTCAGTAATATTTCTGCAGAAGAATAAATGCTTTTATCTTTTATCAGATATCTTAGTTTCCAGGCATCTTACATTCTAACAAATTTTCAGTCAACATATATTGACACTTTGGCCAAAATACTGACACTAGAGCTGCACAATTTTTTGAGGAAAATTAAATTGTATTTTTTATACAATTTATTGTGATATAAACGTCACTGCAATTAAAAATGCTATTAAAAATTGCCCCGGTTTTGCTGTATTTTTTTTTTGTAGTAGTGCGTATAATAATAATAATTGTTACATTTATTATTAATAAATGAAAATATTAATGAAAACAGGAATATTATTGTAAAAATATTGCAAATGTTATTATAAAATTATTAGCAAGACATAATAATAATAATAATAATGTTATATTTATTATTAATAATTATAAATATTAAAGAAATAGGAAATATTACTATTGCAAAAAAAATACAATTAAAAATGCTAATGAAAAAGTGCCAGGTTTGCTGTACATTTAATAATAATAATAATAATAATAATAGTAATAAATGTTATATTTATTACTACAAAATGAAAGTATTGAAGAAAATGGGAAATGTTAATATTGCAAAATATTACAGTTAAAATGATATTGATAAAAAGCTCCAGCTTGCTGTACTTTTTAAATATTAGTAATAATAATAATAATGATATATTTATTATTGCTAAATGAAAATATTGAAGAAAATGGGAAATGTTGATATTGCAAAATATTACAATTAAAATGCTATTGAAAAAAAGCTTGATTTTGCTGTACTTTTTAAATTATACTAGTAATAATAATAATAATAATACTATATTTATTATTACTAAATGAAAATATTGAAGAAAATGGTAAATATTACTATTGCAAAAATATTACAATTAAAATGCTCCAGGTTTGTTGTACTTTTTAAATAATAATAATTTATTATTATTATTATTAAAATAAATAAAAATATTAAAGAAAAAAATAATCATATTCCCTTTGTTTTACAGCACAACTGTAAAATTACAATACTAATATTTGGTAACACTTTACAATAAGGTTTCGTTGGTTTCATTGGTTGCTTTAATTTCTTCATTTTTAGTTTTATTCGTTTCATAATTGAAGAATTTCTGCAACATCAATACTGTTTATTACTGTAAAGCTGCTTTTAAACAAACTGTAATGTATAAAGCACTAAATAAATAAGACTTGACTTTGAAAATACTTTAGAAAAAGTATTTTAATGCTTAACAAAGTCTTGCCCTGGACTTCTACTGTAAGTGCTGTACTGCAAACACAAATCAAACCACTTTGATTATTTAGTCAAAATTACTGTCTGTGGCGTTTAACAACTTGTACTGAACCCAGATTACTTTGCTACCTAGATTTTAGACAGTAAATCTGAACTGGTATTTGATGTTGTTCCGTCCCGTTTGGATCTGTATTCCCAGGACATTGTGTTTCCAAAACAGAAGCTCCAATTTCACACCTGACTACATGCCACTGAAGCTCGTCGGTGGCATCAGAGACGGATGACATCACACACGAGAGCATTCCGTGCGTCCCAGCATGCATCGCACCCTTCTTTCCTAACGAGAACGTGCAGCTGCTGGGACGGTCCAACTCAGACGCCCTTGACTTCAAACACTGTCCTCCATCATTCCATACAAACAGCAGGATCCGTAAGCAGATTTGCTCGCTCAGACACATGTGCGGCCGCGTACTGAGATGGAGGAAACGGATTAGCTATCGATTCCAATCCTGTTAAAAGCAATGCAGGTGAACGGATGCTGTTGTTTGTGTACATGCATCTTCTCTGATCGCTGAACACAAATGCACAGAGGTCGATTTAGCTAAATTGGTTTAGTGAGTGATACACTGCAGCACTGAGTCAGTTTAACCAGATCAGTAACTGATAGTTGCTACCATAATAAACATGCCGCCGATTCACCGCACAAAACACTGTTTCCCCAACAGAGTTTCAGCGAGTGTATAGTATTTTTTAAATTGCATATAATGTTCAGATCTCAGATGCTTTAAAGTTTTTAAAGTTGTGATGTAACGGAAGTAGGAACAGATTTTTTTTCCTGTATTGTGATGAATTAATGAATAAAAATGTTAAACAAAATAGAACATTTAATTATTTTAAAAATACTATTTCACTGCGAAAGGCAAAAAATAGCAATGATAATCAGTTTATTTTACACTACTCTAAAAGTACTAATATTAATTTCTTCATTTTCAACTAAATTGTAATACTTGAATACTTCCCTGTTTCCCTGTTTATTTCAGTGAAACTGCTTTGAATCATTACATTTATTGGATGGAGGCAGAACTGAATGCAAGTTTGCAGTATATTGTAAGAAGGAGTCAGACTGAAGCTTGACTAAATGTCTGTCATTTCACCAGAAGGTCATTTTTTTTTTTTTTTTTTTTTTTTTTGCAATATGATCAATAACATACATCTAAAAAATATATACAATATATAATAAAATATAAAACGACCATGCATTTTCATTTTTTATGCCGAAAAATTCATCTGTGAAATCTAAAGGGTAGATCTCACAAAAACAAGATAATACTTGGATTATATTTTTAAAGTTGTTTTTTTTTTTGCATTGCTTTCCTGACAATTGCAAATAATATTAAATAAATAATAATAATATAAATAATTAATAATAAATATAAATCTAATAAATACTATATATAATAAATATACATTTTCAGCTACATTTTAATTCTTATACAATATATAATCAAAATAAAAGGACCATGTATTTTAATTTCATTCTGACTTGAAAAAATATATTATTGAAAAATATATTATACATTATATGTAATAATATGAATTTTCAACTAA
Source organism: Labeo rohita (assembly GCF_022985175.1). Taxonomy (NCBI): domain Eukaryota; kingdom Metazoa; phylum Chordata; class Actinopteri; order Cypriniformes; family Cyprinidae; genus Labeo; species Labeo rohita. The sequence goes on from NC_066870.1 coordinate 4,430,146, forward strand.
ATTTTAATACTTTAATAATGAAACATGACTAAATGTCTGTCATGTCACAAGGTCAAGTTACAGTTTACTTGAAAATTACAAAATACAAAAAGAAAAACTACAACAAAAATGATTTTTATTTTTGCAATACCATCAATAACATACATCTAAAAAATACATACAATATATTATAAAAATAAAATGACCATGTATTTACATTTCATGCCGACTTGAAAAAATATATTATTGAAAAAAATATATTATATATTATATATAATAAATATAAACTTTCAACTACATTTGAATACTTTAATACTGAAGCATGAATAAATGTCTGTTCTTTCACAGGAAGGTTATTACATTTTAACTAAAAATTCCAAAGTACAAAAAAATAAAAATAAAAATAAATAAATAAAAAATTATTTTTGCAATATAATCAATAACATACATCTAATGTACAATAAATTATAAAATGACCATGTTCATTTCATACTGGCTTGAAAAGATTCATCTGTGAATGTAAAGGGTAGATCTCACAAAAAACAGATAATACCTGGACTATATATCACTCCAAAAGAAAACAAAAAGTATGAAATTTTGAAATTTGTACATTTTTTTCATTGTTTTCCTGATACTTTAGCAATTACTGTAGACTTGTTTTTTTGTTGTTGTTTAAAAAAAAAAGATTTTTATTTATTTATTTATTTACAAATAATGTGAATGTTATTTCAGTGAAAATGTCACGAAAACCATATCTATCTATCTATCTATCTATCTATATACATCTATATGTAAATAATAATTCTTAAAAAGCTTTCAAAAAAGATTTTTGTTTGTTGTGTTAGTTGATATGGCAGCCATCTCTGACTTTATTACATTCATTTATTCCACTACTGAGAGAGGCATATAATAGGATGACCATAGAGATAAAGCTAACAGCGATCATTTGTCATGTGGTATAAACATGTCTTCCTCTATGAGCTCCATGTTGAAAAAAAAAAACTACTATTCATTTCTTTACACATACTGATTACATTTGTAATTATGGTCCTAACATTTTTTCTTTATATAAAATATAATTTAATTTTTCACTTTTGACTACAGAGCAAAACATGACCTTCTATACTAGCTCGCTTTACTTGCATCAGTGTATTGTTTCCCATAACATGCGATCATCAGAAGAGGAAAGCTGATATAAGCTGCACTCTCTCCATCTCTCTTTATATTGCTGAGAACAGGAGTCCTCTGAACATTAGAGCTGCTCTCCTACTGCATCAGACAATCAATGAAATGAGCGCTGAAAGAAGCTCTCTGATCATCTACCAAGGGCACTTTTATATGTTAAAGAAGGCAAAACAAGTCTTCAAGTGGCGAAACGGTGGCAAGTTCAGCGTGAATGCGAAACCTGCTTTGATCCTCAGTTATCTTACAGCATAAAGAGACTCGGCCTTCGGCAAAATTAACTTCAGAAGGACGCCGACTGCTATTGTTGCTTAACTTTCCTTACACCTGAGGACTGTTAATGAGCCCCAACGGCAAATATCGTATGTCTACTACTTATAATGAAATAAAGTAGCTTACATACAATGTGTCTTCACCAAAGTGTTCATTTCCTGCACAAACCTGTAAACGCTTAACAGCCACTTCCGGTGACATTAAGTCTTTGAAACAGAGTAATTCATTCATTAACAATAATTGTGCATTTCTTTGAAAACATTTATGGGGTTTGTAAAGTTAAACAGTCTCACACATTCAAAACACTAAATTCACTCACTTTCTGTAATTGACCCATGGCTTCGCAGTCACGAAGGGCCTGAGCAGCGTTTGCACCCGGCTCTCCCAGCACCAGAACGTGGGGTAGTATGTCTCCGAGACCACGGGGCATTTGTCCCTCAGGAATTCATGAAACTTCTTTCCTCCAGCTATCAGTATGGGTTTCTGCAAAACAAAGAGCAAAGGGATTGGTTTTTATCTCGGAACACAAAACTAGCACATTTTCAAATATTTGTAAAATAGACAAATAGCCAAACTATTAATTCCTTAATTTTTTTAAGGATATTTATTTATTTAGTCATTTAAATTTTAATACATACAATCCTGATACTGAAGAATTTAAACTACTTTTTTTTTTTAAAATAAATGTATAATAACAACCATCATTGTAATCAGAGCATACAATCCAATTTTGTATGATGAAATATAAAACTTACTATAAATATAACTTACTAATAATACAATATAATATAATATAATATAATATAATATAATACAACCAGCACCTATAATTACAATATAATTAAAATAATTAATAAACAATATGGTAAATGATAATAAACAAAATGGTAATAAATAATATGAATAAATAATACAAATAATTGTATATCATATTATAAATGTATTGTACTGCTTTATTATAATATAAATAAAATAAAATTGCAAATACAATATGCAAATACAAAACATTTTTAGATTAATCTTAAAGAAACTTTAAGTCCCAAGTGACTTCATGAATAGCCTATGAATAAGTTTTAATAGTAATTTTAATAGTTTGCTAAATAATTTATATTGATATTGTTTTAGTTTGTATTTCTCTGCGCCATTCAGATATATTTGTTATGTTTTTGTCCTTCTAAACGTTTATGTCCATCAGTATTTAAATATTAATCAGTGTTTATTTATTTATTTATTTATCTATTAATATGGTCTAATGCTGCCTGGTTTCACAGTAAAATCATAAAGGTTAATACAAATTTTATTCTGATACTGAAGAATTTAAACTATGTTGATAAATGTATAATAACAACCATCATAGTAATAATAATATACAACACATATTTTCAATATATTAAACTTCTATATGATTGTATATATATATATGTGACCCTGGAGCACAAAACCAGTCTTAAGTCGCTGGGGTTTATTTGTAGCAATAGCCAAAAATACATTGTATGGGTCAAAATTATTGATTTTTCTTTTATGGCAAAAATCATTAGGAAATTAAGTAAAAATCATGTTCCATTAAGATATTTTGTAAAATTTCTACTGTAAATGTATGAAAACTTAATTTTTGATTAGTAATATACTTTGTTAAGAACATTATTTGAAGAACTTTAAAGGTGATTTTCTCAATATTTTGATTTTTTTGCACCCTCAGATTCCTGATTTTTAAATAGTTGTATCTCGACCAAATATCGTCCTATCCTAACAAACTATATATCAATGAAAAGCTTATTTATTCAGTTTCATATGATGTATAAATCTCAATTTTGAAAAAATGACCCTTACGACTGGTTTTGTGATCCAGTGTCACATGTATATATTATTATATATATATCACTGTCACTGTGTTAAATTTTTCAAATTGTTAAAAATATAACAACAATAACAACAATAATAATTATTAAATGTGAAACAATAACAATGTATTATTATAAAATAATATTAAAAAATAAAAATATTTTATATCATTTTATAAGTGTATTGTATTGTTTTATTATAATACAAATAACATTTTGACATACAAATACAAAACATTTTTAGATCAATTTTTAAGAAACTTTAGTATCTTAACTTCCAAGTGGCTTCATGAATAGCCTATCAATATGTTTTAATAGTAATTTTAATAGTTTGCTAATTAATTTATATTTATATTGTTTTATCTTATATTTCTTTGTGCGCCATTCAGATATATTTGATTTAAAAACTGTTACAGAGAACTATTTCTATCTTGGTGCACAATTGACATTTTTGTCCTTCTAAACATTCACGTCCATCAAAGTTTGAAGAGTTCATTTGCAAAAACAAATAACTCCGTTTTTAACCATTTTCAAAAATCATGTTTTCATTGCGCATTCCAAATAATCTCAGTCAAACTGCAGCTGGGTTATTTTGATTAAATAACTAAAGATAAACACAGATAACTAACACAAAAAAGTTTCCTCCTTTTTATTACATAATAAAATATTTTTTAAATTTTAATATTTTTGCAAATTTAAATATTAATTAGTGTTGTGTGCTGTGTTGTGAAAATTAGAGTAAATTACAATACAATATGCAGAGTTATTACCTCACAATTTATTTCCTCATCTTAGCTGTAAAAATTGGGAAATATGCTTTTTGCAATATGCACTATTTTGACCTGTGTATGTTTCAGTATGCCGGTAAGAGAGTCCACATGAATACATATTCCAAGGCGCATTATGACATTAATATCCGCTCTGCACACGTGTAGGTCTACATCATGCGGACTGAGTGCAAAGAATTATACTGACAGGACTGAAATGACGTAATACAGCCTCTTGCATTATGACATCATTAGCCGGCAGTTCTCGTGCACTGATTGGCCGCGTCGACCGCTGCAAATATGACCCAATCGCGTGCACGAGCATCCGAATCACACCATGCATTTGTATATGAATGTGAACGGTACCGATTCGGATGTGCAGTCACCTTACCTTGGCCACAGAGATCAGGTAGTAGCAGGCATAAGCGGCGCTGAAACCGAGCACCACTGATAGTCCAACCCCAGAGCCGAATAGCCCGACTTTTACTTGGTTTTTGAGATAATGAGAAAGGTCATTCGTAAATAAATTAAAATTAAGCTCCAGTGAGATCATTGCCCTATAAAGCCCACGGTTCCGGCTACTGAGACGCTCGGGCTGCTGCTGGATGAAAGGATGCGCGTCCAAATGCAAAGGTGAGCGGAGAAAGAGGAGTTTAAATACGGGAAGATGGGTGGCGCTCTGCGAGGCAAGTCAGTGCTGCTACCCAGAGAAATGCAACCCGGCAGAACGGAAAACACAGGGAAAACGGAGGGGCGGAGCTTACGACTAGGCATTTCTTATTCGGCGTGTGATTGGATTGCGGCAATGTCAACACACAGCCGCACAGTAGACGTAGAGTGGCCGAAAATCGACATCTGCACATGAAACGTTGGTTTGTTTTAGTTGGTCTTGCCAAGTATTATTAAAGGTATATATAAATATACATATATTAACACAAAAAAAAAAAAAAAAAACGACAGAAGGAGAAATAATAATAAAAAAAATCTAAAATCTCAGATTTATTTCTTTAACATGCTCTAATGCTGCCTGGTTTCACAGTAAAATAATAAAGGTGGGCTCTTTTTACGTTGTATGTGTTCACTGGGTAATGTAATGTATTCACAATTCGTTTACAAAAAGCTGATAATTTGTGAAGATAAAAAAAATACATTTTCAGACTAAAGTGGACGTTGAATATACGTATTAATAAATATCTGTATTTACCAACGAATATCAACGCAGTGCCGAAATAGATGTAAATCAGTTCAGGGTGATTACTAAATCAGTAATGTCTGCAATACTTAATGTACAGCGGTTTCACGTGATGCGTGTTACTTTACTCACCGTATAAGCAACTAACCAATCAGAATCGTTTGTGGTTGCACTAAGAGATTTTACTAGGACTCCGTGAGCGGATTTCCATTTGCGTGTCAGGGAGGAGGCTCTAATACATGTGGATTTGAATGATTTTGTTCTAAAACGCACATATTTCAGCAAGGAATTAAAATGTTCAAATGCGGCTCAGCGGTGAATGTACGAATCCTACTATGCCGCGGTCTTGCTCATGAATATTAATTAGGCTACGTGAGTGGATACTCAAGGAAGGTTACTAAGCAACGTCAATCCAACCTAATTAATATTCACGAGTGTCGTCCCTTCCAGTTTTTGACCTTATACCAAGAGGACTACTATTCATTAGCTTTAGCTCTTCCACTCGTTTTAGTTCGTTGGTTATCTTTATGTGGAGCACCAGTGGACGGCTTTGTCATTTGCCTGCACGGAAGTTTCTGCCTATATAAGCAGACTTGACACCTGGACTTTACATAGAGCACTGGAAAGCAGTGCGACTGTCGCTTTATTAATAATAGTATAAAATAACTGCGGCAGATTTATGAGAGAGTTTGTCAGCACAGTAAAGATGTCTGGTTACCTTGCTTAACCCCGGTTTTAATGAAAAGCTGCAGGATAGCGCCCCCTAGTGACGACAGGATCCAGTCGAAGCGGTCGCTTGTGTTAATGCGGTACGATCTGTGAGTTGTCTTTCTTTTCTGCTATATTGTATTGTTTATTTTACTTATTCAGCTGAACTTAGATGTCTTTGACATTGCGCAGCATTCGTTTCTTGTAAAATTAGACTGTCTGTACATCATAGAAATGAACAGGTAGAGAGGCGTAGTGTGGATCATAGCGATGTGATGACGCGATTAATGTGCGACAGTTGCTTGATTGAAGCATGAATGTTGCTTTTAATACATTTAATAAAATGGTAAATAAAATTAAAAAAAACAGTAACAATTAAAAAACAGTAAAATGTATAAAATGTAAACATCAATTGAAGATAATAAAAAATTATTATTTTATAGAAATAAATAAATGGCATAAAAGGCAGTTGAAAATGATCAGAGGCATCAAAAATGATCAGATTCAATATTTTATGTTTTACGCCTGTATATATATCTATATCTATATCTATATATATATATATATATATATTGTAAAGCTTCATAATAATAGTAATGGCATGAAAAATGCTCAGATTTAATATTTTATGTTTTACGCCTATATATATAATGTAAAGCTTCATAATAATAATAATGGCATGAAAAATGATCAGATTCAATATTTTATGTTTTACGCCTATATATATATATATATATATATATATATATATATATATATATATATATTGTAAAGCTTCATAATAATAATAATGGCATCAAAAATGATCAGATTTAATATTTTATGTTTTACACCTATATGTATATATATATATATATATATATATTGTAAAGCTTCATAATAATAATAATGGCATGAAAAATGATCAGATTCAATATTTTATGTTTTACGCCTAAATATATATATAATGTAAAGCTTCATAATAATAATAATGGCATGAAAAATGATCAGATTTAATATTTTATGTTTTACACCTATATGTGTGTATATATATATATATATATATTGTAAAGCTTCATAATAATAATAATGGCATGAAAAATGATCAGATTTAATATTTTATGTTTTACACTTATATATATATATATATATATATATATATATATTGTAAAGCTTCATAATAATAATAATGGCATGAAAAATGATCAGATTCAATATTTTATGTTTTACGCCTAAATATATATATAATGTAAAGCTTCATAATAATAATAATGGCATGAAAAATGATCAGATTTAATATTTTATGTTTTACGCCCAAATATATATATAATGTAAAGCTTCATAATAATAATAATGGCATCAAAAATGATCAGATTTAATATTTTATGTTTTACGCCTAAATATATATATAATGTAAAGCTTCATAATAATAATAATAGCATCAAAAATGATCAGATTTAATATTTTATGTTTTACGCCCAAATATATATATAATGTAAAGCTTCATAATAATAATAATGGCATCAAAAATGATCAGATTTAATATTTTATGTTTTATGCCTAAATATATATATATTGTAAAGCTTCATAATAATAATAATGGCATGAAAAATGATCAGATTCAATATTTTATGTTTTACGCCCAAATATATATATAATGTAAAGCTTCATAATAATAATAATGGCATGAAAAATGATCAGATTTAATATTTTATGTTTTACACCTATATGTATATATATATATATATATATATATATATATATTGTAAAGCTTCATAATAATAATAATGTAATATCCATAACAGTTCACAAGTGTAAATAACCATTTTATACCATACTTTTTATTATAAATATTTCATAATATTTTAATGGATCATTAATTTTGTTATGTTTTAACATAATAATGTTGTACTGTAAAAAAAAAAAAAAAAAAAAAAAAAAAAAAAGCTCTGGGCTTTGAAGAATTAAATATTTTTTTAAGTCAAATTCTATAATATTATTAAAAATGAATATTAGAATATTAAAATATTTATACTGCATAAATAAATTAATACAAAAATATTTTAGTTTTTTGCTATAATTCATTTTAAATGGCAAATGAGAGCCTTTGAAATTTTGTTATAGGCTCCAGTTTGTCAATAAAACATTTACCATGTAAAATTTTGTATGTAATGTCATTTTATTTTTATTCATCATTGTATCTATATTCTCTTTGGACAAACAACAAAAAAAAAGTATGTTTTATTTTCCTACGGCTGGTTGGAACGTTGACTTGTGGCTGTGTCTCAAAACCTAGTAAGTTGCCTACATGGACAGCATTTTAGAGCATTAACGGACGCGCTACGACCCAAAAGTATTTGCGCACGTTATCGCAAAATTCTTCTAACTCGACAAGTTCCAGTCTTCGCTAAAAAGGTTGGGGACCGCATCCTAATGATTGCCCTTGATGTCTACCTAGGAATGTCAGTATGTTTTGAGACGCGGCCATTGTGCTGAGCTCAGTCGGGAATGTTCGCCGTTCTCTTCTTCGTTGAGTCAGATTTTTTTTAGGGAGGAGCTGTGACTCTCGGGAAGACCTAGAGACTTTGGCTGAGGATAACAGCAGGTAGAGAGATTTTGGACTTATTAAAAGTTTTTCCGCTGCATTTTGAGATATATATTCGTGCGGAGAGAGTTTATTAAACGGTCAGAGTGTGATTTATGTTAGCATCAGGCTAAGTGTTCTCCGTCCACCCCTCCCTTCTTCTTCGTGTGTGTGATTTAAAGGTTCTGGTGTTGATGTTGTTGATCAGTGCTGTATTATGGGTGTGATGGAGCAGTTCAGTGTGAACTTTATTGGCTGGATGAGTGTATTTTGAGGAGGTTTTGCTCGCTCCGGCTAACTGGCTAACAGGATTAAAGGCGCTGGTGATCTGAGCCTCATAAAGCTGACAAAACAAAATGATGCGTTCAGACTGACACGCTTTGAAGAGCTGAGCCATATACAAACATATATGGTGGTTTAATAAATGTTAAAAGCTACAATGAAGTGTACTTAGAGTTGTATTACAGTAATTTGCACTTAAAAAGTCGTGTCGTTATTATTGTATCGCTTATTATTATCAGTTTATCACTTGGTACAAAACAAGTACAAACGTGATTGTATGTAATACCGTGGTGTTGTGTATAATTATAACACAAATAACAGCTATGCATATGTAAGTACATATTTCAAGATAAATTCAGATTTTTATTTTATATATTTATTTGGAATTTCATTTATTTATCATTGTATTTACGTTATATACACACACGCACACATTAACTTTAAAGTTTAATATTTATTTATTTAAAAATGAAAACTTAAAATTTCTTTATCATGTAGCATTATTGTATATAAATATGGTAATATTTAAAATATTATGTTTAATATTTACATCGTGTGTGTGTGTATAAACTAAGTGTGTGCATATGTATATAATTTGTTATAATGTATTATTTCATTTGTTATACACATAAATATTAAAAGTAAATATTTAAAGATTTATTTGTAAATTATCCACTTAATGTTTATTAATGATATCAAATATTATTGTATATAAATATACATATATTTAAACATTTACATTTAATATTTTATCATATATTTGTGTGTGTCTCTGTGTATACACTATACATTTAAATATTTACATAAATATTTAAAGCTAGATATAAATTGGTTATTATAATGTATTATATATATATATATATATATATGTATATATGTATGTATATATTATATATTTGTAATTTTTCTACTTTATTAATTAATTATATATCAAACATTATTGTATATGAATATACATATTTAAAATTTTACATTGTATCATATATTTGTTTATATAATATTTACATTTAAATATTTACAGAAATATTTAAAGCTATTTATTTGTTTATATTTATATGTAGTTTTATTTCTAATTTAATTTGTTATACACATGCATACATAAATATTAAAAGTACATTTTTATTTATTTATTTTGTATAGTTAATATCTGATTATTATATATCACGTATATACATGTACATATTTTCAATGCTACAGTTAATATTTGTCATATATATGTATTTATTTTTTTCTTGAACACACAGAATATCTTGCTTTTTATTATTACTGTAGTAAAAAATAAATATATATGTTTTTAATAGGGTTGTTTAATTTTACAGTCTTATATATTTGCACAAAACAAAATGCATGCATGTTGATGTTTTGTGCTCAAAGTGTAATGTTAACCACTGTTGTTTGTCTTCAGGACTGAAGGACGGTTAAATATGGATCCAGCATCTCTCCCAGAGCAGCTGTCAGTTGTTAATGAACAGGTGCTGAACTCATCGAGCAGATCAGTGACCGCAGCTGTAAGTCTGCGTCGCTTCCTCTGTTACGGCTCTGAGAGCGCCACGTACAGCACTAAAGAGTGCGCTCTGGGCATAGAGAATGCCCTGGCTCTGATGCAGTTCATCGAGGGGGGACGGGGCTGTGAGGTTGTGGACGAGATCAGACGCTTGAATCTGGAGGGCCACGCAGTCCGTCGCAACCCCAGTCTCTTCGCCCTGGCTGTCTGCTCGCAGCACGCAGACTGCAAGACCAGGCAGGCCGCCTTACGGGTGCTGAAGGAACTGTGTCGGACGCCCGTACAGCTCTTCACATTTGTGCAATATAAGAAAGAGCTTAAACAGGGCTCTGGGATGTGGGGCCGGGCTCTGCGGAGGGCGGTTACTGATTGGTACAACAGCCAGGACGGTATGAGCCTGGCGCGGACCGTGACCAAGTGCAAGCACAGAGCAGGCTGGTCCCACCAGGACCTGCTCAGGCTGTCCCACATGAAGCCAACCAATGACAGTGAGTGTCTGATGTGGACAGTAACCAGCTATAGGCTTATAGACATAACCCATATATTGCATTCTAAAGGGACATTTGTAGTGTCTATTCAGTGATTTTGGCTGACATAATATGTGATCCTGGACCACAAAACCAGTCATAAGTCCCAGGGGTATATTTGTAACAATAGCCAAAAATACATTTTATGGGTCAGAATCATTAGGATATTAAGATTATGTTCCATGAAGATGTTTGTAAATTTCCTACCATAAATATATCAAAACTTAATTTTTGATTAGTAATATGCATTGCTAAGAACTTCATTATGACTTATGATTTATATGTAAATAATAGATATAATCAATCAAAAAAAATAAATAAATAAATTCTGAGCCCTCTTATTAGTGTTTATTATCAAAATTGTCTCACCAAGGAATATTGTTCTTCAGTATTATGCAAAAATACGAATCATCATTAGAATTAGTATTAGTAATAAAAAAAAATACTACATCATCTTTAATCATTATTTTAAAATTATGAATAAAAAATGAAAACGATAAAAATGCAATTGGGGTAATTTTCCACATATCATGTAATAAAATTGCAAGCCCTCTTATTACTGTGAATTATTAAAATTATCTTGCAAAGTAATATTGTTCATTTTTAAAGGCACTTTTTGTAGTGTCTATTCAGTGATTTCAGCATGCCACAATATAAACATAATATGTAAATAATGGAATAATTAAAATGATGAAATCAAATCAAAATAAATAATAAAATAAACACACACACACACAGATAGATACGTTATTAGTGCATATAAATGGTGAAATGCATGCGGTAATTTTCAGCATGTAATGTAGTTAGATTCAAACATTTTTATAAATTGAGCCCTGTAGTTAATGTTTATTATCAAAATGATCTCGCCAAGGCATATTGTTTTAGTATTATACCAAAAAACGCTGTTATTAGTTTATACCACAGTCTGCAGTACAATTAGCTTATTTTCAGAACTAAAGGCTTTATAGTAAACCACACATGCAAAAATGCAGTATTTTTAAAAAGTCACATAATGAAAGCTGAGCATGTGTTCTTGTTTTTTACAGCTGTTGCAGTTGTTTGCAAGTACATAACGAAAGGCTGGAAAGGGGTTCAGGAAACGTATGGTGATAAAGAGAACTCGGATGATGTGCAGAAGGTTTTTGCATATCTAGAAGCTATGGAGAAAGCCAAACACTCCACCGATGAACAGGAGCTCATTCATCTCATTGAGGAGCAGAGGCTGGAGAAAGAGCAGATCCTGACCAACCACCTCAAATCCAAAGAGGTCTGAACCACATTTCACTTTAAAAAAACGACAACATATTTTTTTTAATTGATATTTAATTGTGTATTTTCAATGTAAATTCAACAAGTTTGTTTCTTGAATATTTTTTGTTTTAATATGATGACAGTTTACTTATTGGTCATTTGTAGGTATGGAAAGCACTGCTGAAAGAGATGCCCATGGCTGTTTTATTGAAGCATTTGGGGAAGCTGACAGCAAACAAGGTTCTGGCAGCAGGAAGTCCAGATGTTGCAGCTGTTTGTGAGAGGATTCAGGATGAGTCTGCTCTCAAAAAGGTCAGGTAACATTATCGTTCTGAGGCAATGGTAGCATCCAGCAATGCGTCTTAGTTCAGTTATTCTGAACTTTTCTTATTTATACTATGTCATGTTGTTATTATTATAAATTGCATTTGGATACTTAAAGCAAATGAATGTTATTGCATTAGATGACAAAAAATGAGCTTTTATCAGAATGTTTTATGTTAATCAGCTTTTCAGTCAATTTTTAGTGGATGTATGAAGTCTGTTCTTCTCAGGTTCACACATGTGCCCTAATAGAGAATCACAGTACCTATCAACATTATAGTAATAGTATATTTACTGTAAAATAATTGCAAACCTAATTATATTTTAGGTTTATATTTAAGGCAAACAATGCTTGGTTTTTGTTATTTTTGAAATGAAAATAAAAATACTACACAAAATATTTCAAATTTAGTGGCATTTGTACATCGCATAAGTATTTATTGTTTTATAGTTGCAAACCTAACTTTTTTTTTAATGGTTTGCTGGGAAAGTGTTATTTTTCTTTAGGATAAATTATTCTTGATTTGTAATTTTGTAGTAGGTATAGTAATATTAAACAAAACGTTTTCTATTTTAATGTCATTCAATTTAAAATGTCCAAATACTTGATTAAAAGTATTATTGTTTTATAATAATAATAATAATTATTATTATTATTATTATTAATTATTAAATAAATGGCATCATATTTGTTATTTAGTAGCAGTATTAAACATTTTAATAAAGTGGTTTCTAATTTAGTGGTATTCATATATTTAAATTCAAATACTTGAATATAAAAATGTGTATTTATTTGTTTGTTTGTTTGTTTGTTTTTGCAAACAATTACAAACCTTAAAAAAACTGAATGGTTTCCACATAAGAGTTATATATGTTTAAGGTAAATTATTCTTGCTTTGTTGTTTTGTACTGCTAGTAATATTTACAAATAAAATGTTTTCTAATTTAATGGCATTCATAAATTTTAAGTAAAAATTTAAAATTTCCACATACTTGAATATAATTTTTAGTTTTTTTGGTGTATGTATTATTACAAACCTACAAACATTTAAAAATAGTTTGCTGGATAAGTGTTATTTTGTAATTTTGTATTAGGAATAATATTATTAAGTGAAATGTTTATTCTAATTTTGTGGCATTTTAAGTGAAATTTGAAATTGAAAAAAAAAGTCCAAATACTTGAATATGCATTTTGACTTTCAAATCAACTATTTCAGGCAAAAACACACCCGTTCAACATTCTTGTGGCGTCTGAAAACTATAAGAGAGGTCACGGGAAGCGTAGCAAACTGAAATGGGAGCCGGACGGAGACATCGTGCAAGCCCTGGACTGCGCCTTCTGCAAAAAGTATTTCAGTGAGTACTGTAGTGAAATTGCTGTAGAACAAATTGCTTTCAGTGTACTACAGAAATCGTATTGTGATGTTAAGCTGTGACTCTTTCTGTCTCCAGATTGTGGAGCCCACAGGCAAGAGGTTTTTGGTGGCAGTAGATATAAGTTCTTCTCTGAGCAGCGTGACTCATGGCAGCTCCATCAGCACTGTGGCAGTGGCAGCGGCGATGTGTTTGGTGAGCGACACCGCTGCAAACATACTCAAATCCTCTTATGCAACAGTGAAGTCTGTGAGGAGACTGAAGTCATATTTTAAGCTAATATTTTGTCACTGGAGGAAGTGTGTGTGGCTGTCGGGGTCCGCCTCGCACATATTTCACATTCCTCGCATATTCCTTTTCTGATGGGACGCTCTAGTCTCGTAAACATCAGTGAATAGTCTATCAAGTGCAGAGACTCTATATGCGAATCATATAGACATTGTAGACACTTTAAAATGAGTAAAGCATTGATTTTATAAGATTTTACATTTGATTTTACAAACAAGAACTTATAAATCCTGTGAGATCAAGACTTTGTGACCTTTAGTTTTTTTTGTTATGGTTTTAAGGCTGTCTGCATGCTAGTTCATGTCTAAGCAGACAAAACAAACATTTAGTTGACATGAAATAGTAGTCTGACTTTTTATTATTATTATTATTTTTAATGGAACACTTTATAATATATAATTATATAACATACTGTAGTGAGAATATGGAGAAACTTGAAGAGGAAAAACACCTTGATTTTTGAGGCCCAAACTGAGCAAAAATATGCAATATGGAGAATTTTCAGATATTTATATGGCCAAAAGTGAGATGATTTTGTGAAAGCCTGTCATGAAAAATCAATGAAATGTTTCTGACAGTTTAGCAGATAACTTTTTTTAAAATGCATAGAAAAATCAGGTATCACTTTGTATCCCCCCAATAATATGGTGTTAAAATAATATGATATTTTAATGTTTAGTTTTGTGATTAAAACTCTAAAGTTTTTATTGTGTGGGCAAAACGTACAATATAAAGCAGTGCAATACAATGATGCTTGAAAGATGAAGTCTGATGGATCATATTTGATACATTTTAACAACAACAACAACAACAAAAAGTAATCAAGTGAACCTGTGTTAAAAAAAATTCTAATGTTTAAGTTAAAAAAATCAGTAAAGACTTCACAGCAAAACCCATGTAATTATAAGACAAAGTAACTTTCAGTCAGACGACAGAATGCGTGTAGTTGATTGTGTACAACAGGTTTTTCAGCAAAGTTTTGATCATGTTGATAATTTAGTGCCTTACATATTTGCATGTCTTATGATTCATGTGATACAGTAGGCTTTATATGGTTAAAATGTACAATCATTTTGTACTTCCTGTTTCAATTGGCAATTGGCCAACACAGGAAAGAAGTGCACATCAAGTTATATCATGGGGTCATTAAAACATAAACATTTCATGTCTTGGGACCTTTGTGACACATTTGAACGTTTTATTTTTGAAGACCTTTTCCATGAACATGATGGCCTGTGTGCAACATCTCTCTCTTCTTAGTATTGTATTTTCTGGTAGCTCCTACAAAAACTGATGAGATAAAAAAAAGCGAAGCCTCACATTCATTTTCAGTGTGATTCTGTTCATTTGAATGGCAGGTGATTGCACAGACGGAGCCGGATGCGCAGATTGTGGTTTACTCTGAAGGAAGCATTCTTCCCTGTGCTGTCTCTTCTGATATGACGTTTATGCAGGTGGCGGCACAGCTCATCAAGGTAAGACTATGCTGAGAAAACATTTTGTGCTATAAAAATGTCACACTCATTTTCTTATGAAAACATAGAGACATGTTGTATCTGGTTAATACTACAAGACTGCAACATAATTGCACACCCTGAATGCATTCAAACAATAAAATTCACTCACATACTTCTGTGGTGACCCGTACCCTTGTTACAAACACAAACTGTAGTCATCAAACCCCTTTGTGAATAATTAGATCTAGTTCAGCTTTAGTCATAATTCAAATGTGACTTCTCTCTAGACTCCCGGTGGCAGTACAGACTGTGCCTTACCCATCACCTGGGCCTCAGAGAATGATAAAACTGTGGACGTCTTCATCATTCTCACTAATAATCAAACGCTTGGGAGGGAAAATCCAGCAGACACACTGAAGACTTATAGACAAGTGAGTGCAACCTGAAAGGAATGCAAAAGTGATGTGTTTTAGCTTATTATACTGTTAAACTATTTGATGTCTGTCATATGATTTAGTAAGGATGTAATTACAGTTCAGGTCAAAAGTTTACATCCCTGTTTCAGAATCTGCAAAATGTTAATTATTATGAGCGGTCATACAAATGCATGGTATTGTTTATTTAGTACTGACCTGAAAAAGATATTTGACACAAAAGATATTTACATCTTTTTTACAAAAATGACAAAAAGACAAAAAGTTCTTAATACTGTGTTGTTACCTGAATGATCCACAGCTGTGTTTTTATGTTTAGTGATAGTTGTTCATGAGTCCCTTGTTTGTCCTGAACAACTCATATGCAACTATTACAGAAGGTTCAAATGCTCACTGATGCTCCAGAATGAAAAAAGATGCATTAAGAGCCGGGGGGTGAAAATGTTTTGAATTTGAAGATCAGGGTAAATTTTCTGGGAAACATGTAAGTATCTTCTGTAGACACTGAAGGTCAATACTAAATGAAAATAATATGATATTTAGGCAAAATAAGAAAAAAGTACACATCTCCATTCTGTTCGAAAGTTTTCACCCCCGGCTCTATATAATAATGCTGATTTTAAAGACTTTTTAAGTATTTGATTTGTCCACATTTATTGCATAAATCTTATCAAATATATGCTGTTAATACACTCAAAAGTTTGGGGTTGTTAAGATTTTTAAAAATGTTTTTGAAAGAGGTCTCTTATGTTCATTAAGGCTGCATTTATTGCAGTGAAAACTGAAATATTTTAAAATATTATTGCAGTTTAAAATAACTGGTTCTTTGTTAAATATATTATAAAAATGTAATTTATTTCTGTGATCAAAAGCTGAATTTTCAGCATCATTACTCCAGTCTTCAGTGTCACACGATCCTTCAGAAATCATTCTAATATGCTGATTTGATGCTCAAGAAACATTTGACTATTATTAGTGCTGTCAATTGATTAAGAAAATGAATTAATTTGACATTTTTCTGTAATTAATTGCAATTAATTACATATTAATATAATATATTGTCATCATTTCACATTGAATCTCCAAATTAATGTAGAAACAACATAAATATGGTGTATTTGATGTAAAATGTTTAATGGCGTCTATTTGCAAAATAGCCTATTATTATATATTTTTACCAGAATCATTGATAGCAGTGCTGTTACTGCCTTGATTAAATGCGTTTTCCCCCCTCAGTTTTAGCCATTAATTATAGCTATTTAACATTACAGTACAATTGAAAACCATTATTTGTAACATTTAATAGGCTTTGAAAAATATAACAACTTTTAGTTTTAAGTGAACTAAAAACAATCTTCACATGAACTATACATTTTATATGAATAAACTACAAATTGAATATAGTTTTATATTCAGCAAGGAGAGCAGAGAGTGATTTTGTTGTCTCTTTAAAATCTGATGCACGTGACTGACACACGTAATTTTCTCACAGCTTATTACAGTTATTTAGGACTTTTTGACTCATTTACAATTGTGTTTTCAAGGTCACTCACCAAACCTGCATTTTGACATAATTGTGTGTGTTTTTGTGTGGCCAGTACTGAATTAACTTGTCTTTTGCGTCTTATTTTGTTAAATGTTTGTGTTAAAAAAAATTAATAATCACAGTTAATGCCTTAATTTTGACGACCCTAATTATCATCAACGTTGAACACAGTTGTGTTGCTAAATATTTTTCTATTAATTTTTTTTTTTTCCCCAGGATTCTTTTATGAATAGAAAGTTCAAAAGTGTAGCATTTGTTTGAAATAGTTCTTTTGTAGCATAAGTGTCTTTAATGTCACTTTTGATCGTTTTAATTTGTCTTTGATTTCTTTCAAAATTAGTTGCCATATCATGTAATAATATATATATATATATATATATACATTTTTCCTAATTTTTGTCCTGTATGTGTTTTTTTTTTTTTCAGAAAAGCGGTGTGTTTTCCAAACTGATCGTGTGCGGATTGATTGCCAACTCCCTGTCCATCGCTGACCCCGAAGACCGCGGCATGCTGGACATCTGTGGCTTTGACTCGCAAGCAGTTGATGTCATCCGTAACTTCGCACTCGATGTCATTTAAAATCGCGGTTTTCGTGGTTTTGTAGCATGCGGTCGGTTTTCTGAAAGGACAATGAGACATTGATGCATCAACATGCAAAAAAAAAAAGCTTTTTACATTTTAATTTGGTAATCATGTTGTATGTTTTTGCAATTTGGAATCAAGTGCAAATCTAATTGAATATCCAGCAGGCTGGATTATGTGCAGTGAGAATCACAAGGAGCAAATTCATGAAATGACGATTGTATGTTTACTGATATTCATTCAGTATACTGTGTGTTTTAACCTGGTCCAGTGAAAGTTGCTGAAGTACGTGTCTTTCACATGGTTTTTGAGTCGCTAAACTTCATTGGAAGTAATGTACTATATTTTTAGAGGCCTTGCTCATTATGTGTAACGTCTCCATTTGTGTTTTGTTCTGTGTAATGAGATGTTATAAAATATTACGCATCACGTTGAGGTCTTCCACAAAAATTGGAGAGAAATATAAAGCAAAATACGGTCATTGGAGTCTGATGTTCTCTGAAACCCACGTAGCCTGAATTACTAGACGCATCTGTAATGTTTTAATGTCGAAATACCTCAAGTGTTCTGTGGTCCAGTAACTTGATATTTGATATATGAACACAAATAACCTTTCAATATGATTCAAAAGAGGCTTGACACTTGAGTCTGTTTAAGACTTATCTGAATATT
The DNA here is from genome assembly GCF_022985175.1 of Labeo rohita. Classification (NCBI taxonomy): domain Eukaryota; kingdom Metazoa; phylum Chordata; class Actinopteri; order Cypriniformes; family Cyprinidae; genus Labeo; species Labeo rohita. The sequence goes on from NC_066870.1 coordinate 4,448,892, forward strand.
TTATGGTTTACTCTTTGGCACACTTTTGATGAACTAAATAACATTTCAAAATAGTGAAAAAGAGGTGTATGCATTGAATGATAGAGCTTGTTAATGATCTAGATTCATTTTATATGTGCAGAAATTACTTTTTTTTTGCATTTTCTTTTGCCCTTTGTGCCTCTTAGGGTTAAATCAAGGTTGTAAGTTTGCTATCACGCTGCTAGGATGATCATTATTACATCTAGGACATGTAGGCACAAACTAACAAATACTAAAACTTCTGTAGACAATTACTACCTGTTATTTTTGAGATACACTATTGAATGTTTTTGTGTAATATTACAGATAATTTAGATCTAAACCTCTTGAATTATGGGATAAATAAATATGACAAATAATGAAAGGCTGTGCTCTCATGGATGTTACAAAATTGGGATACAAATCGAAATGTATTTGCCATGTTTTTATTTATTCTGTCCCTGTAATTAACATGATAGCAAGTTACCAAAGTTTATTTTTATTTTGTTTATATTGCTCAGTACATTTGTTTCATAAGGTGAACTCATAAAGTTTAACCCTATTAAAATAATAAACTAAAAGTATTTTAGTCTTTAAAGCCAAAAATGCTGTTTAAATTGATACTTCACATGACGTTTCCCCTTGCTAATTGGATTCTGTCTAAAAAAATATTTTTCTGTTAATAACACATTAATTATAAATTAATAAAGAGCTTTTTGAAAGTAATTTGTTTGTGATACTTATTAATTCTGTTGTAAAATGTTACTGCTTAGGCTGTATCTTTTATCCTACTGAATTAATTATTAGTAGCAGTTATAGTGCTAATTCCTAGTGTTAATAGTATATTTTTTATTTTTAGAAAATATGATAGGCTGAAAATATTTGAATAATAAAATACTTAGTAAACCATTCATTACATAAATGCAGGCGATACAAAGATTTTTTTTTTTTTGTAATAAAAATCGATAGGCTCAAATTTATTAAAAAGTGTGTGTGAGTGTGTGTAAGTGTGAATAAACAGAGTTGACATGACAGCGGTACCCGATGCTCGGTTTAGCTGCCCCCAGATCTGCCTGAGCTGTGCATTCGAGTCTTAAATACTTTTTAATACTTCAAATTTACTCGCCTTTAAATAATCCCTTTACTTAATCTGCTTATATTATCACAATTGCGATTAAAGCTCAACAAACACGAAATAAAAATCATTTTAATTCATCAATTTTAAATAGGCGCTATTCGAGGCAGCCCTGTTCTGAGAAGTTGCTGGGTCTTAAATAAAACACTGGTAATGAGGAGGCGCGATCATGGCGGACGTGTTGAGTGTTCTTCGCCAGTACAACATCCAGAAAAAGGAGATTGTTGCGAAAGGGGATGAGGTTATTTTCGGAGAATTCTCCTGGCCTAAAAATGTCAAGACTAACTATGTCATTTGGGGGTAAGTGTGCGCTTTTTCTGCTCAGTTCTTCGTGTTGTTTTGAGCTGAGCTGCTTTAGCTGCTAACGCGCTACTGATGGACTCGTGTGGAGAAACTCGTCTTGTGTTGAAATATTCTTGTACAGGATAAAGTGGTTTGCATCTGTAATTCAGCGCAGATAGTTATGTAGACACCGGAAGATTATAACTAGTATTTTGGCTGTTCCTTGAGCCCCACAGAGCTGTTTGCATAGACAACATTTAGGCTGCACTAATGCTGCGCAACAACTTCTCATTTGTTACAATGTGGAATCATCATCAGTTGCTCTGATTGAGAGTTTAAAACTTTTTAATCGAACACCGTCCACTATCTCGGTACCACAAAGTAGGGTTTTTAAAGTGTGTCTTTGGATATGCTAAACTTTGAAATACACTGGAGTAACATGTAAATACCAATATCGTAAGTGATAGTTTCAAAACGGAACCACAACAACACTTTTTATAAGGTGCTATAATTGTTCATGGTCGACTGTTCTGCACACTATATGTGACCCTGGACCACAAAACCAGTCATAAGGGTCAATTTTCCGAAATTGAGCTTTATACGTAATCTGAAAGTTGATTAAATAATCTTTCCATAGATATATTGTTTGTTAGGATAGGACAATATTTGGCCAAGATGCAACTATTTGAATCTGAGGGTGCAAAACAATCAAAATATTGAGAAAATCACCTTTAACGTTGTACAAATGAAGCTCTTACTAATGCATATTACTAATCATAAATTAAGTTTTGCTATATTTACATTTTACATTTGTAAATGTATATTTACATTTTACAAAATGTCTTCATGAAACACGATTTTTACTTAATGTCCTGATGATTTTTGGCATGAAATAAAAATCAGTAATTTTGACCCACACAATGTATTTTTGGCTGTTGCTACAAATATACCCCAGCGACTTAAGACTGGTTTTGTGGTCCAGGATCACATATGTGACACTGGACCACAAAACCAGTCATAAGGGTCAGTTTGAAAGTTGAATAAATAAGCTTTCCATTGATGGATATTTTGTTAGGACAGGATACTGTTTGGCTGAGATACAACTATTTGAAAATCTAGAATCTGAGGGTGCAAAAATATCTAAATATTGAGAAAATTGTCTTTAAAGTTGTCCAAATGTAGTTCTGAGCAATGCATAGGCCTATTACTAATCAAAGTTTTGATATGTACAGTAGGAAATTTACAAAATGTGTTCATGGAACATGATCTTTACTTAATATTCTAATGATTTTTGGCATAAAAGAAAAATCAATAATTTTGACCCATACAATGTGTTTTTGGCTATTGCTACAAATATTTCCCAGCGACTTAAGACTGGTTTTGTGGTCCAGGGTCAAGGCGAAGCCACCTGATCCCATATATTTATTTATGTGTCTATAACACATTTTGATGGGAAATTGTTGAAAGGGCTGCAGATTATTGGCCTGCAGGTTCAGGTTGTTGTGCATTTTAGTGTTTGCATTTTTTTTTTTTTTTTTTTTTCCCCTTTTTTTTTTTTTTTTTCAACTTTGCATAGAAAATATGCTGGTGATTATAATCTGTGATAAATTCAGAAGATTTTTTTTTTTTTTTTTTTTAACGTTTTTGTTTGTTTGTATGTATATTTATTTTTTGATGCGTAATTACAGAACTGGAAAAGAGGGACAGCCTAAGGAGTACTACACTCTCGACTCTATTCTTTTCCTGCTCAACAATGTGCATCTTCCTCACCCGTCCTATGTGCGGAGAGCTGCAGTAAGTACAGTTTATAGCATACATTTTTATGCTAAAAGTGTATTACTTTTTTGTTGTTGTTTTTAATTTAATTTTAATGAATGATATTTAAGCACATTTAAACCCTGCCTTTCCCAAAAGTAAGTAGTCTGCTGTAATGCAATGTTTCTCTTTTTATTCATGTTTTATTTAAGGCTTAGCTCACTGTCTATAAA